>NC_053040.3:126870335-127184181 GCF_002575655.3 Aegilops tauschii subsp. strangulata | reverse complement strand
CAAAAGGATACAAAAGGTTCACTTACTGGGGTGGACAAGATGTGCATAGATGCTCACGTAATCTTCCGCTTTCTCATGTTCTTGTTCTGTCCAGTCCTCATCTCCCCACATGGATTCATCAACATAGTCATCATTTAGAGAAATCACCATGTGCATTTCCCTCGATTTAAATGGATCGAAGATCCATGCAATTTACTTAGTTGAGTTTTTAACAATTAAATGACATGATGGCATGATGACATGATGCAATGCAAAACAAATAGAGCAAGCAAAAAGAAACACACGGTGATCACGAAATATATGGAAGTCTTCTAAATCACCGGTCTTGGGGCGTCATAGTCCATGGGGACCTCGCTCTTTGATCTTAGGCTAACCTATTTTGCCATTAAAGTTCCGATTGGATTCCAAAAAATTGAAGTTAGCAAAACATCTCAAATGGGAGTTATAACAGCAAACCAGTTAAACAAACAAGGAATTAAAGAATTTCAATTGGATGCTGAAAAGTAGTTATTAACATCATTCTAACCGGTTGTTGCAGTAGCAAAGCAGTTAAACAAACAAGTTTTCCAAAAGGTACCTGTTGTGGCATTGGAGTTTCTCTTGGATCCTGAAAAGTTGAGTAGCGAGTAACATGATTAGAGCAACCGATTGCAGCAGCAAAGCATTTAAAGAAACAAGTTTTGCAAAAGAAACCTGTTGTGGCATTGGAGTTTCTCTTGGATCCTGAAAAGTTGAGTAGTCAGTAACTTGATTAGAGCAACTAGTTACAACAGCGAACCTATTACACAAATATATTTTTGAAAATGTACCTGCTGTGCAATTGGACTTCCAGTTGGATCCTGAAAACTTGAAGTTGGTAAGATGATTACAGCAGCAAACCAGGTAAACAAGGAAATTTCTAAAAACATACCTGTTGTGCCAACGGAGTTTCAGTTGGATCCTGCAAACTTGAATGTTAGCAATTAATAAATAAAGTTTTGCAAGAGCCATAAGAAACTAACATCAAACTAGTAAAACTAACCAGTTTTGGCAACGTATTTAATTACACATGAACTAGTAAAACTAACAAGTTCTTGGCAACATATTAAAGTAACAAGTCGGTACCGTTTACCAGCAACACAAACATCTGTAAATTTCTTTGACGTAAGCAAAATGATTCCAACACATATATAAGTTAAAAAGACGGTGTCCCTCATATAAACCTGACAGTTCTCTATCTATGAACATGCAAACATTACTAGTGCAACAAGTGATAACAGCAAACCATTTAAACAAACAGGGTATCCCAATGTAAATTACACGTGAATTCTGCTGCACCCTAGAAGTACATATGACCAGCTATCTACGTGCTTAACTGGCTATTTAAGTTCAGGCAAAGAGGTAATTCTTAACAGTAAGTATCAAACACATAGATAGACGCAGTCTATAATAGGATTAGCAGGCTATGGCATTATGTAATCAGTAGCAAACTAAATTAAGCCAAGCAACGTAATTGAACAATTTTGCAATAAATGGCTAACTAAAATTCTGAGAAGCAGGTAACTGAACTTACACCAGCTCTTTGTACAGGCACACTGCAACTTCTTTTTCGCTTACAAGGTTCTATGAAGGAGTCCATGGCATCAATTGCTTGGATACGCAGTCCCAATACTTCTTTTTCTCCCACACTGCATTGGTAAGTCGAATGGTTAATCTGGTAAGATGGTGCGTCCTTGATATGTTATATGAGGACGTGTAGTCAGACTAGTTGTAGCCACACATATCACACTGGCTTTTACTGTATATTTCACGCGATTACATTTGACATATTGAGATCTAAGCAATCTACAATAGGATGAAAAGACTGGCATCCTTCACATTATTGGCGAACTCAGTTCATAGAAACAAGCAATTCAACCATTCTGTGGGTAAATCAAAAGCGCCACCGGAATATTTTTCACTACCCCAATCATACACGCAAAAAGGGCAACGCCACCATAGGGGCTGGTATGGGCGGCCGCCTCGGGTGGCTGGAAAGTGTGCACCTAGTTTGAGTCGTCCAGGTTGGCCCAGGCTAGTTTTATTCGTCCCAACGCACGAGCAGGCAATGTAAAAAATGAAGAAAAACGTTTCAATTTGGATGGGCCAATAACATAAGTGCAAGGCAGGCCCTATAGCAGGCTCGTGGCCCAAACGAGCGCCTCCCATATCGGTTAACAGCAGGAAAAATCCCAATTCGTTTGCTCCAGCCTCCGGTCTGGTTCGCTCCTAACCTAACCGCCGCTAGACACACCGACACTGCACTTCCTCGCGCCCTCGTTGGAGGGCGGTCGCCGGGCTTCAAGCGAATGGAAGGACAAGAAGATGAAGATCCAACCCTGGGTGTAGCCTGCGTGGGAGGCAGCGGCGGCAACACGGGCATGGCATCAAGCTTGCGCAAATGGACAGTCGCAGCTTGCAAGAGCAGCACGCGTAACGAGCAGGTACATCACATCCCTGATTATATCTAATTCTTGTTCAATTTCTGGCCAATAGTTAAACCTGACGGTGTTGTAAAACTGCTTGTATGTAGGGAATCTATGAGAAAATGAAACCAATTTCTGCTTATTTTATAACTCCCCCAATCAATACTGAACTGACTAAATCTGATGCATCTAATCAAGTTTCCGATGCAAACATACAAGCTCATGTTGTTCTTGAGCCTGAAGTGTCTAGTGAACAGACTGCAAATGAAGGGTTTGATGCAAACATTTTACATGCTCCTGGTGATGAACATATAGTGTCTAATGCGGGATCTAGTGCAAGCATTTTGCAAGCTCCCATTGAAGGATTTAGTGTCTAATGATGATCTGCTATGTTGAGAGAGACATAGAGATTTGCAGGCATTGATGAGAAGGAAATTACAGTATATTTTCATGGCTTGAGGAAACTTCAAGGCCATCTACCAGAAAGTCCCCGTATCATGACAATGTAGCATAAATACTTTTCTAATCTGTTGTTTAAAACTATTGGCATACTTGTGCAGGATAGATATATTGATATGCAGTTTGCGCACTGGTTATAGGTGCAATTACACTTCGATATTTTCAGCCAGAGAACGAATAATTCAAGCAGGTACAGACCATGTTAGTAGCCCTTGTACACCATGTTGCATTTTGTGTTTTTTGGTGCTTACATCATTTAGTGTTTTATAATCTGAACTACTTTGGATCATTAGCTGGTTTTCAAAGTGCATGTAGCTTCACATTTCTCAAGTTATGTTGATTTCCGGAGTGCAAGTGCCTTCGTATTTTTTAAGTTAAATGTTCGCCCCTTGTAACTTGAATTCGTTGATCCGCCACTGCACACAAATCATACACGCATGCCAGTATGAATTAAATGAAATGCAGGGACTTACGCTAGCTCGTTGTACGGGCTCACTGCAGCTCTGCTTGCGCTTGGGATGTTCCATGTACAAGTCCATGTTACCACTTTCTTGGATGTGCAGGCCTTGTGCTCCTTGCATCCCCCTCTGCATTTTTGACACGGCAAATGGTTGACCAAATAAGAGGAATCAACCTTGCTGTTGTACCGGAGGACAGATACTTACAAGGTTATACGGGTGTGCAGTATGTGTACCCGACCCCGTAGCGCCGTCATGCTTTGCTAAAAAATGGTTTTGCTTGTTTCAGATGATATCTCCAAAAGAAATAAGAGTGAAAGTCAGAGTTGCATAGGCGTGTAAGCTAAGAGAGTAGTGAAAGGATATCCAAACATCGTCGGAACAGTGCACAAGGGAGTGATGTGTGGATACCTAGTTTGGGCCGGCGTTTGGGCATGCTCGCCTAGCTAGAGTGCGGGTCACTTCAGAGCCGTTGAGGGTGATGCGCTGGCGTTTGCTGGCCGCGCACGGATGCAAATCTTGAGTGGCACCAGAGCGCTACGATGCGGTGGACGAGACCATTGGTGAAGCCCCAACGGCCTCAGGGGGCGGAGGTGCGACGATGTGCTCGGTGAAGTAGCCCCGGTGAGGTGGGAGACGGCGTCGGTGAAGCGCACCTGATGCGGTGGAAGTCAGTGTCTGTGAGGCACATCGGTTGCGCGGCCGACGTTGTCGGTGGACCACCCAGTGTGGTGGACGAGGGCGTAGATGAGGTAGCTCCGATGCGGTGGTGAAGCGCGACCGTCGTCTTCGTCGTCGTCCGGCACAGATGTGGGGAAAGGGACGAGATGAGGGGCGATTCAAACTTTGCTTGGGTTGGCGGCTAATTAGGGATTTGAGCAATCTGGGCGAGGAAGGGGACGGTGGAGAAGGGAGATTTTAATTGGGGCCGCCAAATATTTCAATCTGAAACGTGGAAGCACGAACTTATTTTGTTTTCGTCCTTTTGGGGGGGGGAGGGAGAGGGTGGGTGGCTGGGTGCTAAGCATCCGTACAACACACGCGACCACCATGACACGACCCTGGTCTGTCTAGTGCGCGTACATTTGAGAATGCAAACAAATCTTCTTTCATTTGCAAACGAATATGTATGTATTACCATGCCCGTGTTTTCCTTGCAAATAATTAGTCATTTGAAACGAGATACTATAAATTAATTAATGAGGAGTTATTTTAAAAAAAATCAAAACGGTATCCACGGTCTCCATGCCAACGTGGATTAGAGTGTGTGTCACATAATTAGTTATTTGAATTAGAGTGTGTGTCACATAGCGATCTCCAATTCTAACGTGGATTTCGCATTTCACGGTATCCATGCTACTTTTTTAATACAAATTCATATGTATATGTTGAACACCATGGTAGTGAGAAAACTTTGGATGGATTCAAATATATGACCTAATATCTACTCTTATAAAAAAACCCGAGTTGCCATCCTGCAATATAGACCGTCTGATCTATATCTGACGGATAGAAAGCAAACTATGACAATTTTGCAAAAAGATACCCACACCCCTCTCCACATTTGCAGATAAGGACTTCCCTCGTTCATCTTCGTCTCCCACGAGATAAACAACTCGTATAAATGCATCTTGATGTTCCATGCAACGCATTGGCCTCTTGCTAGTAAATAGCACAACAGTCGAGTCAATGTCAACTTTTCCAAACCTAGTATGGCACGAATTTGAAATAATTACCCATATGTATGGTCCTCAGTTCAAATCTTACAATGTACACCGAATTGAAACATCGATATTAAGTCTCGTACTATCTACATTCAAATGTTGTTTTTAGCCACCCCCCTCGACACACACGCTACATACTTCCTGTATCGTTCAATCTTCCTCTCCTAACCATATTAGGAAGCTATCGGTTTCCGACACATGTTCATTCTTTCTCTCCATGTTTTGATCTCTAACTCTCTCAACTACACAACCCCCTTTTTACACTCTGTTACCAAATGTATTTACCTCACACACCCGCCATTGCACCCCATGCCGAGCTCTCTCTCTCTCTCCCTCCCACCCTCTCTCGCTAGATACATGGATTGCCTATCTAGCCACCCAACCTCTCGTGCGCACGCACACACGTTGTCTATCTAGGTCACTCCCTCGAGACCGTGTCACTCTTTCTTCCGCACGGCGGGCCACACTCGCTCAATCTCGCTCTCTTTATCCAAGTCTTGATTAACCTCGTTTTCTTTCACACACAAATGATATATCTCCCTGTTCGGGCCTCGATCGACACACTCTATACTCTCTCACGCAGATTGTCTATCTAGGTCAGTCCATCCAAGCCGCCCCCGCTCTTTTGACCTCATGGTGGGCCACGCTCGCTCAATCTGTCTCTCTATATCTCTCTCTCTCTCTCTCTCTCTTTGTATGTCTCGATTGACCTCGCTCTTTCTCGGACACAAACAATATATCTCCATGTTTGAGCCCAATTCGATATATTCATATTGTATACTCTCTCGCTCACATTGTCTATCTAGGTCACTCTCCAACCCGTCTCACTCTTTTGATCGCACGACGACCCACACTCGCTCAATCTCTCTCCCTTTATATATGTAATCTATTGACCTTGCTTCCTCCCACGCACAAAATATATCTACATGTCTGTGACTGGATCATCTCTCAAGCTCTATCTTACAGCCCTCACTCTTCCCAAAAGCTCAATCGGACAATATCTCTCCAGAGCATATATATCTTTTCAATGAATGTCGGACCATACTCACTTTGTCTCTCTATCTATATGTCTCTCGATTGACCTCGCTTTCTCACGCCATATCATCCACACATTGAAGCTACCTCTCCATCCCTCGCAAAGCCGGAGCTATTTACATTGCGAGGGGGGCTCCAACCTTGGATTAATTTGTGTAGGCATTTATTCCGGTGGGTTTAGATTATATTTTCGTAGCGTCCGGCCCACAACTACTCCAAACACCGTTGCAACCCCCGCACCTCCCCCAATTGATTTCCCTCTGGCTCGGTCATCGCTCTCTCGCACGTCCTTTCTCGCCTTCAACGTCGCACCATGGTATAATTGCAAAAAAATCTGTTGTTCTCTTTAGTTATTACAAATAAGCTATAAAACTACACACCGATAGTCCACCTGGAATGGAACAAATTTCGACCCACAAATTAAAATGCTACAAACTACACACCGAGGGGCCCACCTGTCATGAAACAAATTTGGACCCATATACAAATTTAAAAATAAAGGACGAGGATCGAACATGCGACCAGGGCCTTCAAGCCGCACGTCAATAGGCAACATACTATTATTTTTAGACGAGGATCAAACATTGATGTTCTAAGCGGAGTACGTAGAACAACAATGTTTGTTGTACCCCCTTTGTTAATATAATGTTTTTATATTACCACAGCCTATTTAATGGATAACATGTAATATTATTTTTAGTACATTACTGGGACCGGCTCGTTAGCATGTACTATTCGCCTTCACTTACTGGTGGGTTTCATGTGTGCTCTCTCTCTCCTCCCCTTCTACGTTTAGACGCACAGGCAAATACGAAGAACTCGCGGGCGATGTTGCCGTTGACTATATCTGGACGCGTTCACAAGTTACGGCACCAGATTCATGTAGTAGTAGTACTAGTCAATGTGTACATGTAATGCACGTTAATTTGGAAGTACATTAAGTGCATGCGGATATTAAGTAGGATATTATTTGCATGTTATTATGTGATTAACACTATTTTTAACATGGAATTAACTGCACGCTAAACGTGTTGAGCGTTCGACATTGAAGCAGTCTAGGTCGTTGGATGAGAAGGAACATGTGGCCTGATGATGTTTTATATTTAATTTGATACAGCTCTAGCAAAACATTCAATCGATCAAACCTTAGATTTCATTCAGTCTGACTCCGACTTTACATTCATACGACGGTCGATCTAAAATAAACGGAAATGATAAACGTTCGGATTTTAAGCATGGCAATCCGAACGTTTTTCATGGCAAATTTAGATTATGCGGCGGCGGCGGGGGCGTCTTGCGGTGGGAAGCGGCTCCTCTGCCGTGCTCTGTGTGTCGTCGGGCCACTGACCGACAGTGACGGCGACGGCGGCGTCTTGCTCCGTTGTTGGCGTACTCCTGGACGTTGGCCCTAGTTTCAAGGAAGGCCACAATGTTCTGGACTTCGGTCTCCAGGAGCGAGTCAACTGGCGGGAGGAGGCGACTGGCACTGGTGCAAGGAAGCGGTCGACGGCGGCCATCCATGCCGCTGAGGGGGGCACTGGTACCCGCGCGGGGACAGGCGCTGGCAACGGCGCCACGGAGACATTCGTGTGCACGGGCACCGGCATGGGCGCGCACGTCAGTGCACGCGCAGGCGCATGCGCTGCCAGGTGCACGGGCGCGTGAAAGTCGGCAGGGACCTCGTGGAACCCCGTGGCATCAAGCTCGGCGACAATGTGCGGCTCCCAGCCCATCAATGCCACGGGGATGGGCGCTGGCGCAGACGGGGCGACGGGAGCCGAACGGGAGTGGGGACAGGCGCGGCATCTTCCCGCAAGGCCGGTTGAAGCTCGTCCCACAGCGTCTCATGTTCTTGAGACTCCGGCTGGGTGTCTTCCTCGGGAAACTGGAAGACTAAGGGCAGACCATCATGATGCGACATGGCGTACGGTTAGGTCAGGCTGGTTGGAGGTAGACGACAGGAGAATTGGAGGGGAAGAGAGAAGATTGTAGCGATATCGGGTAGTGCGGGGTTGATTTTAAACTGCGGCGCCGGCGACATTAAAAGTGGGAGCAGTTGGGACGAAGGTGGGCAGTGGAGCCTGGTCAAAGGGCTCGCCTCCCGGTGAGCCTGCGCAGCGGTCTGCTCGCACGCCTTCCTATCAGCCAGTGCAGCGGTCTGCTCGCACGCCTCGCGTCGACTCACACGCTTGCTCGGACGGCACCTGTCGATGAGAAGCGGGACTCGTGGCGGCACGTAAACGCCCACAGTTTCAATAGTGAAAGTGTTCGCCTTAACGTGACAGGTCTTTGTTCCAAAGTACCTTGGCTCTTCATTTGTGCAACTTCTCATAAGCAGCTTGTCTCAAATTGAAGAAAAAAATTACGTAGGAATATTTGCGCCATATCACGTGACCATGGTCAGTTTCATGAATTTCTGTTCACTTTTAGATTTTCTGAAATTTAAAATCCAGGATTCGAAACAATATCATAACCTGCATCATGCAATAAATTTTCAAGCGATACATCTTTCCTGTTGTATTTCTTAAGAAAGGATTTGGTCAAACATTTTTCCTAGTTAGACTTCAGACAAGTTATATATGCAGAGTAAAAGGATAATCCCTCCGTAGCAGTGCATTGCTTGATATATTAACTCAAGTTTTTTAGGGGTATATATTAACTCAAGTACTAGTAGGCACGAACAAACGGGCTCAATTCTGTGCTCATCCTGGTCTAGTAGTAGTACTAGGCAATGCAGTTGACGGGTGACCTTGGTAGCGGCAACCGAGGGAATTGAACCGTGCTCGGCACAGTAGGTAACGTTGTCTAGTTACTAAAGCATCCCTCCATTGTTCATCGGTAGTCATTATGGACCGGGGACATGAAGGGAATTTCCTATGGCTGGAATTCTGGCCGCCAGATATTTCGACTCGAAACGCGGAGGCTTGACTGGTTGGGTTTGGCTAATGTGCGTACCACACACGCCACCAGAAGGACATGAGCCGGTTTTTTTAGGATCAACACGAGCCAAGGTCTGGCTGGTACGCCATTGGGTCCTACCATTCGAGAATACGAAAGGATCCCTAAAAAAGAATACGAATGGAATCTTAAATTGCCGAACGAATCTATGTGTATTACAATGCCCGTATTTTCCTTGCAAATAGTAATCTCAACGTGGTAATTGATTTATGACGAGTTCTTGAATTAGTGTGAGTTTGTGATATAGTGATCTCAACGTGGATTTCACATTTCATGGTATCCCTAGTAAGTTTTTCATTGCAAATTCAAATTTAAAAGATGAACGGTATGGTGGTGAGAAAACTTTGTATATATCAAGCATACGACCACACACATACACACACACGAACACAACAACAATCCAATAAGTATAGTGCATCTATTTTTCCAAACCATGCATGTATGACACGAATTCGAAAATACTCCTTATGTTCCTAAATATTAGTCTTTTAGAGATTTCAACAAGTGACTATATACGGAGCAAAATGAGTGAATCTACACTCTAAAATATGTCTATATACATCCGTGTGTGGCAGTCCATTTGAAATCTCTAAAAGGACTAATATTTAGGAACGAAGGGAATAAAATGAAAGACATGCATGGTCCTCAATTCAATATTTAAAATGAACAGGAAACTGAAACATGAATATGAAGTCTAGTACTACAGTACATGCAAATGTTGTGTATAGGAAGAGCTATGTAGATTGTCGGGGAGTAACCCCTCGACCCTAGATAAAATTGTGAAGCTCTGTTTAGAATTGTTTAGATTATATTTGTCCCCACCCTCCCAAACACCGATTGGTTGTGCACCCCCTCCTCTCCGGGAGAATATCATGTGCCCCCACACCTTAGATGTTATATGCTGATACGAGTTGCTTGGAGCTTGTTGATCTGAGATATAGCAGCCCACATGTTGTGTTAATATTTTTACAGGAAACCTTAATGAGTTTGAGAATTGCATACAATTTATACAAAAACTACTCAGATGCCCTTGGATCCCATATCCAACGACCTCGAAGCTCGTATCACCGTAGCATATAAGATGAAGGAGAACATCATATTCTCCTGGATGTAAGAATATCATGTGCTACCACACCTTAGATGCTTTGGTGATACAAGCTCTTCAGAGACGTTGGATTTGTGACCCAACAACTCCTCGGTGGTTCGAATGTTTTTTTTTGCAGAAAAGCACCCAAAGAGTTCGGCCACTGCTTACAAGCACAAAGACTGCTCAGATGCCATTGGATCTCAGATCAAACGACCTCGAAACTCGTATCACCGTATCATCCAAGCTGCGAGAGCACCTGATGTTTTCACGCACGGGAGAATATGAGGTGCTCCTGCACCGTAGATTCTATGGTGATACGAGTTCATGGAGATCTGACGGCTCACAGTAGGAGGTTTGAATATTTTTGCAATATACACCTGAGAGAGTTTGAGAATTGCGCAGAAAGTAAAAGTACTACGCATGTGGCATCTGATCACAAATCATACGACCTAGATGCTCGTATCACCGTAGCGGCTAATTAAGCTAGGGGGAGCGCCTAATATGAGCAACGAGGAGCCGTTGGATCCAAGATGCAGCGGCACACACGAGGCCTGAATGTTTTATTTGCAAAAAAAACCTTGAAGAGTTTGGAAATTGCGCATAATTACAAAGACTATTCCCAAGCCATTGGATCTCAGTTCCAACGATGTAAAAACTCGTATCACCATATCATCTAAGTTGCGAGGTGGATGTGATATTCTATGCCGCTGTCATTTTTGTTCGTAAACTTGCAAAATACGTGTAACTCGTGCCGTTACTTGTCTAACCGCGCAAAGTGTTTGTTCAAAAAACCATCTTACACTGAAATATCGGAACAACACACGGGGTCCCACTTGTCATTGATCAAATTTGGACCTGAAACTAACAAATCTAAAACACGAGATTCGAACTGGCAACCTGGACTACAAAGCGTAAGTCGATAGCCTGAAACAACAACGATTGTTGGCTTTGTTCCATAACTTGATTTTATAGAGTATTACGTTGAGTAGAGTAGAGGGAGTGCCTCGTCAACACGTGCATGGCCGTTGACTCACTTACTGATGGGTCCCAGGTCTGCGATCTCTCTCTCCTCTTCATCGTCTAACATTTAGACGCACGAGCACACACGAAGAGCGGCGCTAGCTTGCCATGGTGTTATCTATTTATATATAAAAAGTGCTTTATGGGCTAACCACAAAAAGATAATTAGTCTACAAATTCTCACAAAAATTAGAAACATCCGTCCCTTTATTTGATAGATTAAACATTTATAGCCATTAGATTAGTATTAAGTGGCATTATGTGAAAATTACCACCTATGCCATTACAGTGGAATAACGTGGCCCTTCTCTATAGCTTCGATCCCTAGAAGGCTAGACGTGCAATTAATCTGATGGCCATGCTACATGAATGCAAAGCATCAATGCATGATGCAATGAATCTGGTTCCTCACGTCCTGTTACGATCTGGAGTGCTTGGTGCGGAGGGAAGATGGAGCACGTCATGTTCCGATCTGGAGTGCTACGTGCACACAGAAGATGGAGCACACACCCATGGATCACGTCCTGTTCCGATCTGGACTGCACCGTGGGGAGGAAGATAGAGCAGGCACCAATGGATATGATCGTGGCAGGGCAGCGGCATCGACGACGACGGCAAGGGCAAAAATGCATTGGTCTGAGGTCTCCTTCGGCTGTATAACTTCCTGTGCACTGCTTTGCTTTGTTCGTTCCCCATCAGGGCATGCCAAATTAAATTAACTCCAAACTGTAAGTCTGTTTGATCCTTGCAGGTTTTGACGTTTTCAGTACATGGACCTTCGTTTGTACATCTGACTGATCCGTCCTCGCTATAGACATGTCCAACGATTTCAGCTCTCGGACATGAACGTGAAGAGAAGACGAGAGATTTCCCTATTATTACCATCCAGGGAAAATAGACTCCACTGTGACAAGGTTTTCAAGTGGGCACGTGATTTCTTTAGCTTGCTTTGTTTATTCGGCTTCCATTTTCTGCACCACAAAGAAAACAAGGTAAAAGATTTTGTCTTAGTACGTGCTGCTTAATTAGGCTGAGGATGGATGGATTGTTGATAACCGATGGATCAGCGCTAAGTAGTTATATCAAATTTCAGTAAGCAACTATTTTGCATGGTATAGTACTGATAATATGGCATTAGTTTGAAAAGGTTTTAGAACGCAAATGAAATTGTTCTCCATCAGGATGTCTCCCCAAAAATGAGCTAATGGCCTTCCAGTAAGTTATTCGTGGTTGATATGTACGACTGTTTTTGTATACATCCATATATCTGTAGTATTGTCATGGATAACATCATTCGACGAGTTCAAAGTGGGACGAGATATTTCTTCGTCGTTATATTCCATTACCACATTTTTTTTGTTACGTCACAGGTGGTTTGGCAATGATATTAATCGAGGCTTTTTGGCACCGTTTTAGGTCAGAAAAAAGAGAGAAGTGGCTCATAAACAAAGTGTGCTCAACATCCGGCTTTAAGAGATTGGATTAGGTGAGGAAATGGAAGATTAAGATCACTGAATGGCGAATCCAGGACGAAAGGGTTATTCAACTTTTTTATACACCCGTTAATGAGAAGAAAATTTTCATGCAGTTCCAAATTACATGATGCTTAAGAGATAAACACAGTCTAAGATGGAGGTGTGATCTTTATCTTTTTTAAATGGTAGTATAAATAAATTAATGTTGTATTATTTTCACACAGAAATTCTGTGGAACTGTTTTGACATGGTCATCTTAGTAACCTCTCTGAATAATAATATTTAAAGTTTAAAAATGATTGAATGTCTGCAACAACTTAGTTTGTTTTGGAAGAGTAGAACTAACACCATAAGTTGTATTCAGTTTGATCCTTGCAGGTCTTGACGTTTTTTAGTATATGGACCTTTGTTTGTACATCTAAATGATCCGTCGTCCCAATAGACATGTTCAATGATTTCGGCTCTCGCAGATGAGCATGAAGAGAAGACGTGAGATTTCCCTATTATTACCATGCAGGGAAAAGAGCCTCCATTGTGACAAGGTTTTCAAGTGGGCACGTGATTTCTTTAGCTTTCTTTGTTTCTTCGGCTTCCATTTTTTGTACCACAAAGAAAATAAGGCAAAAGATTTTGCTTTGGTACGTGCTGCTTAATTTGTCTGAGGATGGATGGATTTATTGATGGCCAGTGGATCAGCACTAAGTAGTTATATCGAATTTAAAATGGAAACTATTGTGCACGGTACAATACTGATAGCATGGCGTTAGTTCAGCAAGGTTTAAGAACGCAAATAAAATTTATCTCCATCAGGATGTCTCCCAAAAAATAAGCTAATTGCCTTCGAGTCAATTATTTATGATGATATTTAGACTGTTTCTGCATACATCCATATATTCGCAGTGTTGGCATGGATTACATCATTCGACAAGTTCATAGTGGGACAGGATCTTAGTCCATTGTTATGTTCCATTATTACCACTTTTTTGTTACCTCACAGGTGGTTTGGCAGTGATATTAAGCGAGTCTTTTTGGCACCGTTTCAGGTCAAAAAAAGAGAGAAGTGGCTCATAAACAATGTGTGCTCAATGTCTGGCTTTAAGAGATTGGATGCAGGTAAGCAAATGAAAGATGAAGATCACTTAATGGCGAATCAAGGACAAAAGGTTCTTCAACTGTTTTTACACATCCGTCAATAAGAAGAAACTTTTCATGCAGTTACAAATTACATGATGCTTAAGAGATAAACAGAGTCTAAGATGGAGGTGTGTTTTTTATCATTTTTAAATGGTTGTATAAATAAATTAATGTTGCATTATTTTGACATAGAAAATCAGCTGGTACTCTATTGACATGGTCAATCTTAGTAACCTCTTTGAATAATAATAATTAAACTTAAAAACGTTTGAATTTCTCGAGCAACTTAATATGTTTTCGAACAAAAGAAGTAACACTGTAAGTTGTATTTAGTTTAGTGAAAATTGTGAATGGATAATCACTTCGAATATCCCGAGGAAAAAATTAATTCTGAAAGAAAGTAAACTGTCATGTGTTATTTCAGTTCGCATTTTTTATCTAATGTGCCTTCTACCACGTACATTCTTCTGTAATACTCCAATATCTTCTTCTTTTGATGGTATGTTTCATTTGGTACATTTTTGTTGTCTCTTCTAATGGTACCATTTACGTGTATATGCCACATAAATTATTTCCATAAAAGATAAAAACGGCATTCATCATGACATTTCTGGTAGTAGGCCCCTGCTCAAAGGTTTGAACATTGTTCTGTCCTTGGCAATGAGCAGTCATCTGTATTTACTTCTACCCCTATAAGGGCATGCGGTCGAGGTCTGCTCTTAAAAACACATATCTAGGTTGATATTTGAGCAGAAATTGGTTCGATCGATTTGAGCACATTAATCCATTTTAGTTTTGTCTCATTATATGCACACTATTGTGTGTGTTTAGTTGTTGCTGATTTTGCTATCGATGAACTTGCGACCATCACTGATATTAATGATCTCCTTGCAGAAAGCATCTCTACTTGCCTTCTTCTATATATGGGTTAAGAAGTGAACCGCTACTGGCTTTTGTACTAACCACAATTTGAATTTAGTATTTATCTTATTTTAACTACATGCTGGGTTTTTAAAGATTTATGATTTCCAAAAGTTCAATAGCATGTGGATTGTAAATAAATGTTTGGATCAACTTCGTTAGGTGTTCACCGCATAGTCCTCAACAACAACATGTTGTGAGTTAGCCTCCATCGTCCCTCTAAGTTGAATTTCCTATTACAGACTATACACATGTGTAGAATTGGCATGGGTGACATGAAACTGTAGCTTCTTGAGCAAGGATAGATGGTGATATCGACAAATATGTCACTGATCAGGCTTTTGTAGTTGTAAGGCTCTTATATTCATGCCAGTTGGTAAAAAAAAAGTCCTTGATCAAGAAGATTACTAAAGATAGAGGGTAAATGTTCCTTTTTTTTATATATCGATGATAAGAAAGGAAGTGTTGGTGGTTACTATAATAACCATAAAATAAATTTATAATGCAGTTTTTTTCTGCAATGGGTTGTCTACGTAGATATCTTAATTGTGAAAGATCTTATATTTGTGTGTTACAACTAATCAGGTGTCTCCAATTCCAGCAGAATATATGTCTCTACGTAAATGTAATATATGGATCAAATAGCATATACTATGCATATATGATCAATGGTAATATATGTTCTATTTCTTGAGTTGAATATGATGTATAATGGAACAAGGCCGAAAATGGGAACATTCTTACACGCTTAAACATATATGATCATCATTGTTATTTGTATCAATATATAGGACATTAATATGCTAATACCAAGAAAAAAACCATCCCTATTAACTTAAACTTACAACGTTAAGCATCCCAATTTTTGACATATTAGAAATCATGCAACTAATTTTAACCATCATATAAAATGAGAAATGTTGCTAACTATCCAAAAAAAGTAACTCTTTCTCAGATACATTACTTTTTCTTTCATATCTACTGTATCAATTTTATTAAGCATGAGTATCTATTTACAATGTTAAAAAATTTCAAGTTGTGCATGTCCTACTACAACAAAACGTACTAGATCAATGGTGCTAACTATCCAACTTCTTTCTTTCTAAGATCAATTCACTCATATTTGTTGTAAGGATTATTGAAACTTTAGTAAGAAATATTTATACTTGAGAGTAACTCAATTTTCAATGTTAAATCAATAAAGATCTATTTTTAATAGCTCAATATAAATTATAGATGTTCCAATGTTAATATAATGCCACTAATAACATTTATGTTTCAAAATGAGAATATGGTGTCTGAAAAAGTGAATTTGTTCAGAATTTTAGGGAAAAAACTTATTTGCTTCTACTATTGATATATAAATAGAAGTTGGGATTGGTCAAAAGAAAACAACATGACTAAATTTTTGTTCAAAAATATTTCAGCATTCCACAGAATATGTAAATGTGAGCAATAATTCATACAATTGTCAATTTAGTATCTTCGATATTTTCATATAAGATATCATGTATTTTTGAACAAAGTGATTGAATGACAGGCATGCATATGATAGGTAAGATAAAAATATTCAATGGCCTAACTGTCAATGCAAATGAACTGTTTTATCGCACAAATTTAATATTGCGTACTCATGTAATGTAAAACACAAACTAACACCTCACAAGGTCCGCATTTAATTATGTGTACTAATATATTGCCACACACAACTCCAAATGCAATCCACATTATTACCTATGAAAACATAAAACATTATTGTTTAAACATTTTTGCATGATAAAAATCATGTCCCCGCATTAAATGCAGCCTATGAGATTCTATATTCACATTTCGGTCTCAATTTTACTTTACACAAAACAAATACTATGCTCTCAATATAAACTTTGTAAAGTCCTAGCCCGCGCATCGAGCGGGCCACTTTGCTAGTTATAACTAAAAAAAGCTTGGAAAATAGAAGAATCGCCTAGAACAAGAGATGTTGTGACTGGTCAAGACGGAGCTAACCACACCTATCCTCCGTGCCACGTTAGCATGGTGAAGCTATGTGGCTAGTGGGGTGTTTTTGACCGACTGGCTGGGTCCCGAGGTCGAACCATAGGTACTACTACGTCTGATACAGTATATTTTTACACGCACATTTTTCCTCCGTGACGAGACGTGGCACACCCTACCGCGCAGTTTTGGGGTCCTCCCGGGTGGTGCACGCATATATTCTTCCTTGCCGAGATGTGGGACGCCCTACCGCACGTTTTCTGGGTCCTCCTCGGTCGTAGCGCCGAAGCAAGTAAATGAGTCGTCAAATCACGAAAGACCACCTTTCCCGCCGAGTACATCAGTGAAGCACGGTGGCTAGCTAGTTGGGCTACTGCAACTGATTAGCTAGGCCGCTGCCACATTTGTTTTTTCACCCTTCTTTTATCTCCTTGCTGGCAGGTAAATTTAAATATCCACCGCGGCGTTGCTCTAGTCTTTGGGTGCGGCAGGCGCGACAGGATTTTTAATTTTTTGATTGACGGGAGCAGGCGCGGCAGGATTTTTAACTTTTTGATTGATGGGAGCATGCGCGGCAGTAATTAGTCACGATGACTCCGCCTGTAAAACCCACTGCTCCCTGATGTGAGAAGTCATCGACTGGTGTTTTCCCATGGTGAAAACCTAAAGATTCCCCGCTCCTCGGCTGGCTCCCTCCGCCTTCCCGTAGATTGCATTGCCTTTCAGCCGTTTCGCCCCCTTTGCTTCCTCTCCCCATTGCTTCTACCTGGTGCCATGGCGGCGCTGTAGATCACGGAGTCTGAGGTGAGGCGCCTGACACAGGAGCTCCAGGCCAAGGATGCGGAGCTCAGGGCCAAGGATGTGTAGCTCCGTGAGCTCAAGGAGGAGAGGAGTGCCATGCTCCTCTATTATGTGCGGGAGTTCACGGAGCTTCAAAAGCGGCAGGCATCCACCACAAAGATGCTCGAGGCGTCGGCGGCGTTGCTGTAGAAAGCGGGAGATACGATAGGCCGTCAGGGGAACCGGCTGGAGCACGAGCGGGCCGATCGTGACGAGGTCTAGGATCGCCTCAGCCACTTGGTGGACCAAGTTGCCACACATGTGTTGCGGCTGCGCAATGCCTACCGTCGTGCCAGCGCGACCATGCCGGCCGTCGGGCTAAACCCGTTCGGCCGCCCCGTCGACTTTAACGAGCTGCAGCTTCCTGACCTGGTCTCCTTCTTCACCTATATCTCCGAGGAGCTGAACCGTCTCCGCGCGATGGTGTTGGCGGAGCTAGACAAGGAGGGGTTGCGGGCTGCCGTCGCCGTTGCCGGGCGAATCCTCTCAGGGCTCTGTCACCGGAATCCATTTGTTCCATTGGACGCCGTCTTTGATGAGTTGGCTCCCATCGACCGGGAGCGGGCTCTGCGGGCCGTTGCACCCTGCATCACCAACGTCGTGCGCCTCGAGAATCAGAGGGACTTCGGTGGTGTTTAGGCATCCTCTGCATTGGCATGTCCATGTCTCGGCGCAACATGACCGTTGGATCAAACTCGGATCGTGCAGATCAGTCACTGTAGCACAAAGCGTGTGGGTGTGTTTGGTTGCATTCTCATCTCAATATAGTTGTTCCCTCTTCATGTATTTGTGTTAACCTACTAGTGTGGACTCATGCACCCTTCATGCACTCTGCCAAACACCCAAAAGTGGGTCGAGAAGGGAACTTTTGCTCCCATCCCATGCACCCTTCATACACCCTGCCTAACACTGAGTCGTGCTTCATATGGTTCATATTTCGTGGAGTACTGTAGCACCGTACTCTCTGTGCGCTGTAGACCTAGTTCTGTTAACATTGATCTCACCGTTCATTCTTGACCGAACAGTCGAAAAAGCGGTACTATGTTACATTACTGTTCATATAGTTGACATGCGCACAACATCATTTGTTATCGTCATATCTTACTACACTAGCAACGAGATTATGTAGTACTGACATATGAACCACTGCACATGCCTAGTAGTAGGAGCACTGTGTATGTTCAAGTGGCTACTGTGTTTCGCACTCCTCCGTCGTAAGAGTGGAAACGCTTGCTGTAATCATTTTTTCTTCTTCAAAAAAACAGTGGACTCGCTCTACCGTGCGGATCCTCCTCGACGGTCACCGGGAACCTCGCTACTCACTTTCGCCGACATGTGGGACAGCCAGCATGGGGGTCCACCAGCCATGCACTAAATTACTCCGTAGTAGAGTGCCCAACTGCACGGTAGACTACCCCGATCGAAGCGCCGCAGTAATGCCCAATGAGTCGTCAAATCACAAAACCCCCTCCTTTCCAGCAGTAAGTTGGACGGACGAAGCAACCATCATTTCACTCTTCTCTCTCAGCTTCCTCTACCCAACCCTCGCTTCTCCCTCATCTTGTTCCTCATTTCTTCAAGAAAACCCCGACCTGCTTCTGCCATTGTTCTTCTGTCCCAAAGAAGGAAAGGTGAGCGCATAAATGGTGTTGATTCTGGCCAAGGCCCGGTCTTGCAACCCCGAGACTGATCCTATAACTCCCTCTCTGTTCTTCTTTTGGGTTTGTGATTATGATTTCTTTTCTTTTATTTCTATTTGACAGTTTCTTGATGGACGCTGGAGCACCGGCCAAAGTGATGTCTATGGCTCTGGCCAAAACCGTCGAGGCTCATGGTACGAAGAAGCGCAACCACCCCGCCGAGATTACCGCAGACAAGCTCAAAGCCATCGCCCTGTCCAAGCCCCCTCTCGGGGATCCCTCATTAAGCAAGTCCAGGTAATATTTCTTCTTGACGATCTTTTTCTCAATCTTGATCGTGTTTTTTCATCTAACACGCAGTACTAGTACTAGTAGTACAACTTTGTGGGTGATCTTACATGTGATTTTTGTGTGCCAAATGACGGTTCTAAATTCCTCTTTTGACCAAAACATGCGAGAGGTTGACACTGATTTCTTATAAATTACTTTCAACTACTTTATGAACATCAATGCTACCTTTGAAGAGGGTATATTTGCATCAGTAACTTGAGTTATGGATATTCCAAGTAATCCCTCTACTCTCATGCCTTTGAAGACATGTTCTAGTGTCTTTGTTCACTCATTTCTGTGCGTATATGTAGTCATATATGGAGTAAAATATCGAAAATCATCTTATATTTCTAAACGGAGGTAGTAATAAATATTTGGTTTCTGTTTGAATTAGAACCAGGTCCACGGTGGAGATGAAGTTCTCAAAGTCATGCCGTGTGAACTGGAAGACCTGAGGATGAGTTCTACTGCTAAACTATCCAGCTGTTGTGTCCTTGTCGCCATGTGTCCTGAACTAGTGTTTTCCTGTAGCATTGTTGTCAGGCGTGTTCTCAAGGTTGTACTTGACCACAATAATTTCCTGGCTGTGCCTTCGATTATGAAGGGTGTGGTTCTTGTAAAGCTTCCCGACAAATCTGATGCGGCATGTATTCATCGTCATGTTTATAAGTGGAAAGACCACTCTTTTAGGTTCTCCAAGGTTGAGGAGATGGTGATGGTGCCGGTAGACATCTCTCGCGAAGTCCATGGCCTAGTCAGTTATGCGGGGTTCATCCCGTAGGTCGGTGGCAAGAAATAGTCTGCAGAGTTTAATTAGTGCAACTTTGCTTGTATGTAGTAAGTACTATTGTTCAGTACTTGATTTGTGTTTGTGAACCCTGTATTGTTTAGTACTGCCGCTTTTGGTGTGTGGTGAGTCCTGAGAACAGTCTATGTTAATGTCTGTCCACTCAATTTAGTCTATATATTTTGAAGTATCCAGATCATCTTTTTTGTGAGGACGGTTTATCAATTATGGTTACACTCCAATATCTGTATGCATTGCAGGGTTTATCGCACCCACCAGGATTTCCAGTCCCATGGATGTTCAGTCCATACGATTTGTCATGACCTTTGGGCTGTCCTGCTTGTGGGAGTAGGCGGGGGCTGTCGGTGTCAAAAACCGGCGGATCTCGGGTAGGGGGTCCCAAACTGTGCGTCTAAGGTCGATGGTAACAGGAGACAGGGGACACGATGTTTACCCAGGTTCGGGCCCTCTTGATGGAGGTAATACCCTACTTCCTGCTTGATTGATCTTGATGAATATGAGGATTACAAGAGTTGATCTACCACGAGATCGTAATGGCTAAACCCTAGATGTCTAGCCTGTATGATTGTGATTGCCTCTAGGGACTAAACCCTCCGGTTTATATAGACACCATAGGGGACTAGGGTTGTACAGAGTCGGTTTACACAGGAAGGAATCTACATATCCGAACGCTAAGCTTGCCATCCACGCAAAGGAGAGTCCCATCCAGACACGGGAAGAAGTCTTCTGTCTTGTATCTTCATAGCCCATCAGTCCGGCCCATGTCAAATAGGCCGGACGCCCAAGGACCCCTTAATCCAGGACTCCCTCAGTAGCCCCCGAACCAGGCTTCAATGATGATGTATCCGGCGCGCAGATTGTCTTCGGCATTGCAAGACGGGTTCCTCCTCCAATTACTTCAAAGCACCTGTCTTAGAGAGCTGTATTCGGCTTGTGATTTAATGTCATGCCCCTCGGCTTCTGTGCCTCCATTGCTTCTGCCTCCATGTGTCGAGCGAATATGAAAGGGCAGGGTATTTTTGCACATAACACCCCGGCCGTGCAAGAAAGGCATCTATTTAAAGAGATTGAATCTCAGATCCCATTCCACATCAAGCGGAAAATCCTTAGAGCTTGCCAGGAGAAACCATTCCAACATGGCTAGCGTTCCCAGTTCTTCATCCCGCCTCCATGGCTCTGAAAAAGGCGACTGGGAGAGATGCTCAGTATCCCACGATCAGCTGGTTAAGCTTCAAACGCATGGATTTCTTCGCCCCGCGGATCTAGTCCCTGTTCGGGCAGGATTGACCTCCTTCTCTGGCGAAGTCCTGGCGGAAAATTTCCCCAATCCAACCAGGGGGGAACTGGTATGCTTCGTTTCCTACTTGTTAAGAGGCGTCGGATTTCCAATCCACCCTTTCCTCCGAGGACTCGTGGAGTATTATGGCCTCCAACTGCACAACCTCACACCGGCCTCAATCCTGCACATCGCGGGTTTTGTTGCTCTTTGCGAGCTATTCCTGGCTTGTGAGGCCCACTTTGACTTATGGAGAAAGCTATTCTGCCTCGTCCCTCCCACCCAAGAGGGATCGATATTCGAGGTGGGCGGTGCTGAGGTATGGCGCATAGCCGAGACCGGATACCTATCCGGTACACCGAAGAAGGCATCCGAAGAGTGGCTCTCAGAGTGGTTCTATATTGAGGACGTCACTCTCCCCGACCCAATCCGCATGGGTCTTCTCGAATTTTCCAGTGCTCCATTGAAGAAACGCCACAGCTGGCGCCCTCAGAGCCTCGAAGAGGAAGATAGCGCGGAGGCCCGTCAATTAATGGGCAAGGTAAAGACACTCGCCCAGTCCGGATTATCGAAGAGGATCCGGACGTATTTGTAGAACTCGAGGAGGGAGTATTCTACCAGGCAAGCTATGACGGCACAGAAGTGGCCGTCATTGCCGACTATCCCGGCCTCCTTCCTGCCTCGCATGTAAGTAATCGGGAGACATCTCCTTCGAAAGGGCTTCCTCATTACGCCTCACCCATCGCACTATTTTGTGCTCCAAAGGGGAGGCGCTCGACGCGCCATGCTGCACCAGAGGCGTCTCCTAAGAGAGCGGCGCCCGCGCCGGGCAGATCTTCGAAGAGGAAGGCAAATGACAACACGACAGAGTCTTCATCAAAGAGGTATGGATTTTCTTTTGAATACGCCCCTTGGTAGTCACATCAAACTGAGACATTGTTCGCTGTGTCTTATCAGGAAAAGCGTTCGCCGGACTATGTCCGGGGATTCTTCCGGTCGCGCCTCCACCAGTCAGGTTCCGGACCCCGCCTTACGGACCGGGGCTGATATAGGAGTGATGCCGGACTGTCCTCCTACAGAGGATTCGGATGATGTATCCGTCACGAACTCTGAAGTGGAGAGCGCCGTGAATCATCGGCGCCGGAGGGCCGCTCTTCGCGACCCTGCCTTTACAAAAGAGGCATTTAATGCCTTCAGCTTGGCTGATCCATACTTCCGAGCTGCTCGGGATGGGCTTGCCAGAGCCACATACTAGCATTTGAAAGATATTCGGGTAAGTATGCATTGTACAGATCTGATAAACATATACCAGTAGCCCCTGAGACTTGAAGCAGCTAGTAGAACTGGTTTAAGGATCATTGTATAACCAGGCGCTCACGGAGAAGAACAACCTGCTATCTCAAGAGCTGGAACAGTGTCGGACCTAGCTAGCTACTGCTACCATCGAACTAGAGAAACCCAAGGAGGCACCGCCTGGTAATGTTCCCCTCCATCGAGAAAAATATAATCATATACCAGCAATATTAATACGGTTGTATTTCCCATGGCAGGATCGTTAGATCAACTGAAGGAGGCACTGAAAGTCACGCAAGCGGGCGAACAAGAGGCCAAAAGGCAACTGGCCGCAGGCGAACGTGTACTGACATGGGTCAGGGATGAAAAGAACAAGCTGCGGGATTCCAATACCCTGCTGGGTGAAGAACTAAAAGATGTGCGAGCCCAGCTGGCTGACGCCGTCAAGGAGAATAGGAGGCTACAAGGTGGCATATTCAGTATTCTTTTGAACTTACCTTTATGTAATTCAGCGAAGAAATGATCTAACAGATTTATGTTTGCAGGTATGCTGACTGGCCGTCCCGAAGAGGAAATGTCCGGCTCTCAAGGCGACCTGCTGCAAGAGCTGTCCCAGCTGCACGAGCGAGCTCGGCAAGCAATGTGGAGCGTTGCCAAAGCTTTGTGGCCATCCGCCTCTCCTCCAGGAAGTATGGAGGAGCTTGTGAAGCTATTCCAAGGAGCTCGGCGGCGCTTCCGATTATGGAAGATATTGGCCTGCCGAGAAGGTGCGCGGGAGGCCTGGGCCATGGTGAAAACACGGTACACCAAGCTTGATCTGAATCATATGGCCCGGGTCGGACCTCGGGGGTCAGATGGAAAAGAAATTCCAGTTAGTTTGGTGTATGACCAAGTAAAGGTAGCCGCCAAATTGTCCCAACGGGATTGTAGGCTAGACAGCCTGTTGGACGGCATAGAGGAAGAAGTTTTTCAGTTGAAGTGACTATGTACTTCAATTGACAAATTTGTCCCTAGCCGGATTGTAAAACGATTGTCATGGCAGACCTTTTCGCTTCGACCTCTAGACCCGAAGGTGCGGAGTGTTTCCGAATACCGCAACGGTAATATAGACCGGGGTATGCGTGGAAACCAGGCGTAGGGGTCATAGTTGCTTGAACAGACAAGTTGTATCTGGCTAGCTATGTTATATTACATGTTGATTGTAAGAAACATCTTCCAGGGAGAATAGTTCCGTTAAGGGTTCCTTTCCCTGGGTGAACATGCGTTAATATGCATGTCCAAACTGTGATCGAAAAATCGCAGTATACGTAACGTCTGGGGGTTCATAGTGTAATGAGTGTAAAACGTCTTTAGTCCGCCGACCGAATATTCCCTTAAGAACACTAGCTTTCGGCTTCACCCAGTCTGAGGTACACGTCCGGATGACCCGACTGTAACAATCGCAGAGGTGCTCCCTTTATGCCCTAGACGAACAAACGGGAACGTAGGGCATAAGCACAGGAGCCAGGCAACCCAGCTTGGCCAAAACTTAAGTCATAACGGTGCATATAATGGCGAAGAAAAGGTACATATGAGAAAAAGACACATATGTGGGGAGCTTGATGCTCGTAAAATAATAATAAGCTTCTGTAAGAGAAGCCCCCAGGTATTATGAGCATGTACATTTAAGGATGTGTACGTCATAGGTATGCGGTTTAGCCGCACAAGAGCTTAAAGCTAGAAAAAAGTTAAAGAGAGGAAAAGACAGAGAAAAAGGGAGAAGAAAACGAACAAAGAGTCCGGCTCTAGGCGTAGAATCTTCGGAGTCTGGCGGCGTTCCACGGGTTCGGCTCTAGGCGATTGTCCGATGCATCATGCAGGCGGTACGCTCCTCAAGTGAGCACTTCATCTATGATGAAGGGACCCTCCCACTGGGCTTGAGTTTGTCCTTTTTATTTTTTGGCAAGCGTAGAACGAGTTCACGAACATTATAAGTCTTGGCCCGCACTTCTCTGCTTTGATATCTGCGAGCTTGTTGTTGATAAAATACAGAACGGGTTTTTGCAACATCGCACTCCTCCTCCAAGGCATCTAGACTGTCCTCCCGATCCAAATCGGCTTCTCTCTCTTCATACATGCGCACTCATGGTGAGTCATGAATGATGTTACAGGGCAAAATGGCCTCTACGCCGTACACCATGAAGAATGGTGTGTATCCGGTAGTGCGATTGGGCGTGGTCCGCAGCCCCCAGAGTACGGAGTCGAGCTCCTCAACCCAGTGCTTGTGATTCTTTCAACGACCGCACTAGTCTAGGCTTAATGGCGCTCATAATAAGACCATTAGCTCGTTCGACTTGACGGTTTGTGTCGTGGAATTGTCACGGCAGATGTCCTCGAGCTAGGACTTAGTCGTGGAGCCATCGCAACTAGAAAGCTTGAAGGGGTTATACGGGACAAGGAACACGAGGGTTTATACTGGTTCGGCCCCTTACGGTGAAGGTAAAAGCCTACGTCCAGTTTGAGGTGATATTGATTAGGGTTACGATTACCAGGGAGCTAAACAGCTATGACCGGCTCTCGACCAGATTTTCTCTCTCTTCAAACCGCTGTCGGGTCGTCCCTTTATATAGGGAGGCTGACGTCCAGCAGCCCTCAGAGTCCCGGCCGGCTTATAAGAGTGTCCGGCTCGGACTCTAAACCATACTTGCCTTATACTACAAGTTCTACTATAATAATGATTATAACTACGGGCTTTTAAGCCATATCCGGGTCTCAGCCCATCTCTGGCCCATCGTCTTCAAACTTGGCTCCGGGCTTCTGGTAATGACCACGCGAGTAACCCGACCCCTCCTGGCGGGTGACTCTAAGGTCTATATCCTCAACATTAGGCCCCAGATTGATTTGAGCCGGCTCATGTCAATCTTCCACTCTTCCGACAGAAAAAATCTCCGGCTTACTATTCACATGAAGGCCATAACCCGGAGTGACGTCATCCTCTGGACTCCGGATAATCCGACGTGACGTCATCCTCCATTAAGTCCGTTTTTTACTCCGCCAGATCCGCAACGGATCTTTGCTTTTACTGTCATTCCGAAAATCGAGGCGTCGTGGGGGGGAGATAACCACGCCGTGGTCTCCTTAAATCTCGCGCCCACTTATGACCTTGCCTTATAAATAGGCCGGCCCGACGGGCTCTTTTCACGCTCTCTTCTTCCTCCTCGCGCCGTCGCTCCTCTGCCCGAGCTCTGCTACTGCCGCCGCCGTCGCGCCCCTGGTCTTCGTCAACTTGGCCGCTGCATCACCCTGATTCGAACCAGATAAACGGCGATAGCCTCCGCTCCTCTCCAACTCCGGTGAGTCTCTCCTGCCCTGCTAGAACAGATCTGCGGTAGGGTTCAAAATAGCTCGTCCATGTTCTTCGCCATTGTCCGCAAGCTTCAATAGTTCTCGTAGTGCTGCCCTTGTTTGATCTTTAACCTTTTATAGAACCGGTGCGGTAGTTGTTTAGGCCTCATTTCAAGTGCCAGTAGATCTCTTTCCACTATATACATGCTTCGTTCGAGCTCAAGAACATCCGCTTGTCTGTTTCTAGGTCTAGAAAATTTTCATCTCACCCGACCATTTTGATCCAAAAAAGTTACTGCAATATGGGAAACCTGTTTTACCACACTTAGTAAAAACTGCAACCATTGAATCTCGATGGCTTACGATTCCGGGTTAAAGAAACCACACGCTGTAGAATCCTCCGGTTTAAAGAAAACCATGCATCGTAGATTCCTCCGGCTTAACTGTGATGAGGCCGTAGACAATTAACTTATTCTGAACACCCCTGCGGCTTAAGCAACCCACTGTACCTGAATATATACCATTAGTCCCCTTCATAAGCCGCCACCGTAGCTTTGAACTGTAGATCTCCGGCTTACAATTAACCCGGATATTTTTCCTTTTTGTCATAGACCACCAACTTTCACCATGCCTCCCAAGGCTCCCATCACTTGCAATTGGATGAGGTCCAACGTCACCAACGAGACCCTGGACAATTTTGTTAAGTCCGGATATTTGCCTAAGAAGGAAATCATGTCCTACCGTGCCCCTGACCCATCGGAAGAGAGACCATAGCCAAGGGACGGGGAGGTAGTGATCTTCGCAGATCATATGAGCCGGGGCTTCGCACCGCCCGGCTCAAAGTTTTTTAGGGATGTGCTCAACTTCTTCGACTTGCGTCCTCAAGATATAGGACCCAACTCCGTATCCAACATCTGCAATTTCCAAGTCTTTTGCGAAGTGTACCTTGGAGAAGAGCCGAGTCTGCTGCTCTTCCGAGAGCTGTTTTACTTAAACCGCCAAAATGAGTGCGCCAACGGGCCAAGTCTGGAGTTAGGTGGCATCTCCATCCAGCGGCGTAGGGACTGTCTTTTCCCTTACGCAGAGCCGCCGAGCCACCCCAAGGACTGGAATATGACTTGGTTCTACTGCCAAGATACATCCCCGGCTGACGAAAACCCGCTGCCCGGTTTTTGCCCCACACGTCTAGAACCGACTCACCCGCTGTCGGACAAGCTGACTGCAGCGGAGCGCCAGCCTCTGCTTCCGACTATCAATAAAATCAAGGCCCTCCTGGGCAATGGTCTGAACGGAATCGACCTGGTCCGGGTCTGGATCTCATGGCGGGTGATCCCATTGAGCCGTCGCCCCGGCTTAATGTGTGAGTACACCGGGCGAAAGGACGACCCTCAGAGGCACAGTCGCAACGATCTTCTAGAAGACGTTGCTGAGGAAGAGACCAAGGCTCTGTTAAACGAGAGTCTGGCAGACTGTGGAAGGACCGGGTTAGCCCCCTTCTGCAAGACCAACCCAGCCCCAGCGGTAAGCCGCTGACTTTAACTTATTATCCCTTTCTGTATATAACCTTCCTCTGAACCGTTGTAAGAATTCACCATTGTATTTTTCAGGCTGATGACAAGTTCTGGCGGGTCAAGTATGACCATGAGGCGGCCAAGAAGGCCAGGAAGGCGAAGAAAGCCGCCAAGAAAGCCGCCCCTCGCAAAAAGGGAAGCAGACCTACTGCTTCAGAGCTGATGCAACTCAGTGACAGCTCCGAGTCAGAGGTAACCCCTAAGCCTTTAAATTCTTGTTGTACTTGTGGTTTGTTGCTGTCCGCCTTATCAACACTTGCTCATTGACAGGATGACACCGGCGCCAGTAACCCGGTGGTTGAAGAGGTAATGTCACTTTCCTCCGACTCGGAGCCCTTGCCACAGCTGAAAGTCCGAAGGGTAACCCGGAAAGTAAGCTTTTCACATCCTTTAGCTCATCGAGACCCCCAATTTCTTTTGAAGCGACAGGTTCACGAAAGCCGGCGTCACACCCGGACCAACAAGGACACTGATCTCTCCGCCGGGTTACCCGACGCAACAAGGAAGCGTCGTACTGAGGTTTTTTCGCACTTGTACCCTTTTCATCCATTGGCGGGTGTTATCCGACAGCCACTCAACTCTTCTGACTCCAATTATCAGGAGACCTCCCCCTCTTCGGGTGACTCCATGCAGTCAAATCTGCCAGCCTTCAAGACTGCACCCGGGTAACAACAATCATCTTACAGTATCTTTATCTGTACTTACTCTTTGTGTGCCTAACACTTCTGTCTTTTCAGTGCCCAGGCAAAGCTCACCAAAAGAGCAAAGAAGACCAAGTCAGCCGGAGTGCCGGACGTACCTGAACCGGAAGTGACGGCTCAAGAGCCGCCAGCTGCCTCCGCCCCCGAAGCTACCACTCCAATGGACACGGCACCTGAGGCCTCTGCCCCGACTACCAAGGCAACGACCGAAACTTCGGTTAACCCGGAGGCCTCCGGCTCAGCTCCACCAGCAGACGACCCGGACGTGGTAATCACCCGGACGGAGTTCGTTGAGCCGGGGAGACCAACCGTGTTGGCCAAATGCTCAGCGAAGGGGGAGTTGCTGCAGCCCCACCGGGTGAACCTGGACCTCTCCGGCTACACCGACTTAAGCATTGGAGAGCTTGTCTCTGGCTATATCAGCCAAGTACACAAGAGCCGGGACGCCGAGGTCGCCATGGTCAACCAGATCCAACAAAAATCTGAGGTATTCCTCTACTGTTTTCTTACTTACTGCATAGTTACCTTTGCCATGCTAGCCCCCAAGTCGACGACTTATGCTTGAATATGTTGTAGACTTAGGTTCCGGCTTACTCAACTAAGCCGGCAGTATGTAGATAGATACGTTCAATATGCATTAGCCCCCAAGTGCCAAGTGTCTTTGCTTGGAAAACGCTTGGGACTTATATAATGACTGTTAATAACCCGGAAATATATGCATGATGTTGGCAAGAAACTAGAGGCGGACCTTGCGGATCTCAAGAGCCGGCTGAAGATGCAGGAGATGGAGACCCGGAAGGCAAACGCCAAGTTTGTATCCAGCATCGCCACTCAAGAAAAATTGAAGACCGAGTTTGATGCTGAGAGAAAAGCCTGGGTCGAAGAGAAAACCGCTCTGGTCACCCGGGCTGAACAGGCGGAGAAGGCTCTCGCTGAGAAGACCGCCGAGCTCTCCGGCCTAAAGCGCCAGGTTTCCCAAATGGTGGCCGCTATCTTCGGTAAGTCGCCTCACCGGCTTCCATCAAATTTGTATATGTCATGAATCATCCTTGTCACCGGCTTATCTGACTCTGTTAAACAGGTCCCAGGAGTGCCAACCTCAACCAGAGCGTGGTCACCAAGTTAAAGGCCGTGTATACCCTGGTGGAACAGCTCTACACTGGGTCACAGCGTGCCTTAGCTGTGGTGGCCCTATCCAACGAGGTGCCAACTCATCTGGCCGAAGTCCTGCGCCGGCTTGCCGTTCTGCCTCAGCGGATCCAAGAGCTGCGACGGGCCTCTGCGAGAGCCAGAGCAATCGCCGCGCTGAGCCGGGCCAAGGCATTCCTGCCAGAGCTAGACCCGGCAGACATCGCCCTGGGTTATCCAAGCCTGAAGGAACACGGCTCAGCTTTCGATCAGAAGGACTTCGCGGCGTGTGTGAAGGCTGTACGCCCGGTGGCCACCCTCATCGGGAACGACACCGATCTGACCAAGTACCAGCCGGGTTATGATGCGGAGAATCAGAGGATTCCAACCCCTCGCTATGAAGCCCTCAACCTGATCCCGCCGGCTCGTCAGCACACCTTCGCCCCGGAGATTGACCCGGCCGGGTTAATTGACGAAGAGGCCCAATTCGAAGCTCTCAGCGGCATCAACTGGAAGTCATCCACCTTCGAGGCCTTGGGATCAGCCGGAGGAGAAGACAGGAATGAGCCGGGGACTTCAACTCAGCGAGCATCATAAGTTGGCCGGCGGTTTATCAAACAATGTTCCACCTTTTAGACTTGAAGAGTTATTGTAATAGAGTAGGTGCAACAGTTCATCTCTGTCGTGCCATCGTGCACGTGCTGAATGCCAAAGTCTTTTGAAGTTGTCTCCTTAATATTTCTCCGGGTCATAATCATCCCTTTGTTTTTCTCAACCTTAAAGAGGTACCTTTGAGTATCCTGCATGAAAAGGCAAATCACAAGTCTCAAGGCGGCTTACCGCCCGAAGAATCAGGTGTCTTAGATAGATAACCCGGAATATGAATCAAAAGAGACCGGTCCTCAATTATCTGCTTGACATAGCCGTAATAACACTTAGCAGCCAGTAAGCATACTTCTGGTTTAAATAACCCGGGCAACAGGGTTGGTATCTTAACCCCGCCTTACCGGTCATAATGACACCCATGGCGTTCAATGAACACTGTAAACCAAAGTTAAGCCGGTAAAGTGAGACCCGGCCGTACACACCGTGACATGACCAGAGCAAACTTGTGATAAAGCAGAGGAACTTTAGGGGCTTCCGGTTCGAATACGACCAGAGACCCGGCCCAAAGGGGTTAAGCCAAGATTCGAATACGATCATATAGCCCCCAGTGGGCGTGGCGATGCCAATCAAGAGGGTACCGACAGCTATGTTCTCTTTGGTTCGAATACGACCCATGTTTGAACAGGAAGCCCCCAAGTGATTCTTAAAATTGTTTAACGACGCTGATTCGGATACGATCCACGTCGGTTCTCAGAGGGGTTAAGCTATGATTCAAATATGATCAAAGGTAACCTCCTAATGAGCTCGGCACTTTTGCCAATCAAATGGGTATCGACAGCTATGTTCTCTTTGGTTCGAATACGACCCATGTTTGAACAGGAAGCCCCCAAGTGACTTTACTGCTGACAACTAGATTCGAATACGATCATAAGCCGGATCCTCCTTTAAACCATCATGTAACCTTTGTAAACAACACGCGCATGTTTGGATGAGAAAAAAGGACAAAGGTCCTGCTTTATTGCTTATCATAATATATACATGGCTGAGACAAATATGTACCCCACGAGAGCCGGTAGCTCAAGTGTAATAAGGCCGAAGCTGAGCTATGTTCCACGGCCGACGGGTCTCTTCCTCAGACTTTCGTGAATCTTTATGCTTCCGAATATCAATGAGGTAATATGACCCGTTGTGCAAGTTTTTGCTGACCACAAAGGGCCCTTCCCAAGGTGGGGATAACTTGTGTGCATCTATTTGATCCTGGATGAGCCGGAGCACAAGGTCGCCTTCCTGGAAGACCCGGGATTTGACTCGGCGGCTATGATATCAGCGCAAGTCTTGTTGGTAAATCACTGACCGGGCTGCTGCCACGTCACGCTGCTCATCCAACAAGTCAAGAGCATCCTGGCGCGCCTGTTCATTATCCGTCTCAACATAAGCCGCCACGCGAGGTGAGTCGTGACGAATGTCGCTGGGGAGGACTGCTTCTGCTCCATAAACCATGAAGAAAGGCGTGAAGCCTGTAGATCTGTTAGGAGTAGTATTGACGCTCCATAATACGGAGGGCAACTCCTCCACCCAACAACCCGGCGTCCGTTGCAAAGGGACCAAAAGCCGGGGCTTGATACCCTTCAGAATTTCCTGGTTAGCTCTCTCAGCTTGACCATTGGATTGAGGATGAGCCACTGAAGAAACATCAAGTCGGATATGCTCTCGTTGACAAAACTCTTCCATGGCACCTTTGGAAAGATTGGTGCCATTGTCAGTTATAATGCTGTGCGGAAAGCCAAATCGGAAAATCACCTTTTTCATAAATTGAACCGCCGTGGCTGCATCGCACTTGCTAACCGGCTCAGCTTCCACCCACTTGGTGAATTTGTCAACTGCCACCAAGAGGTGGGTCTTCTTATCCTTGGACCGTTTAAAAGGCCCAACCATATCAAGCCCCCAGACCGCAAAGGGCCAAGTGATTGGGATCATCCTCAACTCCTGAGCCGGCACATGAGCCCGTCGTGAGAACCTTTGGCAACCATCACACTTACTGACCAAGTCCTCTGCATCAGCATGAGCCGTCAGCCAATAAAAACCATGACGGAAAGCCTTAGCCACAAGGGATTTTGAACCGGCATGATGGCCACAATCCCCTTCATGGATTTCACGCAAGATCTCTTGACCTTCCTCAGGGAAGATACAACGTTGAAATGCCCCTGAAACACTGCGATGATGTAACTCGCCATCGATGACGATCATTGACTTAGCCCGCCGGGTTATTTGCCTAGCCAAAGGTTCATCCGCAGGCAACTCTCCCCGGGTTATATAAGCCAGATATGGCCTTGTCCAGTCTGGTATGACATGAAGAACCGCCACCAGTCGTGCCTCCGGGTCAAGGATAGCCAAGTCTTCCTCTGTAGGCAACTTAACCGAAGGGTTGTACAGGATGTCCAGGAAAGTGTTAGGCGGCACCGGCTTTCGCTGAGAGCCTAGCCGGCTTAGAGCATCAGCCGCCTCGTTCTTCCTGCGATCAATGTGCTCCACTTGGTAGCCCTGAAAGTGCCCGGCAATGGCATCAACCTCGCGGCGATAAGCCGCCATGAGAGGATCCTTAGAATCCCACGTGCCTGATACTTGTTGAGCCACCAAGTCTGAGTCACCAAAGCACCTTACCCGGCTTAAGCTCATCTCCTTAGCCACCCGAAGACCGTGGAGCAAAGCCTCGTATTCAGCCGCATTGTTAGTACAAGGAAACATCAACTGTAGCACATAATGGAACTTATCCCCCTTAGGGGAAGCCAATACAACACCAGCCCCCGAGCCCTCCAACTGCCTGGACCCGTCAAAGTGAATAGTCCAATATGTGTTATCCGGCTTCTGCTCGGGCACTTGTGATTCTGTCCAATCATTGATGAAATCCACCAAGGCCTGAGATTTAACAGCAGTGCGTGGCACATATTTGAGGCCATGAGGTCCAAGTTCTATAGCCCACTTAGCAATCCTCCCTGTGGCCTCTCTGTTTTGAATAATGTCACCAAGAGGGGCAGAACTGACCACAGTGATGGGATGACCCTGAAAATAATGCTTAAGCTTCCGGCTCGCCATGAACACCCCATACACCAGCTTCTGCCAATGCGGGTACCGCTGCTTGGACTCAATGAGCACTTCACTGACATAATAAACCGGCCACTGAACCGGATGCTCCTTACCCTCCTCCTTGCGTTCCACCACAATAGCCACACTGACGGCTCGTGCGTTTGCCGCCACATACAGTAGCAAGGGCTCCTTATCAACCGGAGCAGCAAGGACTGGGGGCTCTGCCAGCTGCTTCTTTAAATCCTCAAAGGCGGTATTAGCTGCATCATTCCAGACAAAGGTATCAGTTTTCTTCATTAACTGATATAGGGGCATGGCCTTCTCACCCAAACGGCTTATAAATCAGCTTAAAGCAGCGATGCGACCCGCCAAGCGCTGAACGTCATTTATACATGCCGGCTTAGCCAGGGAGGTGATGGCCTTGATCTTCTCCGGGTTAGCCTCAATGCCTCTGTCAGAAACCAAGAAACCCAAGAGTTTGCCTGCCGGAACACCAAAGACACACTTGGCCGGGTTAAGCATCATCTTATAGAACCGGAGATTATCAAAGGTTTCCCTTAAATCATCTATCAGGGTTTCCTCTTTGATGGATTTAACCACAATGTCGTCCACATAAGCGTGAACATTGCGCCCAATCTGTTTATGAAGACAGTTCTGTACACAACGCTGGTAAGTTGCCTGTGCACACTTGAGTCCAAAGGGCATAAACACATAGCAGAAGGCTCCAAAGGGAGTAATAAACGCCGTCTTCTCCTGGTCCTTAACTGCCATCTTGATCTGATGATAACCAGAATAAGCATCCAAGAAACTTAAACGTGCACAACCTGCCGTAGCATCAATGATTTGATCAATACGGGGAGGGCAAAAGGATCAGCCGGACACGCCTTGTTCAAGTCCGTGTAGTCCACACACATCCGCCAGGTGCCGTTCTTCTTGAGTACAAGCACCGGGTTAGCCAACCACTCTGGGTGAAGAACTTCAACGATAAACCCGGCCGCCAAGAGCCGGGCTACTTCTTCACCAATAGCTTTCCGCCTTTCCTCATTAAACCGCCGAAGGAACTGTCTGACCGGTTTAAATTTTGGATCCACATTGAGAGTATGCTCAGCGAGTTCTCTAGGTACACCTGGCATGTCAGAAGGTTTCCATGCGAAGATGTCCCTATTCTCACGGATGAACTCGATGAGCGCGTTTTCCTATTTTGGGTCCAGATTGGCACTGATGCTAAACTGCTGAGATGAATCTCCTGGAACAAAATCAACAAGCTTAGTTTCATCAGCCGACTTAAATTTCATTGCCGGCTCGTTCTTCGTCGTCGGCTTTTTCAGAGAGGTCATATCTGTTGGGTCAACATTGTCCTTGTAAAACTTTAACTCCTCTGTAGCACAAACAGATTCTGCATAAGCCGCATCACCTTCCTCACACTCCAGAGCCACTTTCCAGCTGCCGTGAACCGTAATGGTCCCGTTGTGACCCGGCATCTTGAGCTGTAAGTACACATAACATGGCCGTGCCATGAACTTGGCATAAGCCGGCCGTCCAAAAATAGCATGGTATGGACTTCTTATCTTGACCACTTCAAAGGTTAATTTTTCCACCCTGTAGTTATTCTCATCACCATAAGGCAGTTCCAATTCGATCTTGCCAACTGGATAAGCCGACTTACCAGGTACTACCCCATGAAAGATAGTGTTGGACTGGCTGAGGTTCTTATCAACCAACCCCATACGACGAAAAGTCTCATAATAGAGGATGTTGATGCTGCTGCCTCCATCCATGAGCACCTTTGTGAACTTATATCCTCCCACCTGAGGAGCCACCACTAAGGCCAAGTGGCCCGGGTTATCCACCCGAGGAGGGTGATCCTCCCTACTCCACACTATGGGCTGCTAAGACCATCGTAAGTAGCGTGGGACTGCCGGTTCAACAGCATTCACAGCCCTCTTGTGAAGCTTCTGATCTCGCTTGCACAGACTAGTGGTAAATACATGATACTGTCCACCGCTTAGCTGCTTTGGATTGGTCTGATAACCCCCCTGCTGCTGTTGATGACCCTGGCCAGCCTGTTGATTAAAGCCCCCTTGACCATTCTGAGGACCGGAGTTTGAGCCGCCGCCCGGGCCATGAAAGCCGCCAGCACCTGAGCCGCCGCCTGGGCCATTGTAATTCTTAAAGGCCTTCATGATCGCGCAATCCTTCCACAGATGAGTCACTGGCTTCTCTCTAGAACCGTGCCTTGGACAAGGTTCATTCAACAGCTGCTCCAGCGTTGGACCTGACCCGCCGCCTCGGGGAGGGGGCCTCCCCTTGCGTCGCTGGTTATTACCTTGGGAGTTGGCATTGGCTACAAACTCTAGGCTGCCATCGGCCTTGCGCTTGCCTCCTCCTTGGACTCCCGGGTTAAACTGAGGACCCTTGCCATTGCCGTTCTTCTTTCCCTTCCCTGTCCTTTCATCATCTGAAGGGGGATCCTTGGTACCATCGGAATCGGCGTACTTGACAGGAGCCGCCATTAGTGTACCCATATCAATGCAGTCGCGTTTGAGCCGCCCGAGTTTCATCTTTAGGGGCACAAAACGACAGTTTTGTTCCAACATTAAGACTGCAGAACCGGCATCCATCTTATCTCATGAATGTATGATCTCTTTGACCCGGCGAACCCAATGGGTCGTGGATTCACCCTCCTGCTGCTTACAGTTAGTCAAATCCACGATTGACATAGACTGCCTACAGGTATCTTTGAAGTTTTGGATGAACCGGGCTTTCAGCTCGGCCCAAGACCCAATGGAATTCGGTGGTAGCCCTTTCAACCATGTGCGGGCAGTTCCATCTAACATCATGGTGAAATACTTGGCCATGGCCGCCTCACTGACCTCCACAATTCCATAGCCATCTCATAACTCTCAATCCAGGCCGCAGGCTGTAAGTCAGTTGTGTAGTTAGGCACCTTCCTAGGGCCTTTGAAGTCTTTAGGTAGACGTTCATTGCGGATAGCTGGCACGAAACAAGGGACACCCCCGGTCCTGGTAGGGATACCCACATCAACGGAAGTCGTGGGATAAGCCGGGGGGTCTGGTAAGCCGTCAATTGAGGCACTTGCTCCGCCTCTTGCCGCGCTTGGTCCGCTGCGTAAAAGGATCCATTATGAGCCGGGCCATGGCCAGGGGGCGGGTCATGGCGTCGGACGTTACTTGAGCCGGTTGCTGAGACCATGTGCCGGCTGTAACTCGGGCTCTGGCCTGGACGAGGGGTCGAGTGGATCCTGTCCCGGCTGTAAGAGTATGACTCTTGCTGCGCCAGTGCTGTCTGAAGGAGTTCCCTAACCCGGTGGGTCTCAATAGCCGTCGGAGAGTCGCCGTCAATGGGGAGGGCCGCCAGCCGTGCTCCCGCAGCGACCATGTTCTCCAGTGGGTTGTTATAATGACCCGGGGGTATTGGCACATACTGAGGCGGGGCAGGGGGCACCTGGGGAGGCCCCATCACCCGTGGCTGAATAAGGGGTCCAGACCCGGGTGCTATGACCCCTGGCGGGTTACTAGACCCTGCACCCGGCGTGTTGAAGAGGTTGCGTGGATCGTAAACCGGCGGGAGTCGGGACTGGGCCTTTTGATGCCTCCTTCTCATGACCTCATTGGCCGCGTTCTGATCCATCGTGAGTTGGAAGGACTGCGCCTGAATCAGCTGAGTCTGGGCATCGATAGCCGCCCGCTCCGCAGCCAGCCTGATTCCTTCCGCTGCAAGATCCTCTTTAGCCTTTATCAGATCCAATTTCAACTGTGCCACCTCCGCATCATGCTAGGCTTGATCCGCCGGGTCAACCGTGGCGGTTAACAGGGCCGTCATCTTGTCCGTGAGATCCATCAGCACCTGAGCCGGAGAAGGCACCGGGTTTCCCGATCCGGCAGCGGGGTTCTGAACAAGCTGTGCACCAGCCATAAAAACTCCAACTTGACTTGGCGGCTCCAGAAGGCCCGGAATACTGTCGCCATCGGAATAACCCATGAGCCTGCCATCTTGAAGTTGGTACAACGAGCTTGACTCATCGGTGGCCGACTCGCCGTCAGAGCCGGCGGCCGCCTCATCACCAGACCCAGATGGCTCCGAGGGCCCTCCATGGATGCATCCCACAAAAGCGCGCCTTAAGGCAGGCCGGGCCCGGGCGGGTCGTGCGCGCTGAGCCGTTTCGATGAGATCGGCACAGAGACCCAGCTCGGGGCCCGGCTCACCGATTTCGCCAATGAAAACATGAATTCCGCCGAAGGGGACCCGGTACCCGTACTCAATTGAGCCGGCGTCGGGGCCCCAGTTTGTATCGTCGATGTAGAGCTTGCCGCGACGACTCTTGGTCATCCGGCCCACAGCGTATCCCTTGAGCCCTTCGAAGCTGCCCTTCAAGAACTCAAATCCACCGTGCGCTGGCCCCACGGTGGGCGCCAACTGTCGTGGAATTGTCACGGCAGATGTCCTTGAGCTAGGACTTAGTCGTGGAGCCATCGCAACTAGAAAGCTTGAAGGGGTTATACGGGACAAGGAACACGAGGGTTTATACTGGTTCGGCCCCTTACGGTGAAGGTAAAAGCCTACGTCCAGTTTGAGGTGATATTGATTAGGGTTACGATTACCAGGGAGCTAAACAGCTATGCCCGGCTCTCGACCAGATTTTCTCTCTCCTCAAACCGCTGCCGGGTCGTCCCTTTATATAGGGAGGCTGATGTCCAGCAGCCCTCAGAGTCCCGGCCGGCTTATAAGAGTGTCCGGCTCGGACTCTAAACCATACTTGCCTTATCCTACAAGTTCTACTATAATAATGATTATAACTACGGGCTTTTAAGCCATATCCGGGTCTCAGCCCATCTCTGGCCCATCGTCTTCAAACTTGGCTCCGGGCTTCTGGTAATGACCACGCGAGTAACCCGGCCCCTCCTGGCGGGTGACTCTAAGGTCTATATCCTCAACAGTTTGTTTGTGGATGATAGACCGAGGCGTAATCGAGCTTAATGCCCAATTTAGCACACCAGGATTTCACTTCATCGGCTGTGAAATTGGAGCTGTTATCGGTGATGATGCTGTGCGGAACACCATAACGGTGCACGACACCGGATATAAAGTCTATCACCGGTCCAGCTTCGGCCGTTTTCACTGGTTTGGCCTCTATCCATTTGGTGAATTTATCTACCATGACTAGCAGGTATTTTTTCTTACGGCTTCCTCCTTTAAGGGGTCCAACCATATCAAGCCCCTAGACCGTAAAAGGCCAAGTAATGGGGATTGTTTGTAGGGCAGTAGGTGGCATATGGCTTTGATTGGCGAAAAGCTGGCATCCGACACAACGTTGGACAAGGTCCTGTGCATCTGCTCGGGCCGTCGGCCAAAAGAAACCTATACGGAAAGCCTTACTTACAAGGGCCCGAGCTGCGGCGTGGTGACCACCGAGGCCAACATGGATTTCGGCCAGGAGCTATCGTCCCTCTTCTTCGGAGATACACCTTTGAAGGACTCCGGTAGCGCTTTTCTTGTAGAGCTCTCCGTCATGGACCTTGTAGGCTTTCGAGCACCGGACAATGCAGCGAGCCTCATTCTGATCCTCAGGGAGCTCTCGCCTGTTAAGGTAGGCCAAGAAGGGTTCGGTCCATGGGGCAATTACTGCAATTATAAGATGGGCCGATGGTGTTATTTCGATGGCTGAGCCTCCGATGATATCGGTATTGTGTTCGGAATCTGGGGGTACAATCGGATCCGGCTGGCGTTGCCGCTCTCCCTTGCCACACCACGGATGGCTTGAAGAGCCTTTCGAGAAAGATGTTAGGCGGGACGGGGTCACGCTTGGCGCTCATGCGAGCAAGGACATCCGCCGCCTGATTACTTTCTCGAGCCACATGATGAAACTCGAGTCCCTCGAACCGAGCTGATATTTTAAGTATAGCATTACGATAGGCCGCCATCTTCGGATCTTTGGCATCGAAGTCTCCATTTATTTGGGATATTGCGAGGTTTGAATCCCCACGCACCTCCAGGCGTTGTATGCCCATGGAAGCAGCCATCCGAAGACCGTGCAATAAGGCCTTGTATTCGGCTGCATTGTTGAAGTGTATAATATTTGGAGTACGTACTGGACTGTGTCTCCAGTGGGGGACGTTAAGACAACGCCCGCTCCTAAGCCCGCTAGCATTTTGGAGCCATCGAAGTGCATGACCCAGTTGGAATATGTGCCGTACTCTTTAGGGAGTTCGGCCTCTGTCCATTCGGCGACGAAGTCAGCCAACACTTGGGATTTAATGGTTCGGCGTGGCTTGTATGTTATATGGAATGGCAGGAGCTCAATGGCCCACTTAGCAATCCGGCCTGTAGCGTCGCGGTTGTTTGTTATGTCATTGAGTGGTACTTCGGAAGGCACCGTGATTGAGCACTCTTGGAAGTAGTGTCGTAGCTTCCGGGATGCCATGAAGACCGCATATGCTATCTTTTGGTAATGAGGGTACCGGGATTTGCATGGTGTGAGGACAGTGGATACGTAGTATACTGGTTTCTGAAGTGGGAATTTGTGTCCGTCCTCCTCTCGCTCAACGACGAGCACCGCGCTCACCACCTGGTGTGTTGCGGATATGTATAATAACATTGGTTCGCCGATGTTTGGCGCAGCCAGGATTGGGTTGCTCACTAAAAGAGCCTTTATTTCTTCCAGTCCGGCCATTGCCGCATCCGTCCACTCGAAGTGGTCGGTGCGTCAGAGAAGGCGATAAAGTGGCAATGCTTTTTCTCCTAGTCTGGAGATAAAGCTGCTATGCATCTGGCTAGTTTTTGGACCTGCTTAAGGTCTGTTGGTGTAGCCAATTGTGACAAAGCTTGGATTTCGGCTGGGTTTGCCTCGATTCCTCTATTGGAAACGATGAAACCCAGCAGTTTTCCAGCGGGAATGCCGAAAACACACTTTTTCGGATTGAGCTTGATGTCGTATGTACGGAGGCTTTCGAATGTGAGACGTAGGTCGTCTATTAGTGACTCGACGTGCCTAGTTTTGATGACTACGTCATCCACATATGCTTCAACTATCTTGTCGATTTGTTTCTCCGGGCATGTTTGAATCATGCGTTGGTAGGTGGCGTCGGAGTTTTTGAGCCCAAAGGGCATAGTGTTGAAGCAGAAAGGCCCATATGGGGTAATGAATGCCGTTGCGGCTTGATCAGACTCCTTCATTTTGATTTGATGGTATCCGGAGTATGCATCACAGAAACACAGTGAGTCGTGTCCTGTAGTAGCATCAATAATCTGATCGATGCGGGGGAGGGGGAAGGGATCCTTAGGGCAGGCCTTGTTGAGGTCTTTGAAATCGACGCACAGGCGCCAGGATTATCCTTCTTTGGCATCATCACCAGGTTTGCTAGCCAGTCTGGGTGTTTTATTTCTCTGATGAATCCGGCCTCGATTAACTTGGCTAGCTCCTCCCCCATGGCTTGTTGTTTGGGTTCGGAAAAGCGCCACAGTGTTTGCTTGACCGGCTTGTATCCCTTCAATATATTGAGGCTGTGTTCGGCCAACCTGCGTGGGATTCCTGGCATATCAGAAGGGTGCCAGGCGAATATGTCCTAGTTCTCGCGCAGGAACTCTCGTAGTGCGGCGTCAACCGTTGGGTCCAGCTGTGCCCCGATGGAAGCTGTCTTCTTCGGGTCCGTAGGGTGGACTTGAAATTTGACTATTTCATCTGCTGGTTTAAAGGAGGTGGATTTGGGTCGCTTATCGAGGATTACGTCGTCCCTATCCACCGTGGAGTGTAGTGCGGTTAACTCTTCGGCCGCGAGGGCCTCGGACAGTGCCTCGAGGGCCAGGGATGCGGTTTTGTTTTCGGCGCGGAGTGCTATGTCTAGATCACTGGCGAGAGTGATAATACCATTGGGCCCGGGCATCTTGAGCTTCATATACCCGTAATGGGGTATCGCTTGAAAATGCGTGAATGCGTCCCGCCCCAACAGGGCATGATATCCACTATTGAAAGGGGCCACTTGGAAGGTTATCTCTTCAGACCGATAGTTTTCTGGCGTGCCGAATGCCACGTCGAGCGTGATTTTCCCCGCGCATCGTGCCTCCCGGCTGGGAATGATTCCTCGGAAGGTCGTGTTACTTTGCTCGATGCGGCTCCTGTCTATTTCCATTTTATTGAGTGTGTCCTCATAGATGAGGTTTAGTCCACTGCCGTCGTCCATGAGCACTTTAGTGAGCCGAAAGCCGTCCACAATTGGACTGAGGACCAAGGCGATGGTGCCCGGACTATCCTGAATTTTGGTTCGTCACTGGCATTGAAAGTTATGGCCGTGTCATTCCAGGGGTTTATTGCTGCGACTTGGCAGAGTTCGGCGAGGTCGCGGAGTGCCCTATTGCGCCGATTGTTTGAGGTGAAAGTCTCGAAGACCGTCAATACTCTAAGGTCGTCGTCTTCCGGGGGGTTGCTCTGAGGAGTTTTTGGTGAGGATATCCTCGCCACTCGTAGCCACCTGCCGGAGTATCCAACATGCTCTAAGGCTATGGGTTAGTACGGTGTCCGGTGTGGTGTGTATTTTGCATGGCCTGTCGAGCCATCCCTCCAGAACTATTCCGCGTGCTGTAGTGGGCTTAGTTTTCTTTACTGTGGGGCCGGGCGCCCCGCGAGGGTGCATCCTTTTTGCCCGCCCGAGGGGTTGAGTGGAAACTGGTGGTTCCCAGCGAGATGTCTGAGTTTTCCAAGCGCTTACCATTGCTCAGTACTTCTGTACTATGGTTGCCAAGTCAGCGAAGTGTAATACGCGACGGCGGTTGAAGGCGTTGAGGATTCCTTCATCCGTGCAATTATTGCAGAATACTGAAATCGCGTCCTCATCGTCGCAATCCTTAATCTTGTCTTTGACAAGGAGGAATCTGGCCCAAAAGTGATGGACTGTTTCCTGAGACTGTTGTCGTACGTACATGAGGTCGCATGTATCCGGAGGTCCAGAATTGTTTGGCGAATATTGCTTGTGGTGGGTGGGTGGCTTTAAATCCGAACCCTCACCCGATTTGGGATCTGGAGTTTGAAAAACTTCCGAGCTTAATAGTTCGGGCTCCGGGATGTCAATTGATTTTTCAGGCCCACCGTCCGATTCTAGGTTCGGAGGACTAGGCGTGTCATTCCGCAGACAGGTATCCGGCTCTTCGAGCTCGGAAATCTGAACATAGTTCGTCTGCAACATAGAGGAAGAGTTGTTTTGCTCCTCTACGACCGCTATCTGGTGAGTGATCGGCGGAGATTTGATTTCTCTCCGATCAGGTTTAAGCCCAATCTGATCATAGTCTGTAGCAACCCCCATGGCGGTGATGCGATCCAGGAGTTCGTTTAAAGATGACAACTCCACCGGATCCATCCGCTTGGAGTATTCGGAGTCAACAAGGAGACGATTTTCGATGACCCGAGAAGTCATCGTCGGCTTAACGGCCAACGGGCGGCCATGGTGAAGCCGCCCAGCCGGAGGGTTTGGCCTGAGGCCAGGGCTCCTCCGGAGGTGATACTGTCCTTGATAACAAGGCGAGCCATCAATCCTGTCTTCGACGTCACAGCGGAACTCTCAATGAAAGCACCAATGTCGGTGTCAAAACCGGCGGATCTCGAGGAGCTCAGGCGCTGCTGGAGTTTTTTCTGCTCGTTTTTTAATCAAGACCGCAGCTATTACGAGGTCATATTGCTGCCACTCAAAAACAGACTACATGGAGTACAAAACACTGGTGTTGCAAGTGCATTGCTACTAGTATTACTACTTGCACGTGGAGATCAAGGGTCACTGCCGTTTCTTCATTTGATCAAGAAAAGAAGAAGATTAGATTGGTAAAAAGGACAACGACCCGGAGCCGGATTGGATTCCTACTTTCAAGCCGCCGTGGCCGAATCAGCTGTCGCGCCCGTACTGCCGGTGTCTGCCACAACTGAGCAGTCAAACCGCCCTCGTTGTGAGCGGTCTCACCTTTGCTGTAAGCCGGCCTAGGCCCTACTGACGCCGCTGCTGTACATCGAACCGATGCACACTAGGGGTCACCTCTGCCTCTGTCGACCCCACGCTAAGCGGTCTGCCAATATCATCGACCCGTGGGTGCCGCCGCGGTCCAGGGGCAGTGCGCTACTGCAAAGCGGATCAGGTGATACCCATCCAAGTTTATTTTATTAAATATATTGGTTTTCATCAAAGAACAAATACTTTGTAAATATATTTTTATGCGCAACAAAGGTGGTGCCATGTTGTGCCTATGAAGTGTGCGTCAGCACCATCACGCACCGGCGTCTGCGCCTGCTTACTGATGGACCAAGGGTGCGCAAGTCGCCGCCCGTGCAGCTTAATCTACATCAACCCGCCGGAGCCGTTTTGAGCCGCCCTTGCTGTTTTGAGCCGCCGGGGTTATATTAAGTCGCCGGTCTGCCTGAGCCACCGGAACTATATTGAATCGCTGGTCTGCCTGAGCCACCTCTGTCGCGATAACCGGATCATCCGTCGTCCGAACAAATTAAGTGATATCCATCTAAATTTATCTATTAAACACTTATTGTTTTTCGTCAAAGAACAATTACTCTGCTCTGTAATATTTTTATACAGGACAAATTTTTTATGCCATTATACCTCGGATACGGAGTGCATGCACTAGCATTCGTCCATGCCATGCTGCTCGACAGACATGCGTGCAAGCCGTCGCCCCCCGTAGTCCGGTCTACATCAACACACGGCCGACTTGCCCGTCCGTGCCGGCTTACAACACCACTTCACCGTGGTGATCATTAAACTCCGTGGTGGATATTTTCTGGCTTAATGTGACACCCAAAATTTTATTTGGCTTTTCAAAACTTTTATTTGATTTGAGGGAGGATATTTAAATTTTCTTCAAGAAACTCTCCCTCTCAAAAATTTTCTTTTGTGACAAATATTTTGTTTGGATCCACCCAAGACTTGATTTTTGATCTTGGAGGTTTTTCATCTCATGTTGGCTCAAATGTTTTTCATTTGGAAAAAATATTTTTGAAAATCCTTTAAATAGCCCTATGGCATTTGGGATGATCCTTTCCACTTTCAAAAATCCCTGTTGCCATGACATGAGTGGAAACCACCTCCCAAAAGCCATTCCCCATCTTTGGATCATGATATACTTCAAATCTAGCAAGTTGAACCTCTCCATATATTTGTTTCCATTTATTTCTAATCAAAAACAATTTCTGCCTTCTACTTTGGCTCTTGAAGTTTTACAAAGGAGCTACCCTTTCTACTTTGAGTTCTGCCTCCAAACCAATTTCCCTAGCTAGTCCTTAGAGCCCTCAACCAAGATCCACGAAGATCCAATGGTCTCCAGTTCAAATATTTCAAATTGTGCTTGCTGCAAGTTTGGACCATCTTTGCCAAATTTGATGAAATTCATTTGAATTCTTCTCCTAAAAATCTGAGAAAATTCAGGCAGCCTCTGGGTGCATTGAGAGGTCACCTCACCAAGTCCCAGCTCCAGAAAAAAATTTCTTCATGCCAAATCATTTCGTCGAACACCTGCAGGTCACTGTTCCTATCAAGTTCAGTTAACAGTTTCAGGAACACTGCCGTTTTCTTCAGAAACTGTTCTCAATCTCGCCAGTACCGCGGTGGCGCCTTACGCCCTGTTCTCTCCTTCTTATCCCTGCGCCGCACGATCGTCTGGAGGCTAGCGGGCGTCGGCGATGAGCAGGAGGAGGTGCGCCACCCCGTGAGCGACGGCAGCGGCGGCTTTGCGGCCGCCAGAGAGAGGCGCAGCGTGGACGGCGCCGCCCAGCGCCGCCCAAGCCACCGGAGGCCGCCGCGTGGCCCTCCACTCCCCCGTGCACGCTGCCATCCTTCGTCATGAACTGGTAGGCGCGGAGCGCGCTCTCTGCCGCTGTCGTGCCCGTACGGCCGCCCCGTCGAGGATCGGCTATTACGCCTTGCCCGACCGAGGTTTAGCGGTGGAACGGCACCAGTGATCTTCCCTGATGGTGCCTGGCCCCCTAAACCCCCTGCCCAACCTCTGCCTCGCCGTAATCGCTCGCCGGAGAAATCCCGTTCACGGCCACCCCCTCGGATCGCCTATAAATAGAGGCCCCGAGCTCGAACTCGAACCCACACCACCTCTGCACTCCTCCAAGACCACGCCAAGCCACTGGAAGAGCCCGAGGGAGCCTTCTTCCCCAACTCCGGCCGCCTCGACCCGCCATGGGACCCAGCTCGATTCGCTCCCGTGCGTGCACCCCTACCTCTCCGCTCTTGCCAGTAGCTTCCTTATGCATCCACTCTGCTGACCCACGCTTCAATTTGGAGTTTGCAGCGCCCACCGGAGTTCTCCACCATCGCCCGAACCACCGTCCGCCGGAGAAAGTGTCGCCGTCGACGTGGTGCTCTCCGACGGCCAAGTCCACCACCCACCGACGCGGAAGAACACACTGAACCTCTTGGTACCCTCCGATCTCCCTGCCTCGCCGTGGTTCAACGCCGGCGACCACCGCAGCCTTCGGGCGCCGGCGAAGTTTTAAACCTGACATGTGGGACCCCCCCCCCCCGTCAGCCTCTCTTCTTTTCCCCCTCGAACCGTTTTCTGTTGGCGCCTTCGGGCAAATGCGCTTTCTCTTCGGACTGGCGCATTTCTTTCCGAACCGTTTTCTGTTTTCTCAGTTAAGTCCCTGGTTCTTTTCTGTTTCATCACAGATTAGTCCCTGGACTAAAACCCTTATATCTTTTTAATAAAAGGTGATTTTTGATTGATTCTTTTTCTGCCAGTCTTATATTTTTGTCTAGTTTTTTATATTATTTATTTGGAAAACTTTTGGAACAAATTTTAATGCACGCTACGATTTTCACGTTAGTGTACGGTTTCGCTATACCGTAGGTTCCGGAGGAGGTGACGGAGCCGCGAACTTCGCCGAGCTAGACTCCGACTTCTCTGAACCAGGCAAGCATGTTTGAACCTTTGATATGATAGGTGTTTTGCATGTTTGCTTGAATGGTTTGTGCATGGCATATGAGCATCGGTGAGTATCTCGTTGCATGTAAGACAACTATCCGTGTGTTCCGAAGTTACTGTGATCTCTGATGAGAGATGGCCTAGTCATGTGGTGACATGAAAGGCAGTAAGGTGGTATTGTTGTAGCATGCCAGCCTTACGACTTTCGATAAACTCCGACGTTGACGTGGACTGAGTCACGTCACCATTCTTCCCCTTTCGTGCTGCCACATGTTTTCTGCAAAGAATACGGTTTAGTAAGTTGGTAACCTCTTTCTGTGTACACACCAAATAGAGGGGCCGGGATGAGGGTTCCATGGCCCTGGATTAAAGCCAGTCATCCGGTCAGGGGGCATGGGTGTTTCCGGTTGGGACCGAGAGGGGGGCACCCCTTAGAGCGCGCGTATATAAATTTGATCCCATGCTACGCGAGGTTGTAGCCTCCTCGTCTCAAGGTTTTCTTGAACGTTGCCGAGGGTGATTCCTGGCTTCGGAATGTTGAATGGGTGTGTACTGGTTAGATGTGTTTCTTCCAAAACACCGTAAACGGAACTAGTCCCCGTGACTACTGAAATCCGTTGGCTGTGGTTAAAGTACAAACTCTGCAGAGTCAAATCCTTCCGAGTCATCGTGTCCATGGTCAAGGACCATGGCCAGCATATCCATATCTATGTCAATCCTCGTGGTAAATCCCTGGTGAACAAGCTTGAGTGGTAAACCCGGTTGCATTGTTATTCCTGTGGATGGACTAACCTTTATTTTTTCTCGTACCTGAATATTCCCTTGTAATGATTTCTATTCATGAGCTACTGAGATATTAAGTTATGAAATATAAGCCCTTTATGTGATGTCGCTCAGACGTCCGACTGTGGCACGCTTGTTATTTACTTTTGATATAAGCCCTTTATGTGATGTCGCTCAGACGTCCGACTGTGGCACTCTTGTTATTTACTTTTGGATATAAGCCCTTTATGTGATGTCGCTCAGACGTCCGACTGTGGCACTCTTGTCATTTACTTTTGATATAAGCCCTTTATGTGATGTCGCTCAGACGTCCGACTGTGGCACTCTTGTTATTTACTTTTGATAGAAGCCCTTTATGTGATGTCGCTCAGACGTCCGACTGTGGCACGCACTGTCTTTTACATTCTATTATAAGCCCTTTATGAGGTGTCGCCTTGACGCCCGACTGCGGCATTATTATTTCATTTTTACCCTTCCGAGGAGTCTTTCAGACACTCGATTGGCCCTCAGTATTACTTTGGGATTTCGGGAGGACTACCGCCCGACTTCTCTTTTATTTCCCATGCATCATTATCTCATTGTCTGAGTGCGCTTGTTAATCTGTTCATATGCATCATGTTTACATTTGTTATATCTTATGTCCGAACTGTCTTGCGAGTACTTTCATAGTACTCACCTGGCTTGTTGTTTTGGCCAGATCTTGACGAAGGCGATCTCATGGATGAAGAGTTTGATAGCGAGTCCGACGCCAAGAGGTGTCCCAGTCAGTCCCGTGCAATCCTGGATATTGGTCACTTGTATTATATACGCTTCCGCCACCCACAATAAGTATCCTCGAGCCTCACTCCGACGCTCGAAGAGCTATTAGTTTCAGGAGTCATGTCACCCACTTCACTGTGATATACCCACCACCGCTTTTATCGTGAGTTAGTAGTTATGCCACCCTATCCGCCTTTATGTATTATTGGCGTGTTTGTAATAAATTGTTGAGCAGTCTCCGCTCAACCTTGTATTATATCTAGTACTCCTGGTTTTTCTTCCGTGATCAAGATATTGTCTACCAGTGAGAAGGAATTCTTCTTTACTGGTCCGTAAAAGGGATCGGTCTTTCAATAAATGTTTTATTGGAAAACCGGTCGTGACAAGCTTGGTACCAGAGCCAGGCTGACTGTAGGAAGCCACTAGGTGCGATCGCTAATCGGTTATTAGCGTCCTTGGTGCTTTTTCAGCATTTTGCAAATGTAGCTATTTTCCGTTGGTCATCATAAATTTATGATACGACTACTCAGAATTTTTGCCTACTTTTGTAGATGGCTGGCAGCAACTGCGAGACTCGGGTGTTCACTAATGTGCCCGAGGGGTTTGTCAAACTCCTCGTCTCCATCACCAAGCTCGCGATCGGGTAAGCGACTCGTCCGGGGTTCACGCTTTACCAGCACAAGCTCAGCGATGACGTGTCTATGCACCAGGCCGTGGTGCAATTCAAGGGAGGACGTTCTGCGTCTCGCCACTTCCGTTTTGTGGGAAGGGCCATGCCTACGGAGAGGCATGCCATGCAGATGGCCGCCCGTGAGGCAATAGCTCGCCTTCGGGATATCCTTCCTATGATGAAGACTCGTCGCTACCGCTACCTCCCATGCCACGTGCCATATACTTATCACTATGCATTCGCCTGCCATAGGGGAGAGCGGGATGAAGCTATCGAGATGCTTGTCGAGTACCTCAAAGCTCTGGGGGAATCTTTCGACAACCTCGTGGACGATCTTGTGGCTGCCCGCATGGACTTAGTTCGGGGCGGTCCTGCCAGCAGGAAGGAGCTTCTCCACATGGCACCGCCACTGACATTCGTCTCGTCCTCGGCATCTTATTCACCGGCCATTTTGGCCAATGCTCGCCGTCTGCCTACCACTGAGGAGTTCGACCGAGTCATCGCTCCTACTCCAGTCAGAGCTGCACCGCCTGCCGCACCCGCACTGCCGCCTGTCGCACCTGCGCCATCACCTCAGCGCAGTGCTACGCGCCTGGAGCCTACTAGGGAGGAGGTGGAGGTTGAGTCTCCTGCACCGCTGGGTCTTACCCTCGGCAAGGGGAAGGACATCTTCACCATCTCCGACTGAGTGCACTTAGTAGCCGTGCGTTGTGCCTGCATGTATGTTATGTTTTATGTACTTAAGTTTGTAGTAGTTGTGTGCGCTGCATTCCGGAGGAATGTGCTAGTCTAAAGAACATGTCAGGAGTGTGTACGCACATCCTGAGTGATGTATCGTATGTTTGCGTATCGCGTGTAAAATATATGCTAAGCAGTCCTTCTCCGTGCGAAATCGTTTATGTTTTCTTGAAAATCTTGAGGTCTTTTGAATTTTTGCCTTTGCAAGATTTTCCTTGTGCCACACAATTCTTCTCATGATTTTTGCAACATAATACCCCAGAGTGGAAAATGTCTCGTCCATGGACTCGTTCCATGCCCAATCAACCAGAAGAAGTTCATGGAACACAGACCAGCAACAATTTCACTCAGGGACAGTCTAGTCAACAGGACAGTGAGGCAGCCTTATCTCAAGTATGCCGCCTTTTAGAACAAAGCCAGCAACAGCACCAAGAGATGATGAATCACGTCATCAATATGGGAAACCACCGTGAGCCATATCAACCACACTCCAAGTTGTCTGAATTACAGAAGACTCGCCCTCCAACGTTTGCTCACACTGATAGGCCGCTTGAAGCCGATGATTGGCTTCGAGACATCGAAAGAAAGCTGATTATTGCGCAGTGTTTAGATCATGAGAAGGTGCTTTATGCACCCCACTACCTTACTGGAGCAGCTGTCGCATGATGGGAGAACTTCCTACACATGCATCCCAGTGAACACAACATCACCTGGGAAGAGTTTAAGGAAGGCTTTCGTGGGGCACACATCCCCAGGAGCATCATAAAAATCAAGAAAAGAGAATTTGATGACCTCAAGCAAAGAGGCATGTGAGTGATAGAATACAACGGTCAGTTTACCCAGCTATCTCGTTATGCCTACGATGAGCATATGACTGAGAACAAAAGCATGGAAAAATTTCTGGACGGCCTGGCGCCAGCATTAAGATGCCAACTGGTCGTACACACTTTCCCAGATTTCAAAACTCTGGTTGACAAGGCCATTACCTTAGAGAATGAGCGCCACAATCTGGAAGATATTCGTAAGCGAAAGAGGGACAAGACGACTCTTGCTCGCAACAATCGAAGCAAGACTGAGGTTCCGCGGGATGAAGCGAGAAAATCCACGCCGACTGCTATAAGGCCAACCAGACAGTTTCATTCCAGGGACAAGGACTTCACGTACCATCCAGGGGTCACTTGCTATGCTTCTGGTGAAGAAGGGCACTATGCCAAACAGTGCCCAAAACCAAGGAACTCGGCCCCCAAGCCGAACAATGGTGGGAACAATCCAGCCCCCAAGCGCAACAATTTCAATCCCAACAACAATCACCGGAAGGGTCACCTGAACCATGTGACCAGGGAAGAAGCCCAGAATGCCCCAGACATCGTGCTCGGTACGTTCCCTGTCAACACAGTACCTGCCACGGTTTTGTTTGATTCTGGAGCTTCTCACTTGTTCGTTTCGAAGAGTTTCGTTTTGCAACATGGTTTTCCGATACTTCCCTTGGAAAAATCTATGATCATCAAGTCCCCCGGAAATAAGCAGATCGCTCAGAGTTACTGCCAAGGAGTGATCATTGAGTTCGAAGGACTAAAGTTTCAGGCTAATCTCATCGTGTTGGAAAATAAAGGACTGGATGTCATCCTAGGGATGGACTGGTTGACCACCAACAAGGGATTTATTGATTGTTTCAATCGGACTGTGATTCTCACTCATCATCACGGCAAGACAGTAAAGGTTACCGCCCAAGAGAGACCACGGTCACGGCAACCAAAATTGAACAAAGTGGATATTTCAGAATTGAGAAAAGTTCCAGTGGTGTGCGAGTTTCCAGACGTATTTCCTGAAGAACTACCAGGCATGCCACCAAACCGAGAGATAGAGTTCAGCATTGAACTAGCACCTGGCACCACTCCCATCTATAAGAAACCTTATAGAATGGCACCCTCAGAATTGGTAGAATTGAAGAAGCAGATAAAGGAATTACTGGACAAAGGATTTATTCGAGCCAGCTCCTCACCATGGGGTTCGCCAGTATTATTCGCCAAGAAAAAGGATGGGACACTGAGATTGTGTATAGACTATCGAGCTCTCAATATGGTCACCATCAAGAACAAATATCCGATGCCACGGATAAATGATTTGTTTGACCAGCTCGCACAAGCCAAAGTGTTCTCAAAAATTGATTTAAGGTCGGGATATCATCAATTGAAAGTACGGACAGAAGATATCCCTAAGACAGCATTCACCTCCAGATACGGGTTATATGAGTTCACAGTGATGCCTTTTGGACTGGCGAACGCCCCCGCATATTTTGTCCACCTCATGAACAAGGTGTTTATGAAATTCATGGACAAATTTGTTGTGGTATTCATTGATGATATTCTGGTATACTCAAGGACACCAGAAGAGCATGCTGAGCATCTCAGAATTGTTTTGGGAGAATTAAGGAAACATCAATTATACGCCAAATTTAGCAAGTGTGAATTTTGGCTAAGGCAAGTTGGTTTTCTAGGCCATATGTTGACCCAAGAAGGCGTGGCCGTAGACCCCGAAAAAGTCAAAGCCATACTTGACTGGAAACCACCGGCCAACGTGACAGATGTACGGAGTTTCCTGGGAATGGCCGGATATTACAGAAGATTTATTGAAGGATTCTCCATTGTGGCAAAACCAATGACACAGTTGCTCAAGAAAGACAAGAAATTTGTATGGACGGAAGCATGCGAGAAGAGCTTCCAAGAACTCAAGAAGAAACTAACAACAGCACCAGTTTTGACCGTGCCAGACATACACAAGAGTTTTGAAGTGTATTGTGACGCGTCCCGGAAGGGCCTCGGATGCGTGCTGATGCAGGATGGCAAAGTTGTCACGTATGCTTCCAGGCAACTACGAAAGCATGAGGAAAATTATCCAACTCATGACTTGGAGCTAGCAGCCGTCATCCATGCACTCAAAGAATGGAGGCACTTTCTGTTGGGAAACCGTTGTGAAATATATACGGATCATAAGAGCCTTAAATATATTTTCACACAACCAGAGCTAAATTTGCGACAACGACGCTGGTTGGAATTGGTCAAGGACTATGATGTCGGCATTCACTATCATCCAGGGAAGGCCAATGTAGTGGCAGATGCTCTTAGTCGGAACCCCAGCCCGGGCAACGACAGTCCACAGAACTTGAGGCCTGAGTTTCAGCAGGAGTTCGCTAGACTCAACATGGTGTTGGTCTCTGAGGGCACCGTATCAAATCTGGAGATACAACCCGCCCTAGTGGAACAAATTAAGAAGGCTCAGCATGGGCATCCCAGCATCGAAGGTATAAAGAGGAAGATGAGCCTAGGCAAGGCTTCAGAGTTCGTCACAGACAATGAAGGAATATTATGGTACGGGGACAGACTTTGCGTACCAAACATTGAGGAACTCAAGCAACAAATCCTAACCGAAAGCCACACCGCTCCATACTCGATCCACCCCGGAGGAACCAAAATGTACAAAGACATTCAGGAAAGATTTTGGTGGCACGGTATGAAAAGGGATATAGCCGCATTTATTGCTTGTTGCGATTCTTGTCAACGCATTAAAGCCGAGCATCAAAAGCCAGCAGGGCTACTCCAGCCAAACAGGATACCTGAGTGGAAATGGGATGAAATTGGTATGGACTTCATCGTCGGACTACCTCGATCGCAACGCGGAAATGATGCCATATGGGTCATCACAGATAGGCTAACCAAGATAGCACATTTCATTCCCGTGAAGACGACCTACTCCACTCAAAGGCTAGCCAAGCTTTATCTCTCCCGTATAGTTTGTTTGCATGGAGTCCCAAAGACTATAATATCCGACCGAGGCACTCAATTTGTCTCTAAATTTTGGGATCACCTGCAACAAGCTCTGGGCACGCAACTAGCATTCAGTACAGCATACCACCCTCAGACTGATGGACAAACAGAACGCATAAACCAAATCCTAGAGGACATGCTGAGAGCCCGTGTACTCACCTATGGATCCAGTTGGGAAGAAAGTCTGCCGTATGCCGAGTTTGCTTACAACAACAGTTACCAAGCCAGTCTGCAAATGGCACCTTTTGAAGCATTGTACGGACGGAGGTGTCGTACCCCACTAAATTGGTCAGAAACAGGTGACAGTCGTATCTTCGGCCCAGACATGCTCAAGGAAGCCGAAGAGAAGGTTAAACAGATCAGGGACAGACTCAAGACAGCCCAAAGCCGGCAGAAGAGCTATTACGATCACAAACACCGTGAGGTCAGCTTTGAACCCGGTGATTACGTATACCTCCGAGTGTCTCCTATGAGGGGCCTGCAACGGTTCAAAATTAAGGGGAAGCTAGCCCCAAGATTTATTGGACCATTCGGTGTGATTGCACGAAGAGGCACTGTAGCCTACAAACTAGACCTACCCAAGGAGCTGTCAGACGTCCATGACGTGTTCCACGTCTCACAATTGAGAAAATGTGTGAGTAACCCGGAGAAGCATGTATCTCATGAGAACATTGATGTGCAACCAGATCTCACCTACAGAGAACGGCCAGTAAAGATATTGGAAGAGTCTGAAAGGAGGACCCGTCAGAAAACAACAAAAAATTTCAAGGTTCAGTGGAGCAACCACACCGAGGATGAAGCTACATGGGAAAGGGAAGATTTTCTCCAAGCAGAGTATCCATATCTATTTGAGGATCAGCAGAAATCTCGGGGACGAGATTTTTCCTAAGGGGGTAGGTGTTGTGACACCCAAAATTTTATTTGGCTTTTCAAAACTTTTATTTGATTTGAGGGAGGATATTTAAATTTTCTTCTAAGAAACTCTCCCTCTCAAAAAATTTCTTTTGTGACAAATATTTTGTTTGGATTCACCCAAGACTTGATTTTTGATCTTGGAGGTTTTTCATCTCATGTTGGCTCAAATGTTTTTCATTTGGAAAAAATATTTTTGAAAATCTTTTAAATAGCCCTATGGCATTTGGGATGATCCTTTCCACTTTCAAAAAACCCTCTTGCCATGACATGAGTGGAAACCACCTCCCAAAAGCCATTCCCCATTTTTGGATCATGATATACTTCAAATCCAGCAAGTTGAACCTCTCCATATATTTGTTTCCATTTATTTCTCATCAAAAACAATTTCTGCCTTCTACTTTGGCTCTTGAAGTTTTACAAAGGAGCTACCCTTTCTACTTTGAGTTCTGCCTCCAAACCAATTTCCCTAGCTAGTCCTTAGATCCCTCAACCAAGATCCATGAAGATCCACTGGTCTCCAGTTCAAATATTTCAAATTGTGCTTGCTGCAAGTTTGGACCATCTTTGCCAAATTTGATGAAATTCATTTGAATTCTTCTCCTAAAAATCTGAGAAAATTCAGGCAGCCTCTGGGTGCATTGAGAGGTCACCTCACCAAGTCCCAGCTCCAGAAAAAAATTTCGTCATGCCAAATCATTTCGTCGAAGACCTGCAGTTCACTGTTCCTGTCAAGTTCAGTTAACAGTTTCAGGAACACTGTCGTTTTCTTCAGAAACTGTTCTCAATCTCGCCAGTACCGCGGTGGCGCCTTGCGCCCTGTTCTCTCCTTCTTATCCCTGCGCCGCACGATCGTCTGGAGGCTAGCGGGCGTCGGCGACGAGCGGGAGGAGGTGCGCCACCCCGTGAGCCACGGCAGCGGCGGCTTTGCGGCCGCCAGAGAGAGGCGCAGCGTGGACGGCGCCGCCCAGCACCGCCCAAGACACCGGAGGCCGCCGCGTGGCCCTCCACTCCCCCGTGCGCGCTGCCAACCTTCGTCGTGAACTGGTAGGCGCAGAGCGCGCGCTCTGCCGCCGCCGTGCCCGTACGGCCGCCCTGTCGAGGATCGGGGTATTACACCTTGCCCGACCGAGGTTTAGCGGTGGAACGGCACCAGTGATCTTCCCTGATGGTGCCTGGCCCCCTAAACCCCCTGCCCAACCTCTGCCTCGCCGTAATCGCTCGCCGGAGAAATCCCGTTCACGGCCACCCCCTCGGATCGCCTATAAATAGAGGCCCCGAGCTCAAACTCGAACCCACACCACCTCTGCACTCCTCCAAGACCACACCAAGCCACTGGAAGAGCCCCGAGGGAGCCTTCTTCCCCAACTCCGGCCGCCTCGACCCGCCACGGGACCCAGCTCGATTCGCTCCCGTGCGTGCACCCCTACCGCTCCGCTCTTGCCAGTAGCTTCCTTATGCATCCACTCTGCTGACCCACGCTTCAATTTGGAGTTTGCAGCGCCCACCGGAGTTCTCCACCATCGCCCGAACCACCGTCCGCCGGAGAAAGTGTCGCCGTCGACGTGGTGCTCTCCGACGGCCAAGTCCACCACCCACCGACGCGGAAGAACGCACTGAACCTCTTGGTACCCTCCGATCTCCCTGCCTCGCCGTGGTTCAACGCCGGCGACCACCGCAGCCTTCGGGCGCCGGCGAAGTTTTAAACCTGACATGTGGGACCCCCCCCCCCCCCCCCGTCAGCCTCTCTTCTTTTCCCCCTCGAACCGTTTTCTGTTGGCGCCTTCGGGCAAATGCGCTTTCTCTTCGGGCTGGCGCATTTCTTTCCGAACCATTTTCTGTTTTCTCAGTTAAGTCCCTGGTTCTTTTCTGTTTCATCACAGATTAGTCCCTGGACTAAAACCCTTATATCTTTTAAATAAAAGGTGATTTTTGATTGATTCTTTTTCTGCCAGTCTTATATTTTTGTCTAGTTTTTTATAGTATTTATTTGGAAAACTTTTGGAACAAATTTTAATGCACGCTATGATTTTCACGTTAGTGTACGGTTTCGCTATACCGTAGGTTCCGGAGGAGGTGACGGAGCCGCGAACTTCGCCGAGCTAGACTCCGACTTCTCCGAACCAGGCAAGCATGTTTGAACCTTTGATATGATAGGTGTTTTGCATGTTTGCTTGAATGGTTTGTGCATGGCATATGAGCATCGGTGAGTATCTCGTTGCATGTAAGACAACTATCCGTGTGTTCCGAAGTTACTGTGATCTCTGATGAGAGATGGCCTAGTCATGTGGTGACATGAAAGGCAGTAAGGTGGTATTGTTGTAGCATGCCAGCCTTACGACTTCCGATAAACTCCGACGTTGACGTGGACTGAGTCACGTCACCATTCTTCCCCTTTCGTGCTGCCACATGTTTTCTGCAAAGAATACGGTTTAGTAAGTTGGTAACCTCTTTCCGTGTACACACCAAATAGAGGGGCCGGGATGAGGGTTCCATGGCCCTGGATTAAAGCCAGTCATCCGGTCAGGGGGCATGGGTGTTTCCGGTTGGGACCGAGAGGGGCACCCCTTAGAGCGCGCGTATATAAATTTGATCCCATGCTACGCGAGGTTGTAGCCTCCCCGTCTCAAGGTTTATCTTGAACGTTGCCGAGGGTGATTCCTGGCTTCGGAATGTTGAATGGGTGTGTACTGGTTAGATGTGTTTCTTCCAAAACACCGTAAACGGAACTAGTCCCCGTGACTACTGAAATCCGTTGGCTGTGGTTAAAGTACAAACTCTGCAGAGTCAAATCCTTCCGAGTCATCGTGTCCATGGTCAAGGACCATGGCCAGTATGTCCATATCTATGTCAATCCTCGTGGTAAATCCCCGGTGAACAAGCTTCCCGGTTGCATTGTTATTCCTATGGATGGACTAACCTTTATTTTTTTCTCGTACCTGAATATTCCCTTGTAATGATTTCTATTCATGAGCTACTGAGATATTAAGTTATGAAATATAAGCCCTTTATGTGATGTCGCTCAGACGTCCGACTGTGGCACGCTTGTTATTTACTTTTGATATAAGCCCTTTATGTGATGTCGCTCAGACGTCCGACTGTGGCACTCTTGTTATTTACTTTTGGATATAAGCCCTTTATGTGATGTCGCTCAGACGTCCGACTGTGGCACTCTTGTTATTTACTTTTGGATATAAGCCCTTTATGTGATGTCGCTCAGACGTCCGACTGTGGCACTCTTGTCATTTACTTTTGATATAAGCCCTTTATGTGATGTCGCTCAGACGTCCGACTGTGGCACTCTTGTTATTTACTTTTGATATAAGCCCTTTATGTGATGTCGCTCAGACGTCCGACTGTGGCACGCACTGTCTTTTAATTATAAGCCCTTTATGAGGTGTCGCCTTGACGCCCGACTGCGGCATTGTTATTTCATTTTTACCCTTCCGAGGAGTCTTTCAGACACTCGATTGGCCCTCAGTATTACTTTGGGATTTTGGGACGACTACCGCCCGACTTCTCTTTTATTTCCCATGCATCATTATCTCATTGTCTGAGTGCGCTTGTTAATCTGTTCATATGCATCATGTTTACATTTGTTATATCTTATGTCCGAACTGTCTTGCGAGTACTTTCATAGTACTCACCTGGCTTGTTGTTTTGGCCAGATCTTGACGAAGGCGATCTCATGGATGAAGAGTTTGATAGCGAGTCCGACGCCTAGAGGAGTCCCAGTCAGTCCCGTGCGATCCTGGATATTGTTCACTTGTATTATATATGCTGCCGCCACCCACAATAAGTATCCTCGAGCCTCACTCCAACGCTCGAAGAGCTGTTAGTTTCAGGAGTCATGTCACCCACTTCACTGTGATATACCCACCACCGCTTTTATCGTGAGTTAGTAGTTATGCCACCCTATCCGCCTTTATGTATTATTGGCGTGTTTGTAATAAATTGTTGAGCAGTCTCCGCTCAACCTTGTATTATATCTAGTACTCCTGGTTTTTCTTCTGTGATCAAGATATTGTCTACCAGTGAGAAGGAATTCTTCTTTACTGGTCCGTAAAAGGGATCGGTCTTTCAATAAATGTTTTATTGGAAAACCGGTCATGACACTTAACATATCAGGTGAAATCCATCCATTATATTTTCATATTATGTATTGCTTTCTTTAAAAAGAGCAATTACCCTGGCTTGCAAGTTTTCCAATGCAGGACAAATTGTCTACTGCAAAAAGGGATTATTATATCGCTAAGCTATTGGATAACCCATGCCGGTTTATATCGTGGTCCAGTCCGCATCAACTCGTCAGGACCGTGCGAATTACCCAATAAAGCGTGCACAGGTCGTCCGTCTCCCGCGGCCTGGTCTACATCAACATACCGGGCCGCACCAGTCTGCATGAGCTGTTTATTGAGTATGAGCAAGTCACAGCTTGGGTAGCCCGGTTTTCTTTCAAATTGGAGGCAATTTATCATCAACCACCGTCTGCGCTGGATGGATCAATGGGAAGGCGCACAAGTCACCGCCACTACAGTTTGGTTAACTTCAAAACAGCCAGTTGGAAGGGACCATTGGCCGAGTTGCTGACACGGCTCATACAGGATCATTTATAACCTGCCGTAGTCACCTCAACCTTCTGTGAATTTACATCGCGCTATCAACACCAATGATATACACCTTATGCTATGGTCAATATGGAGAATCTCAAAGCCAACTCCTCGAGTCGCCTTGAGACTCGGGGGCTACAATGATGTGACTCGGCAGCATTGGTCAGTTTCAATGCATTCAAGAACTCCGGGTCATTGGAGGGAATAATAATTCGGTCCCGGAGGCTACCGCCCTATTGGTGAAAAGTTTAAAGGCCGTCAGAAAATTTCCGGCTTAAAAAGAAGAATTCCGGTTTAGATCCGGCTCAAGAGACTTGACATCTCCCACAAAGCACTGAAGCTCTTAATATCCGGTTTAAAATCCGGTTCAAGGGAAACTTATCTGCCACAAAGTTTGAAGCTCTCAAATCCGGTTCAAAACCCGGTTCAAGGTAAATTTGTTTATCACAAAGCTTTGAAACTCTCAATATCCGGTTTTTCCGGTTCAAAAAGAATTTATCTCTCGCAAAAGTTTGAGTTCTCAAGAAAAATTAAAGGGACCAAAAAGAGTCTGTTACAAAGCACAACCCAAACATAGGTACCCTGCTTTAATGACCATTGGGAGCTGATCGTATTCGAATTTAGCTTAACCCTTTTGGTGTGACCCTGATCGTATTCGAATCAGAGTCGTTAAATATTCTCATGATCACTAGGGGGCTTCCTGTTCAAACATAGGTCGTATTCGAACCAAAGAGAACATAGCTGTCGGTACCCTTTTGATTGGCACACTGTCGAGCTCACTAGGGGGCTTCTTGATCGTATTCGAATCATAGCTCAACCCCTTTTGGGAACCGACGTGGATTGTATTCGAATCAGCGTCGTTAAACAATTCTCAAGGTCATTTGGGGGCTTCCTGTTCAAACATAGGTCGTATTCGAACCAAAGAGAACATAGCTGTCGGTACCCTCTTAATCGGCAACGCCAAAGCCACTGGGGGCTATATGATCGTATTCGAATCTTAGCTTAACCCCTTTGGGACGGTTTTCTGATCGTATTCGAATCAGGAGCCTCAAAATTTTTTAAGTCTCTTTTTGCAAACAATTTTTGGATTTTATTTGAAGCTCTTTTTCATATCTAAAGTGTATATGAGTGGTTGCTATTTAACCCGGCTTGATTTTCGATGATAAATCGCCAGCTTATGACAATCATCATCTATGTGGAAGCATTGGCTTCTAAAGATTGGGTTATGACCCTTACTGCACAAGTCACATAAACCGGCAGTGAAAATTCAATATCACAGGTATAATATTATTATTATAGTTATGTTTCAAAGTTATGATTCATAACAGGCTTATCTGTGACTCCTTGTTACACATCAATGGTTATATGTGAGATATTATGATCCGCCCTGCGGTAAACCGCCAAGGGATCTTGTGATCTAATTATGTGTAGGATAAGACTACATTTGGGTGGTTACCCGCCCTGGTTTTGGACGTTAAGTCGCCAGGGCATATGTTGTTTAAACTCTGCAGGATTTACAGAGCTATGACTTACATAAATGATTAAATTCAAGCCCATCATCAAAGATTGAAATTGGTGTCTCAAAAGGGTTCAATTCTTGATTTTCTCAAAGGCTATAAGTCGCCGGGTTGTACAAATTCCGGCTTACAATGGAGGCGTATTAAATCGCCATCGGCCAAGAGCCGCCGGGTATTTAAACTCCGGATTGACTTATCAATAGATGAGGTATTCAAAGTCGCTTTGGCGCAATGGCTATTATTTTATCAATGGATATGATTTATTCTACAATGGAAAGAATAGTCCCGAGTCGTTGCAGGCTTACGACCCGGCACTTGGGGGCTACATTATTTAAATTGAGATCACATCAAATATGCAAGTCCCATGTCACTGCCAGCATGCACCATGGCACTTGGGGGCTAATGCAAAGTCATTTTTTGCTCATCTTATTGAAGACCCGACTCATCACATTATAATGAGCCAGCCCTTGGGGGCTACCAATTGCTCCTATCAACAATTCAAGGTACACAAGCATTAATCCATTATATTGAACGATCCACTATTCAGTTGGTAGAGTACAAAGCTCTTAACCTTGTGGACGTGGGTTCAAGCCCCATGGTGGAGATTATATTATATGATGTTATTATCAAAGTCCCAGCTCAGTATTATCTTACTAAGCCGGCCCTTGGGGGCTACACGTTGTTGTTCAAGTTTACATGGTTATATCTACAAAGTCCCTACTCATTATTGCATAATGACCCGGCCCTTGGGGGCTACACTGGTTGAAGTTTTCATGAGCATAAGGCAATTACAAGTCCCAGGTTGCTGCAAGCATGACAACCCGGCACTTGGGGGCTACAGGTGATATGCATATAAGGGAGAAAAAATCTTCAAATTCTCAGTTTGGAGTAGACCAGATTAACCCGGTGTCTGCAACAGTCATGACCCGGCATCATTTATTTATAACCCGACAATTTTGGCAATCATAAATCGGCAAGATCTACATCTTTAAGCCGGCTGAATATCAGTTGAATATTTCAAGACCAATATTTTTGTCAAGTCAGAGTTTTGGAAACCGACTCAAATGGATTATTTCGTATAATATTTCTTTATAAAGAGCCAATGTCAGTAAATGGATTATGAAGCTGGCCTATTGATCCGGATTTTCCAGGAGAAAATGTCAAGGACTTAAGGATGATCAGGTGCCGGCTTACAAGAATATTTAACCCGGAGCACAACCTGTCAAATTTGTTCTTGTGTTTGTTTTACAGGATCAGTTTAACATGGATAAATCCAAAATTAAACTGGGGGCTAATGTCGGGGATATACCCCGCGGTATGACCCGGCATTACTTGGCGACTCACCAGAGACCTGGCTAGAGCTTGGTGACTCACTGGTGATCCGCCCGAACATGGCGATTCACAGGTAACCCGCCTGGACATTGTGACTCACTGGAGACCCGGCGGGCGGATCAGACAGACGACAAGGCCCAAGGCCCAGCAGGCTGGCTTATACTCTGGTGGGCCGGCTTAAGGAGAAAGGGATGACGAATATTTCCTTTACGAGGGAGCAAGATCCGGACTTGTATTCAACTTGTAAGAAAAGATAGACTAGTCCTAGTCCTACTAGGACTCCGCATGTAACCCGCCCCTCTAACTTATATAAGGAGGGGCAGGGCACCCCAAAGAGAGATAAGTAACAAGAAGCAATATCTAGGGCTAGACACCGAGAGCCGGTTCCCGGCGACTCTCCTGTGATCATAATGAGACCTAGCCTCAAACAGCATGTAGGGTTATTACCGGATGATGTCTCCCGGGGCCCGAAGCTGTCCAAATCCTTGTCTTCTGTTGCGTCTCTCGATTCCGCCCAACCCCTCTCAAGCTACCGCATAGATGCGTTGGCCTCGCGACTAAGTCCTCACACTAGGACATCTGCCGTGACAATTCCACGACAGGTAGCGGGTCCCGAACTGTGCGTCTAAGGTCGATGGTAACAGGAGACAGGGGACACGACGTTTACCCAGGTTCGGGCCCTCTTGATGGAGGTAATACCCTACTTCCTGGTTGATTGATCTTGATGAATATGAGGATTACAAGAGTTGATCTACCACGAGATCGTAATGGCTAAACCCTAGATGTCTAGCCTGTATGATTGTGATTGCCTCTACGAACTAAACCCTCCGGTTTATATAGACACCGGAGGGGACTAGGGTTGTACAGAGTCGGTTTACAGAGGAAGGAATCTACATATCCGAACGCCAAGCTTGCCATCCACGCAAAGGAGAGTCCCATCCGGACACGGGAAGAAGTCTTCTGTCTTGTATCTTCATAGCCCATCAGTCCGGCCCATGTCATATAGGCCGGACGCCCGAGGACCCCTTAATCCAGTTCTCCCTCAGGGGCCCTGCATGCCACGCATAGTTGGACGACCAATCTTCTGTTTAGTACTTCAACATAGTGATTTCCTGGTAAGGATTCACTCGTGTCACATCAAGTAAATCTTATTGATTTACTGTCTAAAGCTTATTGCTTTAATGTCATGTTTTCTTTCTTTTGCTGCAATTTTACGATGCAGGTTTTGCCATGTGACATTCATCATAGAATAAACCGTTTGGTTTGCTCTACGATGGATATTTTTGCAGGTTTCACTTCTTATGTCGTGTCAGTAACGAAGGCACTGTCCATCACTTATATTACTGGAAAAAATTGGACCAGTCTATTGTCTGAGTACAAGCTGAATCCCTATGATGAACTGCAGTTTGGTTTAACAAACACGCCACAATTAGTCCTTCTCGCGTTTAAAAGAAATGAAGAAAAAGACTGGATCACGGTCACGGAGCCTAGTCAAGTTAGAAAGATGATCATAGCAGACCAGACACGATCACCGCTGTCTCGCACATCGGTACCACCTTCAGCAATGGATCGAGCACCGGCAGTTGCTCTTGCACCGATAGTGGCAGCAGCTCAGTCTGATCTAGCTGAGGATTGGGCACCGACCACGTCAGCGGATCAGGCTGATCTACCGGAGGATCGGGCATCGACACCGGCACCTGCTCCGACACCGGCACCAGCTCTACAAAGAGCACCATCTCCGGTAGCAGCAGCGGCACTACCAGTCGCACCGGCACGGGCACTAGCAATGGCTTCAGCACCTGCACCAACACTTGCACTTGCATCTGCCTCCGCCCGTGCAGCGGCAACGGAACCAGCAGTTGCACCGGCAACAGACTGGGCTGCAGTTCGCACTTCATATACCAAAGTCCTTACCAAAACCGACATGTCCACCTTCTTGGTAAGCATTGGCCGCCCAAGTGCTTCATTCTTTTTTCTTTCCATGTTGTTTCACATGATTCACTGTGTTGATCTAACTATTTGTGTATGTCTTCTTGTTTGCAAACAGAGAATTCCTAGAGCAACGAGGGAGTCACTCAACAATCCGGGCGACCGTGGCCAAGTTTCTCTTACCATGCGCAGCCTTGGTGTGAATGAACCTGCTCAATATACCGTAAGTACAAAGGATGGTTGCATGATGATTGATGCTAAAGGATGGGCAAGGTTCAAATCTAAATCATATCTTGCGGTAGGGGATGATGTGAAAATCGAAATTTCTCGGCAAGGAGAGCTGGTCCAAATCAACTTTGAAATTCTTCAGTAGCAGCACGCAACTGCCGAACTGATCTATCCTCTAAGAGATTTTGATGTAATACTCTGGCATGGTGAAACAAGTGTTCTGTGTGTATAAGTAGTACGACAGTATCGTTGATAGAATTGCAACTCTGATTGCTGGTTAGGAACTGTCGTTTGATTTCATTCCAACAACTGCCGTGCTTTATTCAATTTTGTGTATTCGCCTTGCAACAGCATCTAAAACCAGCACCGTACCGACCGCTTGCAATATGAAAAGCGCCGAGGTAGAACACATGGGCCCCCAAACATGTAGGCCCACCGGCCTGTGGCCCAAATTCCAGAACCGTGAGCCTGTCTGAGTATTTCTTAGCTGAACCCCCATAATGCACGTGCGTTGCACGTAACATCGAGATGCATCTGTATGAGTATTTTATCTTGTGAGAGAAAAGGATGAACGAGGGAAGGCCTTATTTGCAAATGTGGAGAGGTGTGTGGGTACCTTTTTGCAAAATTGCCATAGTTTCCTTCATATCCGTCAGATATAAATCGGACGGCCTATATTGCAGGATGGCAGGCACACCATCATCACCAACTCGTCTATACCGTGTTAAAAAAACTTTGTTTTTTATAATTATATATGTTATATATATTCCCCTTGATTTTTCTTATGTATAAAGTTGTGATACAAAAGATCTTTATATTTCTTTACAGAGGGAGTATCTCTCTGTCAAAAATATATTTATGTGTAACTAGTTACTCCTGTCTTTCTGCTTCCTTTCGCTGATATGTGGGGCATCTGGCAACAGGGTCCACGTGCCATATCCACCAAATTAGATTGCACAACTGCACGGTAGACACACCCCGGTCGTAGCGCCACAGTAATGCCCAATGAGCCGTCAAATCACAAAACAACCCACCTTTCCAGCTTTAGTAGTAAGCTGGACGGACGAAGCAGCAATATTTCACTGGGCCTGAATCCCCTTCTCCCTCGTCTGCTTGTTCAGAGAAAACCCCCGCTCGGCGATTGCATAGGGTTTTCTCCTGGAGAACCTGGCACGGATTCTTCATCCATCCCCGATAAATCCAAGTCCCTTGGTCGCGGGTACTCCTAGGATGGCAACCGCCGCCGTTGATGCATTTTTCTTCCTACTGAATCTAGTGTGTTTCATTTGCAGTGCCCAAAGTGCGAGGATCCTACAGGTTTCTGCGCCCTCGGCGAGACGCCACACTTGTTCCTTCTCATCCTAACACAGGATTTTAAAACGTGCACAGTCTGTTCCTAGAATCCTCTTTTCTATCTGGGAGGGTGAGGTTTTTTGAACATACTATCGACTAATTTGGAAATTTGGATTGCTATATTTGGATAAAAGGTACTAGTACCATGGTCAACACTGATGTGAGGGAGGAAATTATTTCTAGATTTGGATATAGGGAATACATTGTGTTCTCATATTATTTTTCCTGCAGTGCATTCCTTGCTCTGCCAGAACACATGTACTCAAGATGATCGGCCTTGCCATAACTGAATACACCAGTTTAATGGTCACAGTGAAGACAAGCCATGGATATTAGTTTCGAGTTGGGTTCATGAACCAAGAAGATCGCTGCTTTTTTTATGGCCGAACTTGGATAAACTTTCTCAAGTGTTACAGACTGAAAGTTGGCGCACGAATGTTGATGGAAATAGCAGAACCTGGTCTCATCTTCACTGCGATCTTCCACCCCGATGTCGTTCCAATTGTTCATCCATGTTAGTTTTGTATCTGGTTCTTGCTTCTTGCCTCGAGTACTTCTTAATCCACCTATTCTGTCTAACTAATCACAATTTAACTTTAGAAGTAGCAAGGAATCTCTCACGAAGATGCTACTTCTAACTAATATTTTCTTATAATTGGTGGCACGTGTAGGTTTTTCAGAGTTAAGCAGGCTACTCGTTTGTTATTCTATAAGAACTCGGCTGTTACCCATGGCACTGAAGTTGACTTGGACGACATCCACAAGTTCCTACACTTTATTAATCGTCTTGAGGTCCTTGTGGGGCGTTTCAATGGTGGAAGGCCACGTGGGATATGTGTGCCACTGCTGCACTCATTGAACAGGTCCAACTGTGTTGAGAAACTTATGGTATGAGCTGTTTTTTGTTATATATGTTGTTCATAAACTCTTGCTTATGCAAAGTTCTACAGCTGTGATCTTCTTGAAACAGGAACTGCCAGTTCTGTTGTTCCTATACAGATGCCTGACCATGGTCGGGTCAGACTTGCGCTTGGTCACAACATGATGTTTATGTCGACCTACTCCATTCCCCTTGGAGGTGACAAGATACTTATTCATGGGTGGTCTCAAATAATGAAGGCCCGTCCATCTTGGAGAATAGGACAGAAGATTATGTTCCTACTTTTCCATGGCTCTAAAGCGAATATCCTGTTTATTGACCACATTGCGAGATGAAGCCGCTTTCAGAAGGTTGTGGATGCACGGGGTGGCGCCTGGGCCTTGTCCTGGGGCTTGGCGGCCTCACCCTTTGGTTAACTGTAGGCAAAGTAGCACTGTTCGAGGCGTGCTTTGTACGGTTGAACCTGTATAAGTACTCATACTGCTTTCAGCTATGGTTGTTAAGTGCCCCTGCTGGTTTCAGTTAAGGTTGTTAAGTACTCCTGTTGCTTTTACAGTCTGTCGTGTTTCTTCAATCCTATCTTCCTCCAGCCGCCAAAACCAAACCAGCGCTGGCGGGGCCGCCTGCTTCCGCCTCCCACGGCTAGCTGCGCCTCAGCGCATGCATCGCCGCCCCACCGTCTCCTAAATCGTTAACACCAACCTCCGAGGCCTCGCCATCGTCCTCCGCGAGCTTTGCTGCGCTCGCCGCGGCGCCACCCTCTTGCTTGTCAACATGGTCAACAAACAAGAGGAATCAGCAGAGGTCTGTACGTGGAGAGGATGACAGTAGGGGCCCACCATGTCCATGGCCGGATGCAAGGAAGTTCCTCATTTTTTGTTATATATATATATACTCCATTGTCAGCGTTGGAAAAAGAAAATGCTTCCTGCTAGTGGTTTCCTGACATCTGGGACCCACGATATTGTCAGTGTATATAGTCAATAGACAAGAGAACAGCACAAGATCGGCTGACACCTAGGACGTAGCTGCTCGAGCAGTATTTTTTTTGTTATTGTTGAGACGGAGCAGGGTTTCAACTGTGTTGTGGCCCGTCTAGCCCAGGCTTATATTTTATGTTCACCACATGACCAGCCCAGCTATTTTTTTGTGAAAATGAGACTAGTTTATTTTTTCTGAAGAATACCCAATCCAGGCCTACTTATTTTTCTACGCCCTGATAGGCTGCAACTCTTTCAAGACGCCTGCAAATCTTGAAAGTAATATGAAATGGGCTGTAAATATAAAAACAGATGACAAATTGGCAATTACTTTATAATTTCTGATTTTTTTTCACATTTTCATATTCCAATTTCACTGGGCATTAACCTAATTCAAATATTTCTTCAAAGTAGTTTAAATTTGGCTCGACATTTCGGTATTAAAAATAGTTTGGAACCCACAGAAATATGCGAAATTTCGGTTAAATTTTTAGGGATATTTAAATTAGTGCCCCTGGTTCCTTAGTTGTGCTCACTTTTCCCCACACTCCAAACGTTTGCTCACTTTTCCCCTCTTCCTTAGCTGAAACTCTCACAAATGCTCATAGCGGGCGTTTGCCGTCTTGACCGTCCATTGACCATTAATTGCTGACGAGTGGGGCCAAGTCTTCGTCTGACTGTTGCTTGCTGACGGGTGGGACCGCAAGGAGACACATATTGGGCAGCTTGTCTAAATCTGAAACAGATCGAGACAGGCCGCACTGCACCGCGCTGCCCCGCCCCCTCCGCCGGCGTCGTGCTGCGTCCACCACAGTTGTTTCCTCTACCCTATGCCCCTATTCAGTTCGTCGGCGACGCCGCGTCTCCGCCAGATATAGCCCACCTCCCCATCTGGGATTACATAGCGATGTTGAGTGAGGACGGCCGGAATGCAGTCGACCGTGGAGAGGATTGGGTCGAATCCGCGGCAGATAATTCATGGATTAAACCTGGGTAAGCATTGTTTCGTCTCGAATTGACGTTCTAAGTCGTATTGTAGGCCGTATTTGACTTCTGTTTGCTTGAATCGTTTGAATTTGTGCTCGATTTTACCCGGCTAACTGAAGCCTTTGTTTCCTTCAACAAAATAGGATTGATCCCGCGCTGGCTTTTCGGCTGGCGATTAGAATGGAAACTAGTGTGCTGCATGGTACTAAACCGCATTTGATTTCATCATTTTTCTATCCCAAAGTGGTAGAAACCAGCATATCTTTCAAAGATTTGCGAGCTGAGCTCCGAAACACCTATCCCTGGAGTGATGCCGATGTTGTTGAACTGAATTACTTCAGCAGTGATGAGCAAAGATTTCTCCCACTAACTTGCGACGATCATATGCCGTTGCTTTTTGCTGGGATTGCTGGCTGCTGATTCGGTAAACTCCAAATCGATGTGCTTTAGCCACGCGCAGAACGGGCGAAGGGGAAGGGAGTTCAGACAGCATCTGTCTGTGCTAATAGCCAACACCCCGGCACTCCTTGTAGGTCGACACCAAGTAAAGCAAGTGGTTCATGGAGCCACAACATGCCTGCTGCCAATTCTGGTTCCGATTCAGCTGCTGCTTCTCGTGTACCTTTTGCGGTTGGTGTAGAAGAAGATGCAGAACCTAACGAGGCAGTGCCTACAAATGATGATGAAGACGAGATGATGTTTCCTGAACTGGTCGATGTAGCCAGTCAGCAAGCAGTGGATGACGAATATATGGGGGAGCCCATCAGCCAAGCTAGGTTTGATGACACTGACGATGAAGAGAAAGTGGAGAACATGGACAGCTTAATCAAGGATGAATACGATGGTGATGACATGCCAACAATTGAGTGGAACAGGGAAAAACCTGAGCTTAGTGTAGGTACCATTTTCCAATCAATGGTGGACTGTCGGAATGCAGTGACAACATGGTGCATTATATCTGAAAACACCTATAAGATTAAAAGGAGTGAGCCAGCAAGGTTCACAGTATTTTGTCCATATCCTAGGTGTAGGTGGAAGTTGCATGCATCTCGTATGAGAAAGGGCAAATATATTCAGGTAATCCAAGTTCAGTTAGTAATTTAGTTTCAGATCATTGAGTAAGGTTTCTTAACTGTTTTTTACCCTTTTATTTTTTTTCAGATAAAGAAAAACCCACACAAGCACACATGTCCACCTGGAGGGGGAGGGGGGAAGGCCAAAACCAAGCTAGCAAAAACTAGGTGGGTGGCAGATGCTATATTGGGTTGGCTGAGAGAAGAACCTGGACTTGGTCCAACAGCACTCCATGGGAACCTTTTTGAGAAGTACCAGATAGAAATTCCTTACATGAGAATTTTCAATGCTAGGGGAAAGGCTCTTGACAGAATTAATGGTCAATGGAATGACAGTTTTCAGCTGCTTTACACTTTCAAAGCTGAAGTGGAGATGGCAAGTCCAGGGAGTGTTGTAGAGATTGACAAGCATACAGTTCCATTCAAAATAAAAGGAAATTCATTTCAGAAGGAGTGCTTCAGAAGGGCTTTTGTTTGTTTCAAGGCTTGCTGGCTGGGGTTTCTAGATGGTTGCAGGCCCTATTTGGTTGTAGATGCTACACATTTGACTGGAAGTTGAAGAGGACGGCTAGTAGCAGCTTCTGCAGTTGATGGACACAACTGGCTATTCCCAGTTACATTTGGTGTGGTGGAGGCAGAGTCTGAGGAAAGTTGGGTCTGGTTTTTGCAGCAGTTGCGCAACATTATAGGCACACCCCCAGGTTTAGCTATACACACAGATGCTTGCAAGGGTTTAGAGAGTGCAGTGGAAATTGTATTCCCTGGAGTGGAGCATAGGGAATGTATGCGACACCTAGCGCATAATTTCAAAAAGAAGTTCAAAGGTAAAGTTTATGATGAGAACTTATGGCCAGCATCATACACATGCAGCAAAAGGAAGCATGAACACCATTTGAGAGTGTTGTATGCTCAAAATCCTCTTGTGAAGGAGTACATGGATGCACATCATGGTAAGGTGTGGTCAAGAAGCAAATTCAACGAAATCTGCAAAGTAGATTATGTGACCAGTAACCTTGCAGAATGCTTCAATTCAAAGTTCAAGTCAGTGAAAGGGCTCTTGTTGTGGCAAGCATTTGACAAGATGAGGCAAATGATCATGATAAAGATGGCTCTTCGCAAAAGAATTGTAGAAACACAATATGTTGGTCATCAAATGCTCCCATCACTGATTAAGGCATTGCACTTGAAGGCAAGAGGACTGAAGATGAAATGTATTCGATCTGGTACATATGAGGGAGAGGTTACCTATACTGACACTAAAAATAGGGTATGGAGGTATCCTGTGAACCTAAGTACTAGAGAATGTACTTGTAGGCAATGGCAGATCCGTGGGAAGCCATGCATACATGCCCTACATCTGATGACCGTTATCGGGGGTGCAGATGGTGAAGTTGATCAATATTGCTCTGAGTATTTCTCTGTTGCCAAATTTATGGCTGCTTATGCTGACAATGTGCCTGCACTATTGGGGAAAAATCAATGGAACATAGTAGATCCAGGGTTCAAACTCCACGCTCCTGTCATTACTAGACCACCAGGAAGACCAAGGAACCAGAGGATTAGAGCAGGTGAGGAGGGTCGTCTACCAAAGAAGCGTGCTTGCAAAAAATGTGGAGTTCTGGGGCATATTGCTAGGCTTTGTACCAATGCAGTGGATGCATCATTTGGAGAGGAGGAAAGATGGACAGCAGCCAATGCTGAGGAGAATGCAGCAGCAATGGAGACTGAAGATGCAGTGGAGAATGCAGCAGCAAATGAAGCAGTGGAGAATGCAGCAGCAAATGAAGCATCTTGGTATGTGTTTGCACCCTTTGTAGAATGCAGCTACCCTTTTGTTTGCATTTGTTCTCTTTTTTGCCAGTGGCTTATAATTTTATTTACCAGCTCTAGGGAGAAAAGGCCAAGAGATGAAGAAGCAGAAGATTTTGAAACCATGGCCCTTGATGGTTTTGAAGCTATAAGAGATGAAGAGGAGGGGGTAATTTTTCCAATTGTGCCTTTAAAGATTACTGAACCCATAGATGACCGTCAAATGGTCGTCAAGTGCTCGGCGAGTGGAACTACTCCATCAGCACCTCCACGGGGAAAACCCCAAGTAAAGCCCAAGATCAAAAGGAACAAGAGTCTGAAAGAAAAGAGCATCTCAACTAGGGAAACCAGGAGCAAGACGGTGAAGCCAGCTGCAAACACAAGGAGCAAGTCGAAAATTTGAATTAAGTTGTTGGGAAATGTTTGTGTTGTCAATTTGAGGGCGAGTCGATCGCTTAAAACTTGGTAGATTTGTATTAAGATGTTGGCATCTTAGAACTTGGTAGATTTGAGCTACTGTGAAAACTTATCAGTTGTAATAATGTTGCTTCTACTTTGGTTTCTTATTTGAGTCAGAATTCAAATTTCCATCAAAATTTGAATTTAAATCAATATTTAAATTTGGGCCAAAATTTGGATTCGAACCAAAGTTGAAGTTGAACATTGGAGGTTCATTGCTCTGTGCGGTGTATTTGATCGAGCATTTGAAGTCCAATATTCGTAGGTGAACAGTCCGAATGAGAAATGTGCTAGAAACGAGCTCGAAAGCTAGGGTAAACAGCCCTATTTGAAATCAAGTTTTTTTTACCTTGCCTAAATGAGGCATATATGTTTTTATTAACACTCGTTCCATATATATAGGGTAAAAACGAAGTCTCACTATTTATTGATTAATATTCATATTACTACATTTTTTTGAAAAAATATGCTTTTAATTCAAAACCGTCAAATAACATGTTTTAGATATGAAAATGAAAAAGTAAGTTCAGATCCTTCTCATTCACTCCAAAATGAAGCTATGGAGATTTTTCTATTTTTTTGAATTTTTTTGATTTTTTTCAAACCCTAAACCCTCTCTCCCTATTCTACGAACTCTGAACATGTTCATAGGTGATAGCTCATTTGTGTGAAGCCTTTTTTCATGAAAATGACCTACACCAAGTTTATATTTTTTTCTCATAACCTTGTCACATATGACGGCTATGTGCGCAAGAATTACAACATTTTGATTTTTTTTGAATTTTTTAAAAACATTTGAACTTGATTTCGAAAGATCACTTCAAAAAATGTTTTTTCAAAAAAACGCCCCTATACCGAGTTTATATTTTTTATGGTAACTAGGTCTCATAAAGGGACGAACTACGTTTGTTTTATATTTTTGCGATTTTTTCTAATTTAGTTATGGCCATTTGAAATCTGGTCAAACCCTAATAACCCCGTTGACTCGCTCATAACCCCGCAGAAATGCTCCAAACCCTAGCGTCGAACGTCCGCCGTCGGATCCTACCAAGCGCCAAACACCACCCGTCAGATGTGGGGCAGGCATGCGCGATCCGCGTGATGCATCCTGATTGGCTACTGCACTGTCCTTCTCGGGTTTTTACGATCTGCCCCACTTTACATATGAAATTGTATTTTTCGCACATGACCACCACATGTCAGTGTTAAGAGTTGGTTCAAATATTCAAACTACAAAATACAATGTGGCAAATCGTCAATATAGCTTCCCCTTCTCCTCTTCTCCATCTGGCAGACAAAGGCATCGAGTAGATCGGGCAATTCCTCTGTTTCTTTCCCCATCTTCTCGTTCTTCTTCCTCTCGAGCAATTCCTCTGTTTCTTTCCCCATCTTCTCGTTCTTCTTCCTCTCGAGCAATTCCTCTGTTTCTTTCCCCATCTTCTCGTTCTTCTTCCTCTCGAGCAATTCCTCTGTTTCTTCCTCTCGGGCGATATGTCGACCTCCTCGTCAGCCCCCCGTTCCACGTGGCCGGTGTATGGTCCAGTGCCGATGACTCGATGCACTGACTCCCACGGACTGCGCCACTAAAGCGGCTGACTTCGAAGGAGGAGAAGAATGGGAACTTTGGGCGCGAGTTCGTCAAATGCGAGAGCAAGCCGGAGGGGCAGGTTAGATCTGAGTTTTCCTCGCATCCTTTATCTCTAATTTCTCAAAAAATCTATCAGATTTGGATTTAGGTTACATGATTTCGTTTTCAGATCGTGAAGAAATGCCACCATTTCGAGTGGATGGATGATTACATCCAGAGGCTTCAAGGATTGGGCTTGCTGGATTTGAGGGGGAATGCAATCCGCGAGTTCAATCTGCCCCGTGACAGTGCCGCTCCGGCAGCAGCAGCGCATCCGGAATACCCGACGGTGGTAGATGTCGAACTGAAGACGGAATTGAAGAAGATGAACAAGAACTTCAAGCAGCTAATTGAGTTGAAGAAGCAATCCAATCTGATAGCTTTAGGAATACTTGCTCTAGGAATTTTTTACTTGATGGCCATCTCTCGTTAGAGATGTTTGTCTACTGTTGTTGCCACTGTTTAGCAATCCAAGTCTGTTTATCTCAAATGCAACTCTGTCTAGTGCAACTGTCGATCTCTGAATGTATGCAGTTTACTGTTAAGTTTCGACACTTTCAGTTTCGGCAGAAGACAACTACCAGTTCAGTGATAGGATTATTTTGTTAGCTAATAACCTCGAGTGTTGGATCATACCCTAGCTCGTCAGATGATAGTAAGCAGTACTTGAGCAGCACAAGGGATATACATCAAGTTCATCTCTTCTCTCTCGCACTTGCCAAACTTTTGTCCTAGAGTTCGTCAGTTCTGCTAGAAACCTAGTTCGCGGGCCCAAAGAGAATCAAGCTGCAATAGGCCCACAAAGGATAAATGAGGCCCAGAAACAAGCGATGTTTCTTTTTTTTGTTTAGGAACGATTGTTTTGTTCTTTTTTGTTTCTAATTGCTTTTTTATTAATTTGATTGCCCAATCTCTTCTATCTCATTGAGGATTTTTTTTTGCTTTCCTTTATGGGTCCCTTCATTTTTTAGAATCAAAGTATTTGCAAACCGCGGTATTATTATGCCTAGCGAACCAATACTTCATGATTCGAAAAAGAGGTCCAACCCTCTTTTTTATATACTTCAAACATAGTGTAGTTTTGTACATATTAAAGTATATAAAACTACACTTTTGACTAAAGCCAAACATCTCAAAGTATTTGATACTTCAATATTTCTGAAAACCAAAGTATTCTTGGAATACCTAAAAAATACAGAGCTCTCAAACCAAAGCCGTGTACAAATGTACAATATGTTCTTATTTTTAGAAGGCATCTATAAACACATCATTTTTGTTTAGTTTGGTTAATTTTCCCCACGCCAATTAGCCGTGTCTAAACTTGGGACAAACAAAATACAAACATAACAAAGCATTAATATAACACACATAACTTAACTTAGATAGGGTTGCTAGGGCAACATAAGTTCTTACATATAACATAACCTTACATAGATAGGGTAGCTAGGTCGGGCAACACACACACACCACTCACACTACATAGTAGATAGGGTAGCTAGGGCAACACCGCCATGTCTTCACCGTCGTCTTCACCTTAACCGCCGGCTTCACCGTCTTCTTCGCCGTCGGCTTCAGTACTGCTCCTCCTCAAGGCCGTTGTCGCCGAAGTAGTACGGGAGGCTGTGCATGCGGTTGCGAGCGGGGAAGACGCTCTCGAAGTCGGTGAAGATGTTATAGGTGGTGAATGCGATGAACTCGCACCCACACCAATACACCTTGCCGAGCAGGTAGTAGGCATCGAACCTGTTGGTGAAGTGGACGCCGAGCCCTACCACTGGAGCGTTGGCGTGGGGACGCTGCTCCACGAGGTTGAACATGGGCGGCGAGCCCGCCGGGAGGTGGTGGAAGCCCGCACGGAGGAACCCCCGTGCAAGCTCAGTGCTACCCCTCCAGCGTGAGAACGCCCACACGCGGAGCGATGCCTCGATGACGACGTTGGCAGGGTACCGCTGTTCCGGCACGGTGGGCGGCTCTTGGAACGTCGGCCCGTTGTACTGCATCCTGAACGCTTCGCTGAGTGGAACGGCTTTGGCTTTTGGGGGAAGAAGAGAAGTGGGAGGCGCAGATGGATCTGTAGAAGAAGAGGCAATGAAGGGCAGTTTAAATAGCCAGGGGAGACGAAGTGGGTACACGCGCAAACGGCGTAGATCGTGACTCAGTGCGTGCGTGAACCGATGCGATCATCAATGTGTGAACGTGAATCGATGCGAACGTGCTTTGCGTGCTCTGCGTTGGCGGCTGCCTGCCTCCCCCTTCTGCGTGCTCTGCGTTGGCGGCTGCCTGCCTCCCACAACTGAATCGAGCGGCAGTCATGCGGCGTGAACCGATGCCTCGACATAGACGCGAGCGTGCGTGCAGCCTGCCCCTTCTGCCACCGGCACGTATGCCTGCGACGCATGAAATGACGCTGCGGAGCGACTGAATCCACCGGCAACCGTGCGGCACGGATCGATGCGTGCGTGTCGGCGTGCATGCATGCGTTTAGGTCTAGGTCACTAGATGCGTGCGTGGCGGTGTTCGCATGCATAGCAGGCTACATCGATGCCAAAGCCGGGCATGCATAGCAGGCTGCATCCATCGATAGCATGCTTTTTAAATTTATTACCAACAAACTAACGGGCCCGTCCTATGAACACAAACACGGCCCAACCAGCGAAGCCACAACCACAGTCAACAGAGTCCAACGTGGCCCCACAAGTCAGTTAACGGCCAAGACGGCAAACGTCTGTTATGAACATTTGTGAGAGTTTCAGCTAAGGGAGTGGGGAAAAGTGAGCAAAAGTTTGAAGCGTGGGGAAAACTGAGCACAACTAAGGAATTGGGGGCGCAGATGGAATAAGCCCAAATTTTTAACCCTGGCCCTGGCCAATAAAAAAATGGAGTGCAATAAATTGCATAAGAAATTGCAATGAGCTATATATAAATTATTAAAAAAAATAGGGAATGGTCTGACTTGTGGGCCTATTAAGTTGATGCATATGCAAGTTTTTTTACTTATTATATACGACAACAAACGATTCTAGCAGACATAACCGTTGGATTGGATGTCAATCCAACGGCCGTCGTGTTTCTTCAATCTCTGATCTTCTTGCTCCAGCCGCCAAATCCAGCGCCGGCGGGACCGCCTGCTCCCGCCTCCCGTGGCCGGCTGTGCTGCCGCACAGGCCTCACCGCCCCTACTACTCCCACCACTGGCCAGGCCATCCCTCTACTCACCCACATCCCTCCACTGTTGTAGCTTCGCCGCCTCCGGTTCATTCCCTTCCTGGGTCTCGTCGTCATCCATCGCGTTGGTGTTCTCGGCACGGTGTGGTCAATGCTGTCAACAAACGACAACATCGGAAGAGGGACATACATGGAGAGGCTGACAGTTGGGACCCACATGGTCCATGGCCGCACTCAAGCAAGTATCTCCTTATTACGCCAAAAAGAATGAATACTCCCGCTGACAGCTCGGACCCACCAGCTATATCTTCGCACGCAAGGAAGTGCCACCTTATACGCACAAAAAATGAATACTCCCCCTGCTAGCTGGGACCCACCATAGTGGGAGGCTGACTTGTGGGCCTACTAAGTTGACGCGGACGGAGGGCTTTGTCAACTTAGTCAACAAACGATTCTATCACCAGTGACCGTTGGATTGTTAACATTCAACGGTCGTCCTGCTTCTTCAACCTCTGATTTTCTTGCTCCAGCGGTCCAAACCACCGCATGCTCTTGCCTCCTGTGGCCGGTTGTGCTGCCGCGGAGGCCTCACCGCCCCCTACTACTCCCACCACTGGCCAGGCCCTGCGGTGACAGCAGCCTCACACCGCAGCTGAACCAGTGAACCCTCGTACTCCTCTCCGTGTGGGCATCCACTGCCACGTCTTCCCCGGCTCCGCGTCGTTCCCTTCCTAGGCCTCGCCGTTGTCCACCGCCTTGGTGCTCTCGGCGTGGCGTGGTTAATGTGGTCAACGAACGACTTCCATCGGAAGAGTACTGTACGGTGAGAGGCTGACAGCTGGGTCCACGGTCGCAGCAAGGAAGTGCCTCCTTATTACGCGGAAAATAATGATTCCTCCACCTGACAGAAGGGACCCACCGGATGGGCCACCGTATTTCATGAAAAAAAACGTTTCCCCCCTGACTGCTGGGACCAACCAGGTACATCTTCGCACGCAAGGAAGTGCCTGACAGTCGGGACCCACCCGGTCGAAGCGTACGTAGCATTGTCATTCTGATCGCGAACGTGTACGTACATACGATTGGTCTGTCTGCAGGCTGCAGCGATGAACCGTGGCCGTGTAAGGAAGGGCACGTGTCGTAGTAGAGGGGCGCACGTAGCATGTACACGTACGTACAGTGGCCAGGGTGCAACAAAGTAAATACGGCCACGTACGTACATACGGGGGGGTCTCGAACGCCTACTCGCGCATACTGTGACGCCCCCGATTTGACCGTACACTAATCATACACGCAACGTGTACGATCAAGATCAGGGACTCACGGGAAGAAATCACAACACAACTCTAAAAATAAAAATAAGTCATACAAGCATCATAATACAAGCCAGAGGGCTCGAATACAAGTGCTCGATCATAGACCAGCGGAAGCAACAATATCTGAGTACAGACATAAGTTAAACAAGTTGCCATAAGATGGCTAGCACAAACTGGGATACAGATCGAAAGAGGTGCAGGCCTCCTGCCTGGGATCCTCCTAACTACTCCTGGTCGTCGTCAGCGGCCTGCACGTAGTAGTAGGCACCTCCGGTGTAGTAGGAGTCGTCGTCGACGGTGGCGTCTGGTTCCTGGGCTCCGGCATCTGATTGCGACAACCAGGTAGAAGGGAAAGGGGGAAAAGAGGGAGAAAGGCAACCGTGAGTACTCATCCAAAGTACTTGCAAGCAAGGAGCTACACTACATATGCATGGGTATATGTGTAAAGGGCCATATCGGTGGACTAAACAGCAGAATGCCAGAATAAGAGGGGGATAGCTAATCCTGTCAAAGACTACGCTTCTGGCCACCTCCATCTTTCAGCATGTAGAAGAGAGTAGATGGTTAGTTCACCAAATAGCATCGTATAGCATAATCCTACCCGGCGATCCCCTCCTCGTCGCCCTGTTAGAGAGCGATCACCGGGTTATATCTGGCACTTGGAAGGGTGTGTTTTATTAAGTATCCGGTTCTAGTTGTCATAAGGTCAAGGTACAACTCTGGGTCGTCCTTTTACCGAGGGACACGGCTATTCGAATAGATAAACTTCCCTACAGGGGTGCACCACATAACCCAACACGCTCGATCCCATTTGGCCGGACACACTTTCCTGGGTCATGCCCAGCCTCGGGAGATCAACACGTCGCAGCCCCACCTAGGCTCAACAGAGAGGTCAGCACGTCGGTCTAAATCCTATGCGCGCAGGGGTCTGGGCCCATCGCCCATTGCACACCTGCATGTTGCGTACGCGGCTGGAAGCAGACCTAGCCCCCTTAATACAAGCGCGAGCTTACGGTCCAATGCGGCGCGCGCCACTCAGTCGCTGACGTCAAAAAGAGCTTCGGCTGATACCACGACGCCGAGTGCCCATAACTGTTCCCGCATAGTTGGTTAGTGTGTATAGACCAAATGGCCAGACTCAGATCAAATACCAAGATCTCGTTAAGCGTGTTAAGTATCCGCGAACGCCGACCAGGGCCAGGCCCACCTCCTCCTAGGTGGTCTCAACCTGCCCTGTCGCTCCGCCACAAAGTAACAGTCGGGGGCCGTCAGGAACCCAGGCCCACCTCTAGCGGGATGGAGCCACCTGTCCTTTCAGCCCCCTCATCAGAATCACTTGCGAGTACTCAACGAGCTGACCCAACTTTAGTCACCACATGTGTCATGTATATAAAGTATATAGTATATACCTGTGATCACCTCCCGAAGTGATCACGGCCCAGTAGTATAGCATGGCAGACGGACAAGAGTGTAGGGCCACTGATGGAACACTAGCATCCTATACTAAGCAGTAGGATAGCAGGTAAGGGTAACAACTGTAGCAACAATGACAGGCTATGCAGCAGAATAGGATTAACCGAAAGCAGTAACATGCTACACTACTCTAATGCAAGCTGTATAGAGAAGAATAGGCGATATCTGGTGATCAAGGGGGGGCTTGCCTGGTTGCTCAGACAAGGAGGGGTCGTCGGTGACGTAGTCGACCACAAGGGCATCAGCATCGTCACGGGGTCTACCGAAGAGAAGAGGGGGGAGAAACAGTAAATACATAGCAAGCAAGTGCATAACAGGACAACAGGCAGAGCTAGACGTGTTCTAACGCGGTATGAGGTGATACCGGTGAAGGGGGGAAACATCCGAGAAAATATCCCCGGTGTTTCGTGTTTTCGGGCAGATGAATCAGAGGGGACAAGTTGCGTGTTCGCTATGCTAGGGATGTGTGGCGGACGAACGGGCTGCATAACCGGATTCGTCTCGTCGTTCTGAGCAACTTTCATGTACAAAGTTTTTACATCCGAATTGCGGATTATTTTATATTAATTTTTAAAGATTTTAAAACATTTTCTAAATTAATATTATTAATTTAATTCGAAAATGGCATTACTGCATCAGCATGACGTCAGCATGACGTCAGCAGTCAACAGAGGTGTTGACTGGGTCAAGCTGACGTGTGGGTCCCAGCTGTCATTGACTGTTAACTAACCTAACAGATTAATTAACTAACCTAAGTGATAAGTTAATCTGATCAGGATTAATTAAGTTAATTAATTAAGTAATAAATTAATTAATTATTTTCTTAATTATTATTATTATTATTTTATTCTTTTTTTATAAAACGTTTAAGGGCGGGGCCCGCCTGTCATTGGCCCGTGGGGGCTTAGTGGATCGGGTGCTGGCGAAACGGGTGCAGGCACCAGCCCGCTCGGTTGCTGGGGCGTGCGGGCGCCCGAGCGAAGGCCAAGCCTGGGCGGCAGCGGGCACGGCAGCCCGAGGCGGGGCCGGCGACAGGGAGGCGGGGGCCGAGCGGGACGGACCCGAATGGCACCGCGGAGGCGGGCGTCACACATACGTACGGCCAGGTCTCGTGTACATGGCTGGGTCGAAACAGAGAAACTGTGTCGTCGTCGTGTTCATGGGGAGGCAACGAAATGCGTCGTGTTCATCGCGAGGCAACGGAATACGTCGTGTTCATCGGGAGGCAACCGGCTTGGATGGAACAGCCGATGGAAACGAGGCCTGGCATACCGCAGAATGGAGGAAACGGCCTTGTGTTCGACCGGCCACGGTCGAAACGGGATCCTGTTCATCGGGAGGGGTCTGGCGTACCGCAAAATGGAGGAAACAGACCTCCTACGGTCGAAACGGGGTCCTGTTGATCGGGAAGGGTGTGGCGTACCGCAAAACGGAGGAAACAGACTTGTGTTGGAGCGCTACGGTCGAAACAGGGGTCCTGTTCATCGGGAAGGGTGTGGCGTACCGCAAAACGGGACTCCACGGGATACTGTTCATCTCCACCGTGGACTGCCTCCACGGGCTACTGTTCATCTCCACCGTCGACTGCCTCCACGGGCTACTGTTCATCCACCGTCGACCTCCTCCAGCCTCCACATGCGACTATTCATCCACGGGCTCCTGTTCATCCAGCCTCCACCGCGCGCTCCTCCACCAGCCCTCTCCACACGGTCTTGTTCAACCACCCCTCCACAGGGTCCTGTTCATCCAGCTCTCCACCGGCTAGTGTTCAACCAGCCCTCCACCGGCTACTGTTCAACCAGCCCTCCACGGGGTCCTGTTCATCCATCCCTCCACGGGGTCCTGTTCATCCACCGGCTCGATCGATCGGAGTCCTGTTCATCCAGCAGCAACGACCTCTACTACCACGGGGTCCTGTTCATCCAACCCCCACCGGGAACTGTTCATCCACCCACCCCCCCCCCCCCCCAACAACGCTCACTGTTCATCAAGGGAAGGAGGCTGCAGTGTTTGATCGGCTTCAGTTAGGAGCAGTAGCGAAGGAATCACTCGGGTTCAGTTAACAGCATGGGATCGATCGATCGCTCAGGTTCAGTAACGCGTAGCCTGCAGTGCAATCGCTCGGGTTCAGTTAGAGCCCAACGCCTCGCTCGGGTTCAGTTAGAGCGCAACGCCTCGCACACGCGCGCGTACGTATGAGAGAAACGCGCATCGCTCGGCCCCCGACCACCCACCGTTGTTGGATTTCGTGTTCCGGCAAAACCTTGAGGTTCGAACACTGGGGTGCGCACGAAGATCTCTCCTCCCTCTAGCTTGCACGCATCAAGATCTCACGGCCTAGCTCGATGAACCCAAAGAACAAAGGGACACAAGATTTATACTGGTTCGGGCCATCATTGTGGTGTAATACCCTACTCCAGTGTGGTGTGGTGGATTGCCTCTTGGGCTGAGGATGAACAGTACAAGGGAAGAACAGCCTCCTAAGAAGAGGTGTTCTTGTGCTCGGTGAGCTTGTGTGGATGAGGATGGTCTAGTCCCAAATCCCTTGCTTCCTATGGTGGTGGCTAGTCCTATTTATAGAGGCCCTGGTCCTCCTCCCAAATATTGAGCGGGAAGGGATGCCACAACGGCCAGTTTGAAGGGGAACAGCTAGTACAAGCTATCCTGACTAAAGGTGGTCTTCGCCTGCCAAAGGCTCTGGTGGTGATGCCGTCTTGGGCTCCACGGTGACCTCCATCTTGTCGTCCTTCTGGTCTTGGTCTCGTTGCACCGATATGGAAACCTTTGCCTGATGCCTCGGGATTCCTTGCCTGCGCTTGCCCCTTTAGCACCAAAGAGGAAACGAGGACACTGTGCACGCTGGCGCCCACCTGGCCTTGGTCGTCATGGCTTACGTCACGGGAACCTCGCGAGGTTCCCCTTGCCTTGATCTCTCCGCCCCTCGCGAGCCAGCCTGATGAGGCTACCCCGAGGAGGTCTTGTGTCGCCCGCCTCGCGAGGCTTGGCCCCTCGCGAGGGTCTTGGGTGTTTGCTGGTGAAGATGGGTCGTACAGGGCCGCTGGTGGAGCCACGCCGTGGGCCGCAGGCATGCAAGTCTGGGGACCCCCGTTCCCAGAACGCCGATAGTAGCCCCCGGGCCCAAGGCACGCTTAGACTTGGCTTCGAGGTGAAGCCAAAGGGCAAGTGCGGAGCGCCGCGGGCCCCAATAGCCTGCAGCCTTGGTCGACGCGTGGCGATTGATTGGACGTGGGCGTCTCCGCTTCCCCACGCTGCCTCGGCAACCGCTAGACTGACAAAAGACTGGCGCGGGCAACGTTTGCCTTCATTGCTTCCTTTTGCCTTGCTCCAGATCCCCTTTCTCGCTCCTTGCCTCCGAAATCCCCAGATCCGCTCCAATCCCCTTCCGAGCCTCCGACCAATGGCGCCCCGAAAGGCCAAGGCTGTTGCGCTGCCTGCTTGGTACGAGCCAGCTCTGGATGCGCCCAATGTCTCGGAGAAGAACCTCGCCGCCACGCGCAAACCCTAACAAGTAGAGATTAATGTCATGGAGGTTGGGAATCGCCAGATCTCCAAATTCCTTTTTCATACACACAAGTCTCCAGTTAGCTAGGTGTAGTTTCCTATGGCCTTCAAAATCATTCCACAAGCAATTGGCCATCTGAGAGTTGATCATCTCAATGGCCCATTTAGGGAATTTGAAGAAAGGAAGCAAATAAATGGGGATGTTGGCTAGGAAAGCTTGGATTAAGATGAGCCTGCCTCTATATGGGAGGAGTTTGCCCCTCCATCCAGCTATCCTCTTCATGGTCTTATCTATTAGAGGTTGGACGTCCTCTTTTCTAAGTTTGTCATGGTGAAGAGGAATCCCAAGATATTTAATGGGGAATTCACCCCCTTACATTCTAAGACTGATAGAAAAGGTCTAAAGTCATCTTCTATTATATTAATGGGGATGAGTTCACTCTTAGTATAGTTAATCCTCATCCCAGATACTTGTTCAAAACAAGTCAGAATTGTCTTAAGGTTGGTGGCATGAGCGAGGTCATTGTCCAAAAACAAGAGGGTGTCATATGCATATTGCAAGCAAATGATCCCCCCCTGGGCACACTTCAGTCCACAACCCTGCAATCAGACCACTAGCTGCTGCTTTGGACAACATCTTAGTAAGGATATCTACTGCTGGTTGAAGAGGAGAGGGGAAATGGGATCCCCCTATCTAAGCCCTTTCCCAGAGATGAAGAAGTCACTTTCTACATTATTCATTTTGACTCCCACTGAGCCATTATGAGTAATTTAGCGTCTCCAACTAATTCATTTACCACCAAAACCTCTTTTGTCTAGCATGTCTAGGAGGAAACTAAGATCTACTTTGTCAAAGGCTTTTTCATAGTCTAGCTTCAACACTAAACCTTGCTTTTTCTCAGCATAGACTGAATGCACCACCTCATGTGTAGTGAAAACACTTTCCAGGATATATCTACCTTTTAGGAAGGCAGACTGATTGCTAGCTATTAGCCTCTGAAGTATCTTAGCCAGTCTATTGGTGAGAACTTTAGAGAAAATTTTAAAACTACAGTTAATCAAGCTAATAGGTCTAAACTTTTTCATAGAAGTAGCATCAGGCTCCTTAGGAATCAAGGTGAGCATAGCAAAATTGAGTCTATGGATATCTAGTTTTCCTGAATGAAAATCATTAAACATAGCTATCAGGTCAGTTTTAATCAGACCCCAAAACTATTGGTAGAAGAAGAAGGGGATCCCATCAGGGCCAGGGGCCCCATCTGGGTAAGAGTCAAAAACTGCTTACTTGACTTCTTCCTCAGTAAAAGGGGCTTCAAGAACTTCATTCTCTGCTGGGGTAACTTTCTCTCCAGCTGAGAAGAAGTCAGTCTTGATTTTTAAACCACTACTATTTTTGTTTTTGAACAAATCTTTATAAAAATCGCTAGCTACATTAAGCATATTCTTAATGTCTGAGACAGGTCCATTAGGACTATCCAGGGAGTGGATGAGAGTTTTCCTCCTCCTCTGGTTAGCAACTGCATGAAAATAGGCAGTGTTTCTGTCACCCTCAGTGATGTCTCTATCTCTAGATCTTTCTTTAGCTTTTATTTCTTCCCGAAGCCAGATCTTCTGAAGCTCAGATTGAATGAATTTCATTCTATTAAATTCTACCTCAGATAAGTCAGAGTTTTCAACTCTAATATCTAACATATCAAACTCTTCTAGGAGTATTTTCTTATATCTCCTTAGGTTAGCCTCTTCATTAGAGTTCCACCCTTTGGTAACTCTTCTAAGGCTCCTAATTTTAATTTGCCAATTTTCTATGGTAGATGTGGCTCTATTAGGTTCTGACCATGTTTTATGAACTAGGTCAGTAAAATCTGCTCTAAGGAGCCACCATTTCTCCATCTTGAAGCTACTTTTCCTAGGCTCAGAATTAACCCTAGAGTCCCATAGAAGTAGAGTATGGTCACTCCCACATCTAGAGAGGGATTTACAGGAAGCCAGTGGGTATAAAACATCCATACCAGTGTTGCAAAAGAGTCTGTCAATAGTAGACATGATGAAGTCAACTTGGTTATTAGCCCAAGTGAATTTTCTACTAGAGAGCTTAATCTCTAGAAGTCCCCAGATCTCAATCCTGACACTAAAATTATCACTCCATCTATGGTTGATGACCCCATTGCTCTTTTCCTTGACATTTCTGACTAGGTTGAAATCACCTCCAATAAGAGTAGGAATTTTAAAATCTACAAACAATGTATGGAGTTCAGAGATAAAGGCCCCTTTACCCTCCTCATATGGGGACCCATACATTGTAATGACCCTAAATAGGTTGCCATTGCACTTATGTCTCAGCTCACAGCTAACAGAGAAATCTAAGTGAGACCATGCAATAATTTCAAAAATATCTTGATCCACTCCCATCAGGATGCCTCCAGCAGAGCCTTTTGATGGGAGGTGGTGCCAAGCAAAGTCCCTATTCCCCACTAAAGATTTGAGATAAGAGGGGGGAAATTCTTCCTTCTTAGTCTCCTGAAAGCCTAGGATAGTAGCATGAGTCTTAGCAATAGTGTCTATAATAAGAGGCTTTCAACCTGCAATTGAGATGCCCCTAACATTCCAGAAGAGGGCATTCATTTGATCACCTCTGTTCTGGGATGCTTTCCCCATCTATTCCTGCAGACCAGGGACCAAAGTCCCTCATTAGGACTGGAGGAAGGATCAAAGGTGACAATATGATCAGCTAAAACTTCTCCTATCTCATTATCATGACCTTCAGTCATGTTTGTAGTTACAACTCTAGAACTACCAATAGGAGTAGAAGGGTTAGTTAAACATTTGTTAGCTAGATCAACCTCTACTCCAATATTAGAAGCTACAGAAAGAAAGGAAGGGTTATTGAACAGATTAAAAGAGGCTTGTTTCTTACCATGAGTTTTGTGGACCTCCAGGTTCCGAACCTTCTTAAGTTGTTGGGCTTTTTCCATGCTGGTTCTTTTGTCCCCAGCAATCCTAGAGCTCATTCTAGCCGCCTGAACCGGCCCCCATTTCTTGCTTTCATTGGCAGCTCTCAAAGCAGGGAATTTTGAGTCGTATTGCACCTCCAGATTTAGTTGCTCAGATTCAAACACAATGTCATGATCTTCTGTTTCTTCATCAGATACTACCTCATCTTCTCCAACCAGCTCCATTTCTCTCAGCAGGTTGAAACTCACAAAAATCTCCCTGTTTAGTATTGAGCACTTGTTCTAACACTTGCATTCTGGGCAGATATTGAGACTCAGGGAGCTGATTTTTGAGCATGGAAGTAGGTGTTTTTCCCCCTGGGAGTTTTGGTGCCCTTAGTCCTGGGTTCTGTGACTGGAGGTACCATGGCCAGTGAGGGAGCCAGTATCAGAACCTGTTCTAGAGCCCTGCTGAGATCTTCCATCAGTAGAAGCACTGTCTTTTGACCTAGTCTCTAGTGAAGTGTTTGTGTCTAAAGCACTGTTCAAGATATCTTCCGATATACCGATAAATCGGCCTGTTTATCGCTTACCAGTGTCTAACTGATAAAATAAATTGGCCGATAAATCAGCCGATATGGCAATAAATCAGCCGATATGCTGATAAATTAGCCGATTTACCCCTTATCATGGGTCGAACGATAAGTTCCTGATAAGCGATATTCCCAACATTGGTCTAAAGAGGGGTTGGTTACTATCACTGTCTCTGCATATGGCAAGGCTGGCTCAATCTCAATCAGCAGCCTGTAGATCTTGCCTTTGATCCCAAAGAGTCTTTCTGTGGGGATTTTTGTGGGGTCCTTGCAGGAGATCTTCACCCTAACAGTTTCATAGAAGGATTTGAAGTTGTGCTGCCAGTCAACATCCAGCAGCACTCCTAGGGTGGATGTGATCTGATCAAGCATAGTCCACTCACACCACTTGGGGTTCATCTTCCTGATTTTAAGCCAGACATCTTGTAGATCATCCTCCGCCGCTACATTGCCTTTCCAGACCTCTACATTGACAATGACATTGTCTTTTTTTAGGCCAAAGCATGGGTAACCTGCAACATGAGCAACATCAATCTCTGGAGGGAATTTCACTAAGAAGGTCCAATCATCCAGTGCATTGATGGGCCATGGCCAATTAGTCTTGTAAATATCAGCAAATTCCTCTGCTAATTCTTGCTTAGTCACCTCTCCAGATTCTATAAGCACAATGCCTACATTCTTCAGAGCTCCATGGTGCTGTGCATTAACATCAGGTACATCAAGGTGGTAAAAGCCAAGTCCTTGGGCAGCACTCCCCACATATCTAGCAGATGTGTGGGCTTTCTTCCTGACTGGGCAATCATCAACCACATGAGTAACCATCTTGCATATGATGCAGCTCTTTGGCTTTTCACACTTATCCTTGTGGTGGCATGGATCCCCACAATTGTAGCATATCACCTGAGCATACGACATCAGACCAGTAGAGGAGGCTGAAATAGCTTTATGTACCTGATCCTGTTTCTTGCGTTGAGGGTTTTTACTCTGATTCCTAACAGGCCCTTGCTGTCTACTGGAGTTGCTTCGATCAGCCTGCATCGAATCACCCACACCACCTTGGCCTTGTAGGGGTCCTTGGGCAGGAGGGCCGAACCATGGCTGTTGTGGCCCTCCCCCCAAGCCTGTTGCTGGAAAGGGTGTGGGAATCCCCCTGGGAAACCCCACCACGGCGGAGGACCTTGGAAGCCATATCCAAAAAATTGTTGCGGTGGAGGCCCAATCAGGGGATGCATCTGCGCTTGCTCCTGAGACCAGTCGGCCAGATTATCCCCCTCCCTCTTTTCCCTTTGTTGCGCCCTCGTCCGCGCCCCCCTCCGCCATTGTGGTGAGGTGAAGGGTGGCAGCGGCTATGGAATCTTGGTAAGGGGAAGGGGAGGCGAGGCTAGGGTTGCCAGGGATAGCACCCAAGCCCCTTTTTATAGGCATCCACAGCTGACGGTGGAATTCCACCACCGCCATGTCGGCATCTTGGTCAGCTGCTTTATCTCTCTGCTTTTGCACATGCTTCCTTTTCTGAAGAAAATTGAATCCACCGGATTGCTGCAACACTAGCAGAGCCGTTGCTTCCCGCCTATGCCTCGCATCTCGCTGGGGAGTCCTGGCCTAAACGAATGTAGCTCCAGCAACATCATAATCCCAACCTTCATCAGGGGCGCATAGCAATTCAAAAGGTCTAGCAGCATCCGAGTTGAGTGGCGAATTTTGCCCTTGGTCAGCTACCTGCACATCCAACATTTCTGTGTCCTCTACTGCAACGACACCTTGGTGAGGAACGGGAACGGCAGGCAGACCAGGCTCTCTAACTGGAAGCATCAGGTCTGGGGCAGTATGCAGTTCCTCTCCCTTGGATCCGTGCTTACAGAGATGGTTGCGGTGATAAGCAGAGAAACTTACAGGATGGCGAGCATCACCCAGAGGATCAGTAATCCAAATGTGGAAGGACAAGTAGGTGTCCTCGTCTTCAGCAATCTGGTCAAAGCTCTTCTGATTTTGCTACTTCAATCAGTTGCCGGCGCCGGCGACAAGTACGGGAGTGGATCCACCGGCTCCGGCTCCGGTGGAACCTTGGTCGGCATGAGGCCAAGGATGCAGTTCCATCTCCCTTCCCTCCTCGGATCCTCTGATCTCCCTTCCTGTCTCGCCTAGTTGACGAACGGCATCGGCGATTCTGAAGGATGCGGCATCCTGCGCTTCTCTTCCCATGTGCCCTCGAAGTAGATTCTCCAGGCCAGATTCAGCAGCTCTCTGTTGATGTGATCCTTGCAAACATGAACATACCTCCGCTCGACCGAGTACTGACCTGCATCTGGATCCAGCTCCTCCTCCGCCTCCCTCCATTCCCGAGTGCATTGGGACCACGAGAGCGCGTCGTCCATGATCCTCCTCGCCCTTTCCCTCCAGTGCATCTCCCTCGTCGCCGCTAGGACCTCCGGCGAGACCGAATCGATCCGTTGGAGCAGATCTGGGAAGGACTGGAAGACGAATGGGAGCGGCACTCGGTATCCCCTCCCCTCCCCCAGCGGGATCCCCATGGATCTGATGAGGTACGGCATGGGGGAGGTTGGGGTGCGATCCGCGCGGCGCCTCGTCGGAGGCAGCACGGCGAGCGGTGGCTGCGGCGGTGGTGGGTGCGGGGGTAGGTGGGTCGTGGTCATGCGGTCCTTTCGGCCGTCCAAAATGAATCAATAGAGCATAATCCAATTATGCGGCGCCACCCTTGCTGCCCCGCTCTACGCTTTGTCTCTCCGCCCTACAATACAAGTGACTACATATATTTCCCCACCCGCTGCTTTCATGGGAGGAGTGATCGAATACCCTTGTTTTTCTTGGTAGCCTTCCCCGCCCTCTCCGTCAGAATGAAAGCGCTCTCTGACACTAGAATTGGTCGCCAAATCAATTAGCCAAGCCACGTGATCGATCGGTGATGTAGATCGTAGGTGCAGCAGTGCAGGTTGGCTATGATCTCATGGAGAAACTAACTGATCTATCGATGCAAATGAAAGGTGAAACGTCATCAATAGTAAACGTGATCAACATCTTTTATCTAGTTACACGCAGCAAACTTGGAAATGAAACGGAGACACACCGAACACAGCATATGACCGAGCTAGCAAAAGATCTACGCGGCCGCGACGGCCGGCCGCGGCGGCGGTATCGACGACGTCCGCTCCCGGGTCGGCTGAGGCAGCGGCGGCGGCGGCGAGGGGAAGCTACGGTAGAGGAGGCCGCCGTCGCTGAAGTCGTCGTAGTCGACGTCGTCGTCGCTGTCGTCGGGGCCCTCGTCGAAGTTGAGCGCGTAGCTGAGCGGGTCGTACCTGCCGACGCCGCGGCTGTCCCGCCCGCCCCACCGCGCCCGGCCGCCGTAGCCGAAGCAGCAGCACACCGTGGCCCGCAGTCTGCGCCGCAGCGAGCTCGTCGGCGCCGGCGAGGCCTCCATCTCCATGGTGTAGATATTTCGCAGCGCCGTGACACGGCCAGAGGTCAAAACTGCTGGCCGCGTGTTTAGCCAGGTGGTGTTTGGTTAAGGCGGATATTACGAGTGGATTAGGAGCGGGGCTGGCGTGTGCAGGTGGGGTGGTTAAGTAGGAGGAGGGAGTGTGTGGAAATGACGGAGAAGTACACGCCGGATGCTGGTGGCGACGGCGTGAAGGGGAAGTCGCCTCGGCGGGCACGGGTTCTCCACCTGGTACCATTAACATAACCGTACTTAAGCTGAACACACCATACTTTATATAAATTAAACATCACTATAGTTAGTCACCGTGGTCATCTCGCTGGGACATTCACCTACCATTGAAATGGTATTTCAACTTTGCCCTCTTGCTATTTATAAAAGCAAATTTGTGTTTGTACCTATTAATGGATCGGCTACCACCATTGAAATATTATTTCGCCTTTGTTCTTTGTGGGGAAAACCTTAAGACACGTGGGTTTCCGTTTACAAATGAAATGTCCCTGGGGAACGTTCGGTTTCAGCGAACGAAAACATTCGGTAGAGGAAGTCCCTCCCAGTCCCAGCGAACCCCTCCCCTGTACGTACAGCCTTCCATTGGGCACAAAAGAGAACATTTTTGGTGACGCTATTAAACCTTAAAAACTGATATTTTGGAACTCATCTATATCTATATCTATACCAATATAGAAAGACTCAAATGGGCAGATCCAATTAATCTCGGCCATCAAATCATGTCAATCCAACGATCTAGACTGTTTCAATGTCGAGCGCTTAACACGTTTAGCGTGCAGTTAATTTCATGACAAATATAGTGTTAATCACATAATAACACGTAAATAATTTCCTATTTAATATCCACATGCACTTAATATACTTTCAAATTAACGTGCATTGCACATACACATTGACTAGTTTTAACAAATTAAACAACACAGAAAAATATCATGACATATAATTGACAATGTACTGTACATTTTTCTAAAAAAATATTGCACATCACAGAAAAACAAAAATTGCAGAAAAAACAGAAAAATTGACAAGCTCAGAAATTTAGAAAAAATATATAAACTATCATGCCTCTAGGATTTCATATATAGCACACAGCTAAAAAACACACAAAAAAATGTATGTAGCAAAAGCTACTAGTTGCAATGTGAACAAAAATACTATTTTAGTTTTTAAAAATCGACAAAGGATGTATTTTATTTGCTCAAAATGAAGCATCAATAACATTCATAACACAATGAGCACACGCACCTGGACGCTGCATAGTTAGAATGCACACAACCACACTAACTCACGCACACACGAAAACATATCCACGACTAGTAAAGTCATATAGGAGCAAAGCGATACATAGGCGAGGGGGGAAATCCCCAAAGCGATTAGATCTACGATCGACAAACTACAACAATAAACATATCCTCCCCAACCATCTCATGACATCACATGGACGACGAGGTTCTTTAACAGCAACGCCTTCAGGAAGGGAACAATACTCAAGCGTCACCGTCAGATTCAACCACAAGGCGAGAATCTAGGTTTCCACCTTGAAAAATCAATCCTTGCATATATGAGCAATGCCTTTAACAAGGTAACGATGTAATAACAACATCGTCATTGCCAGGTATAACCACTCAGGTCCGACCTAGGCTTTCGCCTTGGAGCTCGTGACCGGGTGCTCGAGTAGCACCATCACTGAAGTTACTCATGTGTTGTCACCACCACTTTCCCCGATCCCAACTGCTACATGCAATGCAGCCGCCACCACCGCACCACCATTTCTTGTGTCAAGCCACATCCATAATTTGCATCTCACCCGTGAAGTCAACCATCGGATCAGGAGAGATGACCCCTCCCATAGACCTTTTGATGACCACCGTCATCGTGGAGTCATAGGAAGTCGCTGCAGTATAGTTTGCAGCCACCACCATCCATCCGATCGGATATGGATCACCACCACCAAGTTGTGGAACGCAGCACCACCGACCGGTCACCGCACGCGCGGAAGTCTAGCACCATCTCATCACGGTCAAGATCCAGCAAAGAGCCCGATGCACACCGGGCACCCGGCGCCAAGTCCGTTCGGATCTGGCCAGAGACCGGCCCGCACACGGAGCTGCCACCGCAATCAGGGACGCGCCCCTAGCCGGTGGCGAGCGCCCCACATAGCAATCCCACTCCAACGTGAAGAACTGGGCGCGCTCCAATTGTTGTAGATCGGGACGTAGGGGTCCCATGGCGAGGAAGCGACAAAGGAATGGGAGGATTGGGGGATATTCAAAAAATAAAAAGATGGGATGGGGGAGTGCTCCCCCGTCGCCGTCGCCCTCCGATGGCTTCCGCCGGTAGTGACGAGGGGCTGGATGGCTAGTGGGGAAGGTTTGGATGCGGCAGCGAGGACGCCTCCGGAGTCGCCAGGGGCAACCAGGAGGCAGTTTGGATTGCAAAAGGGTGGCTATAGAAAATATCATCATATAAAGTCATACATGTTAAATTTCAAAATAAATGTATAAAAACAAAAGGAAATTGCCATGATCAAGGGCGATTCAAAATTGAAATGTTTTTAAAAAAGGAAATTGCCATGATCGAGATAATATAAATACCATGACTTAAAAAAATGCCATGATACAAATATTAAAATTGCTGCAAAATAATAATATTAAAATTGTCGTGCCCAATATTTTATTTGCCAAAAACAAGAAATCACACAAAGAATATTGCACGATTCAAAAAATAGAACATGACATGCCAATAAAAATAATAATTGACCATGCTATAGATTAAATTGCCATGCTCTTAATAAAAGAAAACGTCATGATCTTAATGATACAAATGCCATGCTCCTAATAATAAAAATGTCATGCTCTTCAAAACAAAAATGCCATTCTATAGATATACATCCCAGTAACAAAAACTTTTATGAACTTGCCGTGTGAACATAGATGGTTTTATATAAAACTTGCCATGCTAACAAACAAGGTGGCACATATGAAAAACAATGCCATGTGTTTTGAGTACACACACCATTATGAATTTTACCATTTATTGTTACACAAATTCCATGGCAAGTTACTAAAAGTTGCCAAGGGTTTTCCCATTTTTTAGTACGCAAAAGTTATGAATTTTGCCATGTTATTGTTACAAAAATTCCATGGAAAATTACAAAATTTGCCAAAGGTTTTCAAAACAATTTCTCTCTATTGTGAATTTTGCCATTTCTTCTTCCTACATAAAATTCCAAAATGCCATGGGGGCACCACTTTACAACATGTTCAGTCATATCCAACTCACATCCAAAAAATGCCATGGAATTTCAAAAAAAAATTGTGTGAATGGACTAATAATTTCAAAAATTGATCCCGCAAAAAATTTTCCTTCTAAGATTACCATGGTTTAAAATTTTGTATTCCAAAAAAGCCATCTCACCACTATCACAGCGTGTTCAATCGCATACAAAAATGACATCCTCCAACTAATAGAAATGTCATGGTACCTAAGATAAAATAACCATGTCCCCAATAGTAAAAGCTTGCCATGGTGTCTATAAATAAATTTGCACATGGAAAAACTAGCATGAGTCAGCATGTATATGATATTTTGTGGTGGTTACCTAAAGAATTTCCACGAGAAAACAAATTGCCATGCAAACAATTCAAAAACACTCATACAAACATTGCCATGCGAACGTCCTGGTCGGCATCATCGGCGGGCTCAAAGTTGGTGACTTCGGGTCGGCAATGCGGGCGAAGCCGGCCGGAGTGCCGTATGAGGAGTGCTGTGTCGGCACGCTGATTTACACCTCGCCGGAGCAGCTGCAAGGCAACCGGCACTACGGCCAGGCCGTGGACACGTGGGCGCTTGGGTGCGTGCTACGTGATGGCGGAGCTGCTGGCCGGCGAGACCCTGTTCTTTTTTTTCACGAATACGCAAAAATTGTGTATCATTTCATTGATAGGAGGGGGTGAAAAATACAGAGAGGTGTGCCGACATTGGCCACGCGTACACAAGCCGGCGCGGGCTCAAGTGGCCGGAGCAGTTAGGGGAGGGGCTGCTCATCCCCTTTACATAGCGCTAGAATCTATATCTCAGAGATCAAGTTCGCCAAGCCGTTGGCGCCGGCGCTAGCCCATAGGCGAGCGTCTTCTCGAATGGATTAAAGTAGACTTGTGATGGAAGGTTGCAACTGATCAAACACGCATCCATTCCGGTGCTTCCAGATAGCACATGCGGTGAGAGTGATGATGGAGCTGAGTCCCTTCCGTAGAGCCGTGGGTGATGAAGTGCATGTGTCTATCCACCATTCCGCGAATGGTGTGTCTGGACTTGGTATCGTGGTAGTCGATCGGCACCAAGAGAGGAGGGGCAGGCAGTGAACAGGTGGTGCATGTCCTCGGTGGTTTGGTCACATAGCACACATCTGTCGTTGTGGGGCAGCCCTCGCCGGGCGAGGTGGTCGGCTGTCCAGCACCGATCCTGTAAGGCAAGCCAGATGAAGACCTTGATGCGTAGAGGGGCCAATGTCTTCCAGGTGAGCTTCCATGAAGCGTCTGTCGTAGAACCATGAAAGAGCGCTAGGTAGCAGGACTTGGCGGAGTAGATGCCGGACTCCGTCCACTTCCAGCGCAGCATATCAGGCCCATCTGTGAGGGTTGCATTTTGCAGCGCACGCCAAAGGTCGATGTACTGAAGTAGGGCGGCCGGGCCGAGCGCGCCGGCAATGTCATGCACCCAAGCACGCCCAGGTAGGCCCTCGGCCACTGTTCGATCACGGCGGTGACGTCTAGAAACCAAGGAGAACACGAGAGGAGCTAGCTCGGGGATGGCCTTGCCCTCAATCCAGGGGTCAGTCCAGAACTTGCAGGTACGGCCATCGCGGACCTCCCAGGCGGTGGAGGCTCGAAAAATCTGTGAGGCCGCAGGATCATGGGGAAGGTGAAGCTGACTCCAGGGGCGCGAAGCATCGGTACGCTGGAGCCAGAGCCATCGGGTGCACAGAGCGACGCGAGCGCGCTGCAGGTCGCGAATCCACATGCCGCCGAGAAAGGTGGGGCGACACACCCGATCCCAATTCACACAGCACTACCCTCCACGCGCGTCTTTGCGGCCAACCCAAAGGAAGCCTTGAATGATCTGGTTGACCCGAGTGAGGATGGACTTGTTGACGACGATGGCGACGAGGATGTGGATGGTCATGGCGCAGAGGACATGTCGACAAAGCACGAGGCGATCCCCTACGGAGAGCATGGACCCAAGCCAAGTAGAGAGCTTCTTCTCAAGCTTGTCGACGAGTGGCATGAGGTCGATCGTCGAGGGCTTGCGGATGGAGAGCGGGAGGCCGAGGTACTTCATCCGGAAGTGGGCAATCGGGCACGCCATCTCAGCCGCGATCGTGGCGATGTGCTCCTCGGCGCATCAGATGGGTGAGGCCGAGCACTTGGCGAAGTTTGTGCGGAGCCCGAACGCTTTGCTGAAGATGTCCAGCACGCGGCGAATGGTGCGGATGTCGCAGGTGTCGCGGTGGCTGAAGATGACGACGTCATCGGCATAGAGGGAAACACTCGATGGCAGGTGCCTTGCGGTCAGCCGCTGGAGGAGGCCTTGCTCGACAGGTCGCTGAAGAAGCGAGTTGAGCACGTCGATGAAGATGAAGAAGAGCATTGGGGAAATAGGGTCCCCTTGCCGCAGCCCGCATGCGTGAAGAATTGGCGGCCCGGGGACACCATTGACGAGCACACGCGTCGGCGCGGTAGACAGTAGGATGGAGATCCATTTGCACCATTGGTTTCCAAAGCCCAGATGCTGCAGCGTGTCGAGCAGAAAAGGCCACGCCACCGAGTCGAATGCCCTCGCGATGTCGAGCTTGAGAAGCATCCGCGGCATCTTCAGGTTGTGAAGGAGTCTAGCCGATTGTTGAACGAGGAGGAAGTTGTCGTGGATGCTTCGGCCGGCAATGAATGCACTTTGATTCATGGAAACCATCTTGCCCAAATGGGGTGCCAGCCGAAGAGAGAGCGCCTTCGCGAACAGCTTCGCGATGAGATGAATGAGACTAATGGGGCGATAGTCAAAGAGAGACGCCGCATCTTGCTTCATCGGAAGAAGGGTGAGGAGCGCCTCGTTAAGCCGCTGGAAACCACGCCCGTTGAGCTCATAGAGTTTGTCGAAGACGGCACATATGTCATGCTTGATCACGTCCCAAGCACTCCAGAGGAATTTGGCGGTAAATCCATCGGGGCCTGGTGCCTTCCCGAGCGGCAAGCTCTTGACCGCAGCCCAAATCTCGTCCTCGGAGAAAGGTGCGTCGAGGCCAGAGAGGTCAAAAGGCCCAACGTGGACCGCGGAGAGGTCGATGGAGAAAGGCCGCGACTCCGTCGTTCCAAGGATGCCGGTGAAGTGATGATAGGCAGCTTCAGCAAGTGCGGCAGGGTCGGAGACGGAGGTGTCCCCCACTTGCAACTCGAAGATCCGGTTCTTCTGTTTGCGATGCGCCGCATGCACCCGGAAGAACTTCTGGCCCGCGTCGCTGTCCCGCAGCCAGGAGGGCCTGACACGCTGGCACGAGATCGAGTGCTCGAGCGAAGCGAGCCTGAGGTACGCCCCTTTGAGGCGCCTACGCAGCCAAGCCTCGGCTGGGGAGAGGGATCGTAAGTCTTGCGCTGCGTCGAGGCGCGCAATCAGCTCGCGAGCGACAAGAAGCTGCCGGGACACATCCCCAATCTTCTTCGCACTCCAGTCCTTTAGGCGTTAGGCGGTGTTTTTTAGATGTGCCACCAATCTCCGAAATGGGTCCGGCTCATCCGCCGCGATAGCCTAGGCCTCGAGCACGACCTGCTTGTAGCCATCAGTGCGCGGCCAGAACCTCTCGAAGTGAAATCTCCTGGTGCCAGGCGAGCGCATAGTGCAGTCTAGGAGGAGAGGCGCATGGTCAGACACTGCGGAGGAGAGGCAGCGGAGCATGCAATGCGGGTGGAGCGCCTCCCATGCAGAGTTACAGAGTACCCTGTTGATGCGCGCGAGGGTTGGGGTGCAACGCTCACTCGACCAAGTATATCGCCGCCCGTGCAGATAGATATTGCGCAGCTCCTCATCAGCGAGGAAGCGGCGGAACCGGGACATGACCCGGTGGTTGAGCCGGGAGTTATTCTTGTCCGCCGTCCCTGAGATCATGTTAAAGTCGCCACCAAGGATCCAAGGGCCAGCGCGCAACGATCAGACCTCACTAAGGTCACCGAGGAAAGCAATCTTGTCATCATCTCCTTGAGGGCCATATACACCAGTGAGCCACCAATGTTGGGCGCCATCGAGAGAGGAGGCCAAGGCGGTGATGTAGTGGTCGCCGCGGTATGGATCGGAAAGCACGATCATGTCCGGGCGCCAAGCAAGCAGGATACCCCCACAGGTCCCATCCGCGGGCAGGAAGAAGAACTCAGAAATGGACGGGCCGAGCGTCTCAGTGACAAGCGAGGACGAAAGAGAAGCCATCTTAGTCTCTTGGATGCAAACGATACAAGGTGAAGCAGCGATGATCACGCTGCGAACGGCGGTGCGCTTGGCCGGGGCATTGAGGCCACACACGTTCCAAAATACAATACGAATGTTGTTATCCATGGAGAAAAGATGGAGTCTTGAGGTGGCCTAGGCAGCCACTAGGCCTCGACAGCGTGAGGCAGGGGGGAGCGAGCCGGTAGGCGGGTCGAGCAGCTTGGGGATGCGACAGCCGAAGAGGTCGGTGAACGCCTGTAGCACGTCATGCGCCAGCGGCCTTTGGAAGAGGCGCTCGTCGTTCGCTAGGTTACTGCAGAGATGGGGGCGTCGTCCGAGACGAGCCCGAGGCGACGAAGAAGCAACTTTTTGGCCTTGAGCTCGGAGCTGAGCCCGCGGTCCACCTTGGCGATCCTGCCACTTCTCTGAGGCGTGAAGTTTGGCGGCAACTCCTTTCTACGGCTGCGGGAGGGAGGCGCAGGAAGAATCTGCATGATCGGTCGCTGGATGGACTCTAAAAACGCATCCAGGGGCTCCACGTCGGCATGCCCTCCACGTGGCGAGTCCGGAGCGGCTGCATGGGTGGGATCTATCGTCGCGGGCACGGGATCACTCGGGATCGGTGCGGGCGAATCGTGCGCGGCAGGATCCAAGGAAGGTACGGCGCATGGCCCAATGGCGGGGCCGCGCGAAGGGCTCGGGGGGCCCGCGGCCTGGCCAGACAGGGCCAACTGCCCAGCAGGGGGAGGGGAGGGTGGCCCGTTGCCGCCCTCCTCGGGATTGGCTGACAGGCGGGTCGCGAATCCCGGTGGGGCTGCGTAGAGCAGAGGCGGGCCAGAAGAGACCACGGGTGCGGGATCAATCTGGGAGCAAGCGCCGGTCTCCAGAAGGTGCGCAGGCGTGTCGGGCGAGGACGCATTAGCATGTAGCGGTAGGCGCGGGAGCGACGACCTGGTCAGTGGAGTCCAAATTTGAACTGGCCGCTCCCCTGGGCTCGGACGGGGTGGGACGCCCAACGGCCACCACCGGGCCCACGTCCACCGCGGCTTTCTGGAAAGCCGCCTTGTCCCCCAAGCGCAGCCTTGCCGGGGCCCGTGTGACGCCAGGTACGACCGGTGGGTAGGGTCCGAGGACCCCATGCCAGATGCGTGAAACGGCGAGCGGGCGGTTGCGGCGACGACCACCACGGCGGCGATTGGAACGGCCGGACCGGCGTGAGGGGCCGACAGCATCACGTCACGGTGGCGCAGGAGGGTGATTGTAGAGGCGCGGCCAAGGCTCGGGGCAGGGTGGTGAGTCCTGGCCGGGGCCGGCGCCACCATCGGAGTCGGGGCCGGGAGAATGACGCGGCGGCGGAGGCGGCGGGACTGGTCGATAGAAATCCTCGCAGCAGGCGACGTGAATCGCTACTAAAAAACGCAGTAGGTCCAAGCCAAGGCGCTCGGCAACGTCAGGGTCCGCGTCGAGGGCAACGCCATCACGCACCGGGAGGAAGAGGTCAGCGGGAGTAAATTGCAGAAAACCACCAGTTTGAGGGCTAGGTTAGCAGAAATCACTACGTTACAGTTTCTTGGCAAAAAAACACCAACTCTCTCATAAACAATTTGCAAATACCACTGATCGGCGGATCGGGCACCGATAAGTGGATTTATGACAGGTGGGGCCCGGTTTTTGCCGACGTGGCGCTGTCAGCTGGTCGGACAGCCGTTAGACGCCGTTAGACGGCGCCGTTCGTTCTGTTTCCTCTTATCCCCCGTCTTCTTCCCCCGTTTCCCCCTTATTCTCCCCTGTTCCCGGTCGTGCGGCGCACCGTCCCCGCCCCCCGTCGCAGACATGAGTCCGGCGAAGTCGAGCGATGCTGACGGCGGCGCCCAGCCATCCACTGGCGAGATGTACGGGAGCTCGAACCCTACGAAGGCGACGGCAGAAGAAGAGGAGGAGGAGGACCCGCAGTACTCGGTGGAATTCAGGGCGGCCAGATCATTCGCCGTGGCGGTGAAGGCAAATCCAGTTGGAAGCCAGCACATTGCTTCAGCTTTCGGCGGCGTCTAGTGAGATCCCAGTCCCATTCCCCTCCCCAATCACATTCCCCTTCTGTTGCTAGGGTTAGGGTTAATGTAGTTCTAGGGTTTGTGTGTGTTGTAGTTCTAGGGTTTGTGTGTGTTATAGTTCTGTAATTAGAATGATATAGTTCTTTAATTAGATGCTTACAACTAGGGTTTCTGTAAATAGAAGGATATGAATTGTTGCACTCAAATGATGTTCTGCTCTGGTCTGTACTAGCTTGCTTCAGTTTTCCTTAAGTACTTATAGTGCACTATTGTATTATTATTTGCAGTCTTGAAGATGAGGTTTGGGAATTAAGGATGCATTTTCATGACAGAGATAATATTGAAAGGAGTATGATGATGTCAGACATCACATATTACAATTTGGTAGCACTTATGGAGACAGAAGGGTATGGTTTTAGAGATTATATGTATTATGTGAGGGACCCTGGGCTAGGGATTGAAGGAATGGAAGAAATAGATGATGATCATAAGTTAGAGGAAATTTTAGACCACATAGCAGAGCAGAATAACAAGATATTGAATGTGACAATAGTTAGGGCCAGTGCAGAGAAAGTTCCCAATATAAATACCAGTGTTAATGTCATTGAGATGCAGACCCCAATAGAACAAATTGGAGAGCCCAAACTGTATCAGATTGATGATGAAGGAGTGTTGTTCAATGCTGAAAATGTGCATGTAGAAGCTGAGAGTTGTGATGCAGGAGGAGAACAAGAGCCAATGCCCTTGCAGTTTGACACACAGCAGAGCAGAATAAATGTGAGCCTGGAACCTGCTTTAGGTGATGCAGTAGTGGAAGAATACCATGTGACTGACAATTCAGAGGATCAACTGTTAATAGAGCAAGAAATGGAGGAGAAAAGGAGAAATGAAATTGAAATGTTTAGGAAGAAGAAGAAGGAAAGAGCGAAGGAGACTTGTTTGAACAGGAAAGCAGCAGTGATGGACAATGAAGAGGATAGTGATGATGATGATCTGGTAGAATATGGTGATATCTTAGCTAGGCTTGAGGAGATGAGAAGACAGAGGAATGACCCAGAACTTCATTTTGAAGGGGACACAGATGTTGAGGAAATGTGTGACTCAGAGGTGGATGATGAGCTGTATGTGCCACAAGGTGAAGAAGAGGATGTAGAGGAGGAAGAGGAGGAGGAAATGGAGGAAGAGGAACAAGAGGATGAGCTAGGGCAAGATGTACCAAACAAGAGAAGGGCCAAGAGACAGAGAAAAGGCCCAACAAGCAATTCACATGGGAGTATAGAAGACATGTTTGAGGAGGACTGGATTCCATCATCTGATGAGGACAAGAAACCACAAGACCTTGGTGTGGAAGATGATGATGGTGCTGAGGCATTGGCATATGTGTTGCCCAATGGTAGAAAAAGCAGAGCAAAGAAGATGAAGAAGAGGTTATGGTTTGATGAGCACAGAGCTCATCCAGAGGAGCAATTTGTGAAGCATCTTTGCTTCTTAAATGTGTACCAGTTTAGAACTGCACTTCAAACCCTGCACATTGCTCAAAACAGGAACTTTGTCTACCATAGAAACTGTAGTGATAGGGTGACACAGTGCATAGATGAGCAATGTCCCTTCTATATAGCAGCTTCTCAGATTGCAAATGAGAAGTCATTTACAATTAGGAAGTTGTATTTAGTGCACACATGCTCTTCTATGTCAGAGAACACTAAAGTCACTGCTAAGTGGGTTTCAAAATTCTGTGAGGAGGCTATCAGAAATGACCCATGCACAACAATCACAAGTATTATTAATACTGCAAAGAGCAAGTATGGTGTGGACATACCAACACACATGGCATACAGGGCAAAGAGGGCAGCAAAGGATGTTGTGTTAGGAGACCAGAAAGCCCAGTACACCAGGATTAGGGATTATTTACATGCTGTGTTGGATACAAATCCAGGTTCAAGATGCATTGTGACAACAAGATATCTGAAGGAGCATCCAAGCACTAACCCTAGGTTTCATGCACTGTTCATATGCTTGAATGGATGCAAAGAAGGGTTTCTCAATGGCTGCAGACCATTCATAGGTAAGTCAATAGTATTTTTGCTAGGTGCTACTAATGTTTGATTTCATGTGCTAATCAATTGTGATTTCATTTATTTGTTGTAGGTCTAGATGGTTGTTTCATCAAGCTCACTACTGGTCAACAAATTCTAGCTGCAACTGGAAGAGATGGGAACAATAATATTTTTCCCATTGCTTTTGGAATTGTTGATAAGGAGGACACTAACTCCTGGACCTGGTTTTTATACCAGTTGAGACAAGCATTAGGTGGAGAATCTGGGAAGTTTGGGAACTACACAATAATTTCAGATAGGCAGAAGGTAATCAGTTGTAATTACTTTCTTTATTTACTTTCTTGTATTTACTTTCTTTATTTACTTTCTTGTATTTACTTATTGTACTATCACACACACAGGGCCTTTTAAAAGCCATTACCAGAGTGTTTCCCAATTGTCCCCAAAGGTTTTGTCTTAGACATATCTACCAGAACTTTCAAAATGCTGGGTTTAGAGGGCCTGAATTAAAGCAATACATGGATGCAGCTAGTTATGCATACACTGAACATGGTTTTAAAACTGCAATGGCTGAATTAAAGAATGAGAGTGAGGCTGCTTGGGAATGGCTAAGCAAAATACCTAAACACACTTGGGCCAGACATGCAATGGATATGAACTGCAAAACAGACTTAGTTGTTAACAATCTAAGTGAGGTTTTCAATAAGTGGGTTCTAGATGTCAGGGCTAAACCAATTAGGACCATGGTGGATGGAATTAGGACAAAGTTAATGGTCAAGTTCAATGCAAATAGAACAAAGACTGAGACTGTAAGATGGGAAATTTGTCCAACATATGCTGAGAAATTAGAGGAAGCAAAGAAGTTTGCAAGGAACTGTCATGCTTTGATGGCTGGGCCTAATCTTTACCAAGTCACTAGTGGGGAGAGAACTTATGCTGTGAACCTACAACATAGGACTTGTGGGTGCAAGAAGTGGGATATGACAACAGTTCCTTGCAATCATGCTGTTTCTGCCATACACAAGGCTAAGCTTCAGCCAGAGGACTTTGTTCATGATTTCTTCAAAAAAAGATGTACCTGGAAGCTTACAGTCCCATTATATATCCTGTACCTGGACCTGATATGTGGCCAAGGACAGACAGTATGGACATTGAGGCTCCAGTTTTCAAAGAACACAAGGGAAGGGCACAGACTAAGAGGAGAAAGGGCCAATATGAGAAGCCAGCTCCCAAAGACACCTCAAGAATGGCCTCAATTACCTGCTCTAATTGCAAAAAGGTTGGCCATAGATACACCAACTGTAATGTTGCTTTGAATTCATCACTGGCAATGAGAAAGAACAGGCATGAGGTAACCAATGTCCTAATATTGACTATTTGATGTTGCTTTGAATTCATCTTCCTGTTCTTACACTATTTGATCTTTTTGTAGCCAAGCAGCAACTCCTATGAACCTGATGCAGCCACACCAGCAAGGAGGGCCTCTTCTGCTGGTGGTGCTGCTGCTACTGCACCATCACCAGCACAGAGGGCTTCTTCTTCTTCTGCTACAGCACCTGGACCAGCAAAGAAGAGGGCCTCTTCTGCTTCTGCAAAAACACCTGGACCAGCAAAGAAGAGGGCCTCTTCTTCTTCTGCTACAGCACCTGGACCAGCGAAGAAGAGGGCCTCTTCTTCTTCTGCTGCACCACCAAGGAGGACAACTGCTGGTAGTTCATCAGCTGCTGCAAAGGGTAAAACAGTAGTAACTAGATCTTCAGCTGCTGCAAATGGAGCAAGGGCATCTTTCTTGCCTCCAAGGCCAACTGGTGTTTCCCAGAGAATTAGGAAGCCCACCCAGAAAATTAGAGATTACTTGACTGCTTCAGGTGCTCCATGGGAATGATGCATTTTAGGTGTGTGAAAACTCTTGTGATGATGGTCAGTTTGGTTGTGTGTCAAAATACTATCAATTTGGTTGTGTCAAACTACTGTTGAGATGTTTGGTTGTGTCAAAATACTGTCAAATTGGCCAGTTCGGTTGTGATGATGGTCATGTAGTTGAGATGTTTAAGTTAAGTTGTGATACTATAATGCTTCAGATATCTTTTCTGGTATTTTGTGATGATGAGTTTATCATACATTTTGTGATGATGAGGCTAGATGTCAACAAAGCCATCAAAGATGCCAAAAAACTATCAAAGATGCCAAAATACCCTAGGTGATGGCTAGATGTCGACAAAGCCATCAAAGATGCTAAAATACCCTAGGTGATGGCTAGATGTCGACAAAACCATCGAAGATGCCTAAAAACCCTAGTGAAGGCTAGATGTCGACAAAACCATCGAAGATGCCAAAATACCCTAGGTGATGGCTAGATGTCGACAAAACCATCGAAGATGCTTAAAAACCCTAGTGAAGGCTAGATGTCGACAAAACCATCGAAGATGCCAAAATACCCTAGGTGATGGCTAGATGTCGAAAAAACCATCGAAGATGCCTAAAAACCCTAGTGAAGGCTAGATGTCGACAAAACCATCGAACATGCCTAAAAACCCTAGGTGATGGCTAGATGTCGACAAAACCATCAAAGATGCCTAAAAACCCTAGTGAAGGCTAGATGTCGACAAAACCCCCAAAGATGGCTACAAACCCTATTTGATGGCTAAAATACATAAATTCTAAACAGATCAAATTTCATCCAAATACTCTAAATACCATCACATTTAGCATCATAGTACTAGATTAGTACTTTACAGATCCAGTTCAGGAAATTAAAACCATAATCTCATTACAGCACAGCCAACCACACCCTACAAAAGGTAAGCAAATGCCAAATGATAGTGCCCTCTTCCACAGCCAGGTGATCATTCATTTAGGATGGCCTTGATCCCCTGCAGCTTCAAATTGCTCTCCTGCAGCTTCACATTACTCTCATGCAGCTTCACATTGCTCTCTTCAACACTCTTGTGCAGCTCATCAATTTGGCAAGTTCTTCCTCTCTTCAGCTAGCTTAAGCTTCATGTTCCTAATGACACTGGCCTGAGCAGCTACCAGGTTCTTCACCATCTCATACTTCTCCTCCAACTTCTTGGTATCAGCATCTGTCTTTTCTATCTCTACCCTACGTTGTTGGGCATCCACAAGTGCATTGACATCTTCAACCAGCTTCTCATAGCTGGCCTGCAACTTTTTCTTCTCTTGTGTCAGGTTATGAACTTCAAAAGAATTCATCAGAGTGTCCTCAGCCCTCTGTCTCTTGTTGTCTTCATACATCAACCATAACTTGTGCAATGCATTCTCAAGGGTATTGGGCCAAGCAGGATCAATCCATTTAACTAGTCCACAGTCTCTACCTTTCTGAAATAAGGTAGTATTCAAAACCATATTAAAACCTTTCATCACAACCAAAGCTAAAGATATTATATTTAAAAACTCCCAAGATAAAGTACATCAAAAAGAAAGCACTGATGTTCTGCTCTCAATTATACAATGATGTGCTGCTATTAGGAATAAACTAACCCATGCATCCACTGTACTTTAATCTAATTAACATTGTTGCCAGAGTAAAAAATGACTGCCTAAACACTCTCCTCAGAGTAAACAATGACTGGCTCAACACTCTCCTAAGAGTAAACAATGACTGCGTCAACAGTCTCCCAACTTAACAATAAATAAACAATGGCCAAATCCTAACAATGACTGTGCTGTCACTTAGAAGCATATACCTTCTCAGCGCAACAGAGAAACCTCCTCCCAGTTAGAATTCCTTCAAAAGCAACGCGCCTCTCTGCTAACTTCCCGTGACCATGGCACAAAACCTGCATTTCAACTTCAGGGCCCTCAAAATCGGAGTCCTCAGTTGAAGCAGGGACCTGGGAGTGCAAAGAAATGCATAACATTTCATCAGCTAACACAGCTAACACACAAGCTCCTTTGAGAAAAATATCCCCAAATCATAGAACAAACCCTAACCCTAACCCTAGGAAAATATCCCCAAATGCATACCTGCATCCTGCCGTCGTCAGAATCAGAGCTGATGTACTGCCTAGTGTGCTCGCTGCTGTCGTCGCTTTCACTCCAGGACACCATGACGATGCGGCGGCGGCAGCAGCGCGACGCGGAGCGGAGCGGCCGGCGGCGGCGAGCAAGAACAGAGCGAGAGCGAGAGCGTGCGAGAGCAAAGTGAGAGTGAGAGTGAGAGACAGAGGAGCGAATCACTTAAGTTCACGTGCGAGAGCGCCGTCTAACGGCGTCTAACGGCTGTCCGACCAGCTGACAGCGCCACGTCGGCAAAAACCGGGCCCCACCTGTCATAAATCCACTTATCGGTGCCCGATCCGCCGATCAGTGGTATTTGCAAATTGTTTACGAGAGAGTTGGTGTTTTTTGCTAAAAAAACTGTAACGTAGTGATTTCTGCTAACCTACCCCTCAAACCGATGGTTTTCTGCAATTTACTCGGTCAGCGGCGAGAGGGATCGCGTCGGGGTTGGCCGTCCAAGCAGTGAGCCTGAAGATGTCCAGGTCCACGCCATGACGCGTACGCGGCTTGAGGTGCGCCACCAGGCAGAACGGCGAGAGCAGCGTGACCGTAGTGGCGCAGTGCCAGGCATGGTCAGGAACCCCGGTGAGCTCGAGGTGCACCCGGAAGCGAGCACGCACTTGCTCCGCACCAGCAAGCACGCTCCATGGGTGAAGAAGCAGGCGGAAGCGGGCGGTCCACACGCCATCGTTGGCCACCAGGGCACGATCCTCCGCATGCTGGAAGTGGATGAGGAAATCCTCCGGCAGGTGGCGATGAACCGAGAAGCGCGCCGCCGGGATGCCAAAGCGCGAGCAGATCACGTCGGAGACCTCCTGGCACGAGACCCCGGTCCTGCACCCTGCGACGGTGGCGAGCAACGCACGTCGGAGCTCCTGCTCGGCAGCGTCGATCTCCGCGGACAGGGGTAGGAAACATGCAGGCGCAGCGGTCGGACGCAGCGACGGGTGGCCGGAGAGGGGGACGAAGGGGGAGGCAGGCCGCGCTGCTTGGGAAGCGCGAGGGGAGGGGACGGCAAGCCCGGAAGACGCAGGCTGCCAGGACCCTGGACGGACGAGGACGCAGCCGAAGGCGCCGGCGAAGGCGAAGGCTGCGGCGGGGAAGGCCCTCGGAGACGCTTGGGCGACGGGCTTGAGCGCGAGGGGGACGGCGGCGAGCGCGGGTTGGTGCACATGCGCGCCACATGGCCATAGAAACCGCAGCGGGCGCAGCGGATGTCGCGACGGCACTCGGCTCTGGGGTGGCCGTGGTAGCGGTAGCGCGAGCAGAACTCCTCCGAGGCCCTGCGCTGGCCAGGCCCAGCAAGCGGGGCGACGGGGGCCGTGGGCGAGCGCGCGGCGGAAGCGCGCCGCCGCGGGCGATGCCGCTTTGGGGGCCGCCTTCGCTTGTGACCGGCCACGAGCCACTCGCGCTCCTCGACGGGCTCCCCCTCGGGGAGCCGGTGGATCTCGGAGCGGATGACGCGCGGAGGTGGCGGGGGTGAGGCCGAAGGAGGGGCGGCGGTCGAGGACCCGCAGAGCGCCTGCCGATAAAAGGGCCTCGCAGAGTCGCCAGAGGACGGGCTGGACTCGAGCCAGCGCCGGTCGCGCCCACGGCCAGGGGCAGCCAGGGAGTCCAAGGGAGCAGGGGGAGGGGAGGGGACAGGAAAGTGGCCGCCGAACGCCGGAGCGGCGAGCGGTGGGAGGCTGTGGTCGCCGGGGCCGGAGCGGCCGTCGGCGAGGAGCGGGATCGGGAGCCTAGCGGGAGCGGAACAGCTTGTGAGTGTGCCAAACAAAGAAGTTGGATATGCTGCAAGCTGGAAAATGGTATGTATTCGCGAGACCCTGTTCGTGGCGCAGACAGAGGAGGAGCTGGTCGCTGAGATGTACAAGCTGCGAGACCAGATCAGTTCCACGGGGATGCTCGGCTTGGATTTCTTCGAGGAGTTTTCGGAGGCCGGGCGTGAGGTCCTGACCGGCCTGCTCGCCTTCAACCCCGACGAGAAGATCACGGCGGCCGAAGCGCTCGACCGCCGGTGGTTCAGCAAGCCGTGCGCTTCCAGGGGAGCAGAGCATCCTGGCTTTGTGACATTAATCAGTTAATTAGCTTGTTTTAGCAACCGGTAGATGCATACGCACTACTATCTCATTAGGCTCGTCATAGTGGGAGTAAATTAGATAATAACATAGCGCACTTCAAGAAAATTACTACACTAGTGTTAAAAACGTTCTTATATTTTGGGACAGAAAGTATTAAATAAAGCCATCTATGACACCACTACTATGTTACTTTGCACTATGAAGGTATTAATTTAGACTAGTGTCATATGCATGACACTAGTATAAGTTACTCCTCACTATAACCAGCCTTAAAAAAAAATATGGAAAACGTCAAAAATAGCTATGGAAACTGCGGGCTCCTTTAAGGATGCCGGATGGGCTTGTAAAGCCTCGCATATGCAAGCATAAATGGAGGCGGCCGGTGTGATACAAGCAAGAAATTAGCGACGAAGGGATGGGATCCAGCAGAGCATGTCGACCCTTTGTTGACACTCAAAAGTGGCACGATCATAAAAAGTAGCTCGAAGCTATGTCAAGATTAATTCAAACTTATTATTGAAAGTCACCATGGGATGACTCTCTTCGAGAAAATCAAGATGGATATGAAGATGGTCTAAAACAGAGCTCGGATGCAAAAGTTATGACAAGTTCAGAGATGCTTATTTTGACATCAGATTAAAGAATGGCTTGAAACCTAATTAAGATGGCCTCAAATGGAAAAAAATTCAACATGAAAGTTGTGCGTCTCGTCAAAGCGGTTGATTTTGATATAAAAAAAACGTCTCAATCGGAGTTCGTATGCAAAAGTTAGAGTCGAAAATGCGCGGCTGCATCAGGATGGCCGGACACTCCGGGAATGATCATCTGGGTTTTGGATTTCTCCAAGGATGGCCGGACACGCCGGGGATGTTTGTCCGGATTTTGGATTTTTCTTCCGCAGACTTCAAAAAACAGCCGAAAACCCCCTCAAGATGGCCTCTGATAAAAACCCGTTCAACATGAAAGTTGTTCGCCTCGTCGAAACGGTCAAGATTGCGTTTGGGCTCGTTTCCATCCGAGGTCGTTTCCTGCCTCAAACATGACCCGCAAGGTGCAGCCAGGTTGTAAACCGAACCATTTTGGAAAGTTTGGATTCTGAGTTGGACCCAAACTAGGGTTTTGAACATGAATTCTAACCTTTCCTTGCACGGGAAGTTCATACGCCACTTATATACATAAGGGGTGATGGCCGGTTGAACAACACACAATCGACAAAATCATCTACCACTTTTTACCTTTACTTTTATCTTTCTCCCTTGTTCTTCTTCTTTCTCGTTCATTGTTCGTTCTTCTTGTTGCAGGGCGGCAAACCTCGAGGCCCAAGGGGCGATCAGGTCGACCTAGGGCAGCCCATAGCCGCCGCGCGTCCTGACGGAGTCCCTCTCGGACGTGTGGGGTTTCGGGTCTACAAAAGCGCCCTCCGGATTGCTTGCGTACTGCGCTTCCGGCCGGGTCTCCTTCGACGTGAGGCATCACCCCCAGCATCGAGGGTACACGGTAACGTGTTCGTGTCCGAACACACTTTTTGGCGACTCCGCTGGGGACGAAGCTTCGAACGGTCTCCAACCCGTTCTTGCTATGAAGAGATCGTCATCTAGGGTTTGCAATCTACAAAGGTAATATGAATACCCAATCACCTTGTGTAGATGCAAATAATTCATATGGTGTTACTAGATCGTTCAATGAGTATACGTACTCTATCGGTCAGCCCTAGTTTTTTCAATCATGCATCTAATTACGTGCAAGGGTCGATTCAAAGTAATTGGCATGCCTCAACTTCTTATGATACTAGTAGCCTGCACCACATGTATCCCAACTCTCATGCACTGGCAACCCCACAAATTGTTATGTTGATGAACAACATGATGAGTTCGGTAAATAAATTTGAAACACCACATGTTAAAATTTCCAATGCCATGCAAGAAAGTGTTTCACTCTTTCATTCATCGGCAACTAATTTGCAATATACTAATACAACCATGCCGATGAATGAGAGAATTGGCCATCCTACTACTAACTATTCGGCCAGTTACTCTCAACCGTCATATGCTACACCTCATGTTAGTAATTATTCGGCACCGTATACAACTGTAGATGCTCATAATTCGGCTCCGCACCTTCACGGTCATAGCCGAATAAGTGAAAATTTTGCAGGAGTGCACATGCCATCATCTAATATTGTAGCGTATAATGCATCCTCTACGCAATTGCATAATTTTGGCAACACCTTAATGTCGAAAGAATCTAAAAGTATTGTGGAGCAATCCCTTACAGAATGGGAAGTGACTAAATTAAAAAGGGATATAGCCCTAAATAATAAGATTAGTGCTCTTTGCCTTGAAGAACATGATAAGGGGCTAGTTCCTGATTATAATGCAATAAAAGCTAGAGTTTTGCAAGAAGATGAATCTTTGCCAATTGGTAAAATTGGCGAGCAAAAATATGGTTTTACAACAATGCATATGCCTTCACCTAGTACTACATCATATTATACACCCCCTACAGAATTACAAAGTTTTGGCAACACCCATGTGTCATTGCCAAAAGAATCTCAAAGCATTGGGGGGCAATCATATCCGGAGTGGGCTGAAATTGAGAAAAAACTTAAAGCCAATTTTGCCGCTCGCCGCCAGAAACAAATAGAAAAAGAATTGTCTCGGATAAAAGAAGCATTGCCAATTGATAATATCAATGAAAAGAAGGATGATTCGGAACATGAAAGTTCTTCGGTTGAAAAAGCCGAATCAACTAGTATATATTCCAAATCCATCAAATCCAAAGAGGCAAGCATTATTGAGAAAGGGCATGGCAAGCATAGAAAAACAGCCGTGCTTGATTTTGCTGAAGTTAATGGAACCTATTTTCTGCCCTATGAGTTCCGTGCCTTAGAAATTGACAAGCCTCAAGGACAATAACAAGTAGCCAAACAAAGTTCGGTCGACAAGGATCTTCAAATTAATGATGCACGAAATCAAGAAAAAGATGATGACAAGGAGTTGGGGAGCCATCCAAATACGGAGCAAGATAGTGTTCAAGTCACACCACCATCATGCTTTCCCAATATATTTGAAGAGGTAAGTCTAGCAAGTAATTTACCTATTTTCAGATTTGGTCACAACTTTATTGTTGATGCATCTATTAGAAAAATCCTCATAAGTAATTTTGAAAGACCAATGAAGAAGGGCAATTTGCTTGTTAGCAATAAAAAATTTATAGAGCATATCGGTCAACCCATTGCGCCATCTATACAGACCGATAGTGACTTATTGTTACAGCCAAGGCTTTCCCCATTGCTTTATCTAAATTTCATATCTAATTGGGTAGCTTTGCTTATTTCTTACTTGGCTTACATTTGATTTCAATTGAGACATGTGTTTTCCAACTATTTTTTCGGAAACATAAAATCAACTTTATATTCATTTGAGAAAACCGATGCTAGTATAATATCTTACCCAAAGACATCGGAAATAGAGTGCAAAGCACAATGCATAGCCGAATGGAGTGATGCAAAATTTGAACCATTTGTTTAAGTAACTCCAAAGCTGTTCTCACAGCAAGATCGACTAGAAAATAAAAATTATACCTTCAATTCGAACATGTGTGATCAAATCTTTGATTTGTTGTTGAGAAATAATTATATTAGAAATCTTGATCACCATGTCGAGCCATCTATCCAAAGACGAATGTATTGTAAGTTGCATGATTTGTTCAAGCATAATTTTGAGGATTGTAACATGTTTCGTCAAATAGTTAAATCGGCCATTGATAAAGGACGATTGAAATTTGTTGAAACACCAAGAGATGACCAATCTATTCCGATTGGTCCTGATAGAAAAAGGGTTTTGCACCGGCTGCTTCAAGCCCATCCATTTAAAGAGAAGGTAAAAACTACAGGTGATGGATCGAACTTTCAAGTAATCAAGTTGTTGAAGAGCACAAAGTACATAATCTTGAAGGTGAGAATTCCATCGAAGCTACAATGAAGACGTCAGATTGGGGGGCAACAAGAAAATTCAAAGATCGATGCAAGCACAACCAAAGAAGCAAAGGCCGAGGTAAGCACAAAGGTAAAAAGCCGAAAGTCACTTTCGCGCAACTATTGGAAAAATATCAGAAGATAAGTAAGGAGAACAGTGCTTATCGGCCAAGTAATTCAAGAGCATCAAGACCACCGCCTAGGCACAAATTCGAGAATCGGTATTGGCAAAGTGAGGATCTCAATGCAGTATATTCATATCCTTACTTTGGGTCGCCAATGCCAATGTCGTGGATGCCTCCCTATGCTCATGTAGATCCATATCCATCATGGGACAGGTATGAGACAACGGCACATTCTCCATCTTATTTTAGAACACCTCACCAACATTATGCAGCTCCAAGAACATCAACATTTGATGAACAATCATATGTCAAAGACCGTTTCAATCATAAGGAATCGGTCCGGAGCTCAAGGAACAAGAAAGAGGTGGTCAATCAAGTTTACCGTGTTAAAAAAGATGGCCCTAAGAGTGCTACTTCAAATTTGATATCAAATAAAAAAGATCGCAGCCGGGGTGCCCACTCGGCTTATCATATTGGCAAAAGAAGAAATTACAAAAACTTAGTGTACAAGAACTTGAAGAAAGGAACATGGCATGGGTTCCCAAAGGAAGTACTCAAAATAAGAATTATGTGCAAGCTTCTATTACAAGAAGTGCGGCAAAGGTGAAGAGGAAAAGGAGTGAAAACTATGAAGGACCAAGCCGAAGGTTTCAACATCTTAGGTCCACACATTATCCATACTAGATGACACCCCGCGCATTGCTGCGGGACTTTGTTACTTTGATGAGTAGTTTAGATGAATACCATATATTGGATGAATGGACATGAAATATGGCTTGATATTGAACAAATACATTTACATTCGAAATTCTGATGTTAGGGGTTCGATGGCATATTGGTATTTACATTTGAAATGTTGGAACAAATGCATTTTTACACAAAATATACCAAGGTTTATCCCTAATGTTCATAGATTCATCTCCCAAGTAGTTAGATTTTCTTGTAGATCTTTGAATTAATTTTATTACACTTGGTTGGCCTATAATGACTACAAATGAGGGATTTGTTCACCTGCGGATAAATGTTCAAACTCGTATTGTCAATTATATACCACTCGAAACAAAATATGGACATAGTAAAGATTAACTGTTGCAATAAGATAGTAATGGTAAATCACACCTAAAATCTAGTAGTTGTGACCTTGGGAAAGACATGCACAGTGAGCTGAGATATATGTTCAAACATCCAAAGGCATCATGAATAAAATACAACCATATAGCTCTTAAAATTTGTAAGGAACATGTACTGTACACAAACAGAATGAAAAGGGATAAAATATTTGTAATGGTGTGTAACTATTTCTGGAAGGTTTATAGCTGTAGGTTGTACTTTGTCTAGAAAATATCCTATTTAGATGCTTTCACCTTTTCTATCCCTAGCAAAGCAACAATTTGAAGCCGGGTTATCCTGGCATTCTTGATTCATGAAAAATACCAAAATGAAGAATAAATTTAGGAAAATAACTGAAAACACATGGAGAATGGAATCTTCTATTTATTCAGATTGGCGATGGGTAGAAGCTGCAAGATCTTATGGTAAGCAAGGCAGGACGGCGAGATAACATGTGTGCTTGCACACCTCGAAGGATTTTTTGTAACATGAACTATGTACGGTATAGATATAGCTAGGGAAATAATCTTGAATGCTCTGTAGTCGCTCGACAATCTAATGTAATCATTTTTCTTGTTTTGATGTTGCGCATGAAAAAGTAAATTACAGAAGTCCAGCCCTGTACCAAATCAAATAGCACAATTTAAGATCAATAGGAAAAAACAAATGATAAAAGATGCATTGTTGGGATGGAAATAATACATATATTCATCTATGAACATGATTAGAGAATGCATAGCAAAAAATAATCAACAAATTGTTGGGGAAACAACACCTATGGGATCACTGGAATCCCTTCTACGGTTGGCGGGCGCGGGGTTGTAAGAAGTGCAGGTTTAGGAGCTAGCACAAAGATCGTTTACCCAGATTCGGGCCGCGAGGATGCGTAATACCCTAGTCCTGCTTTGGTGTGTATTTCAGAGTGTTCTTGAGCTCTCAAACTAGCTACGGTGGCTGCGTAGTTCCAAAGAGCCGAATCCTTCTCCTGGTCGCCTCGGGCCTCCTTTTATATGCAAAAGGGGTTGCCACAATGGCACACAGGAGGTGGAAAGGTGTACAGTGCGTGAGCTTATCGCCCAGCATTACGGGACAAAGCGCATTAAATGCACTACTTAGGTGTCCATTAGCTTTATCGGGGATGGGAACGAGGCCCGTCCCGTCCGTCGCCGCTCCGCCTCGTTTCGACACGCGCCCAGGCCAGCGATGTGCGCAGCGCCATGTAGGCAGGCAGGCTGCTGAGGTGGCGCGATGGCAGGGCGTTCACAAAGATCTGCATGCCACCACACAGGTGCTTGCTGAGTCGGTGTAGAGGCCGCCCGTCGCCACGCGGGTGCCTGCCCAGCTGGTTGAGCTAACAGCTGCTTGGGGACGGCGGTGGAGTCTTGGCAGGCGCGGGCCTGGCTATGGCCCTGCTGATGCCCTCGGCAAGGGTCTTGCCGGGGGGCCCGACAAGGGTCTTGCCGTGGCGCTGCGGTCGTCCCCGGCAAGGCGCTTGCCAGGGGTCTTGTGGATATCCTTGGCTAGAATCCCGCCGAGGGTTGTCGTCTTCTGGTTCTCATCTGATCTCATGTATTCATGATCTTGACAAAGATCTGCATGCCACCACAGAGGTGCCTCCCGAGCCCTGGGCCCAATGTAGTTGTTGGCCGCATTTGGAACCCTTGGGCTCAAGGGTGGCTCGCTCTGCTGGCGTTGGGCAAGTTGCCCTGGCAAGGCTCTTGCCGGGGCCGCGGAGGCCGCCCCGGCAAGGGTCTTGCCAGGGGAGTCCACCTCGCCCCTTTGCTCTTTTATGCTTCTGGTCTTGGCGTCGCCTTGTCTGTCTTGTGCTTCGGTTTCCCTCCTTTGCCCTGCTTAGTGTGGCCGTGGGCGTGGCTCTGACTGTCCGTGCACAAGTAAAGGGGTAAAAAGGAGTGCCCCTACTTTTGTACACTGACAGGAGCCCCCGGGCCTGGGCCACACATAAGCGCGACACGTTGTTGGGCTAGGCCCAGAACGGTGCGCGGGCAGTTGGGGCGGGATTTTACCGCAGTAACTTTTTGTCCGCTACACTTCCCCACGACCCACGTTGAACACGCGACGTGGAGGGTCGTGCGTGACGTGGGGGTCATGCGTGGGGCGGTTCCCGCACGCATGCGTCACATCGTAGTTAATGGGAAAAGAGGCGGCCCGTGCCTTCCCCGTAAAAAGGAATAACCGCGGGCGCGCTGCTCATTTACCCTCTGTGCTTTCCCCTATCTCGGAACTGCCGCCTCTTTCTTCCTCCTTCTCAAGCTCTCGCCTTCGCTCGCCGCCGCCGCGCCGTCGCCATCCGTCATTCCTCGCCTCCCGCAGCCGCCATGGCACCCAAGACCAGCAGAGGCAAGGGAGTGGCCAAGGACACCGGGGAGAAGGAGCCGCCGGAGAGCGAGTTGGCGGTGCGGCGAACGCAGCATGCCTACTTCCCGTCGACGGTCGACACGGTCGAACTCCGAGACTACTTCAAGAACTTGTGGGGGTGCAAGATGGGAAGCAAGACGACAAGGCATCCGGCCGCACGCGTCATCCCCGCCGCCTTTGCCGAAGCCGGCCCAAATCGGTACCCATTCTTCGTCGATTACTTCTCCTGCGGCCTCTGCCCCCTTCTCTGATTTCTTCAATGACGGCATGCACACCTACGGCTTCCACCTTCTGGATTTTACTCCAAATGCCGTAGCGTGCATGGCTCTTTTTGCGCACCTCTGCGAGGGTTTCGCCGAGGTGTCCCAACACGGCGCTCTTCCGCCACTACTTCTTCCCTCGGATCCGAAAGGGGGGCGCCATTTCCGGTTGCGTCACCTAGATCCCAAGGTCCAAGGGGACATACCCGGAGGGCGCCCAAAAGGAGAGGTGGGAGGAGTGGCGGGGCCGGTGGTGCTGGATTGAGGAAGATGATCCACAAGATTTCTGCCGGGTTCGCCAGGCACCGCCGGTTCGTCGGAATGACTGGAGCAATGTCGATGCCGACAACGCGAAGCTCACGGTTGCCACCACCAGGATTCTCCGCCTCACCGAGGCCGGGCTCACCCTTGAGATGATCGGGGCGGATTTCATCCGCCGCTGCATAACAAGGGGAGGCCGGCCTGGCTCTTTACGAACGCGGCCGACATCATGAGGCTTCGCCCCGGCCTTGACCACAACTTCACGGTGCTGGGGCACGCTCACTTCTGCCAGCGGCTCTTCCAGCTCGACGTGAACCGCGACGGCAGGTCGAGCGGTCCGGCAAGGCTGCCAAAACCGGCAAGGTCGCCAAGGGGCCCTTGTTCGGGTTGCCGGCGGGGGTGGTCCCGCTGAGCAATAACTCGCGCGGAAGCGACATCATCACCATGATGCCAGAGTCAACGCGCAAGGCCTCGTCCCAAATTGGACCGAGCCGCCGGAGGATCAAGTGCAGGAGTTCTTTGACACCTTGGAGGAGAAATACGTCACCGCCGAGCCGCGGCTCATCCAGGACACCATCCAGGCGGAGCTGGACTACATCGCCGCCAGGGCGGCGGAGGCAGAGCTCGCCAAGGAGGCTGGGAGCACCGGCAATGTGGAGGACAAGGCCGCAGTGGAGGCAGAGGAAAAAGAGCTCGCCTAGTGGGCGGAGTCCTCTGGGGAAGCCAGCAGCGCCGGCACAGGGGCCCCTCTCGTCGAAGATGTGGTCGACGAGTCGTCGTCGGAGGAGGTCAAGGCTGTCGATCCCCCAGCCCAGGGGAGAGGCCGAGTCCTGCGGCGGGCCACCTCCGGCGAGCCGGTCCGGCCCGGCAGGGCCGTACAACCGCGGCAAGCCCAGGAGGGGTCCGTGCGCCAGACAAGGGCCGCGACAGCGAAGAAGTTGGTGAAGGCCGTGGTGGCGAAGAAGAAAGCAACTGCCTCTTCTTCGTCCAAGCGTCCCCGGACTCCATCAGCTTCCCCTCCTCCGGCAGATGACGACGCGGGGGGTGTCTTCGATTTTGGGTCCCTTAGCCCAAGGAGGAAGAGGAAGGCGACAGAGGAGGAGGTGGATGACGAGTAAGTATCTTGTTCCCTTTTTTCTTGCCATCTCTGCCTCCTCAAACCGTGTCGCTTATCTTGATTTGTTTCTTTCATTGCAGGGACGCAGAGACACTGGCCCAAAGGGTGAAGAGGGCCAGGGCTTCGGCGAGTGGCCAGCCCCCGGCAGGTACTTCCGGTACACCGCTGGTGGTGTTGAGCAGCCCGGGCAGCATCCCTTGGCACAACCCCCAGCGTAAGTTCATCACTCGCCCTTCGTCAACGTGTGTTGGGGGCACGATCCCTTAGTGCTGACCTTGTCGTGATTGCAGGAGGAGGACAGCTGCAGGAGGAGCCACAGAGGGCTACCCCCAACACGCCGCCCCCATCGACCACGCCGCCCCGAGGGGCATCCCCGGCAAGGGCGCCAAGCACCGAGCCCATGCACACAGAGGAGGAGGAGGCGAACTCGGGCGCTGGTGGCTTCGCCTCGGCCCCAAATGTTGGCGGGGAGGGGACCTCTGCTTCCCAGCTCGGCACTAGTAAGTCACTCGCCTTCCGTCCCTGTTCTTTTTCTGTTCTTTCTGAATCTTGGTCTTGGCTTCGCTTCATCCCCTTCTCAGTATCCAGATCCTCCCTCGGTGGATCCGGAGGATATAGACACCGTCATCGAGGATGTCGCCAAGGATGCCGCGGCGGAGGCCGAGAATATCGCCACCGAGGAGGCCGCCAAGGATGCTGCTGAGGGCGCCGCCAAGGGGTCCGTTGGGGAACCCGGCAAGGCTGCCGCCGAGGAGGCCAGCAAGGGGCCTGCCAGGGAGTCCAGCGAGGCCGTTGCTGAGGAGGAGGTGGTTGACGACCAACCCTCGTCCTCCGCTGCCTCTGGCTCCGGCAGGTATCTGAAGGTGAGCGATGATCTGTTCGTCCACCTCCCAGGGACGGCGAGCACCGGGGCGCCCATTGAGGGTGAGGTGTTCGATGACGAAGTGCTCGCCGCCGCCGGGCTTGAGGTTGTTGACGAGCCAAGTGCCGGTGGCGGCGGTTCCCAGGAAGAGCGGCTCCTCCAGGCCATGGGCGCCAACTTTCGGAAGCTCCGGGCGCTTCACCGCGCTCGCCTGGACAAGGTCAAGTCCAGGATGGCGGTGGTGGACAAGGCGGAGGCGGATCTCGAGGGGCATGTTGCCGAGGCGTAGACTTGGTTCTGCCAGGCCCACAAGGACCTGAAGGGCGCCCGGGATGTGCTAGCTGAGCGCGACCTGGCGCTCGTCATGAAGCAGGCCGACATCGAGAAGGCCCAGGAACTGGCGAAGCAAGAAGCCGCTCAGGTCGAGGCCGCTCGGCGCCAGCAGCAGGCTACGCTAAACTCCCAAGAGGAGGACCTTGCCACGCGCGAGGAGAGGCTCGTCGCGCAGCGGACCCAGGAGCTGGAGCAGAGGCACAAGGAGGCACTCAATGCCCAGGCTCTGGTTCACGCCGGCAAGGTGAAAGAGCTGGAGGTGGAGCGGGACGGGCTGAAGGATCAAGCCCTGAAGCTGGCCAAGGAGAAGGACACGCTCAACGGTGCCTTGGTGGAGGCGCAGGGCGCAGTCATCGGCAAGGTTGAGGAGCTCTCCAAGGCCAATGGCTCCATCAAGGACCTGAAGCTGAAGCTGGAGGCCCTTGAGGGGACACTTTTGGAGGTCAGGGCCCGGGAGGAGACCCTGACCAAGAATCTGGAGGAGGAGAAGCAGCTGCGGAAGAACGAAACCGCCAACCACAAGGACTTTGTGGAGGGCGAGAACCGCTGGATCAGCCGCCTCGAAGACATCACGGGCAGGATCACCGCGCAACTGGCTACCATGGGGATGCCAAATGTGAGGTACTCCCCGGAGCGCACCACGAGTCCCAACGCCAGGCTGACCCTATTCTTTGAGGGTGTCTTCGGGGCCCTGGGGCAGCTCCACTCCAATTGGGCGGCCTCTCTGGCCGACGAGTCCCGGAAGCTTTGCCGGGGTGCCATGACCAAGGTCCTCACCAAGGTGGCGTACTGGAACCCCGACCTTGACTTCGACGCCGCGCTGGAGAGCTTGCCGGAGGGTGCTGACCTCGCGGCGCTCAAGGAGCGTATCAAGCCCATCATCCGCTGCGTCGACGGAATCGAGAGGGTGGAGGGCCAGCGCCGGGATTAGGCACCCCATTTCTCATTGTCACTGCAGGTTCATGACCAAGACAAATTTTATCTTTAGTTAGAACCGCAGCAACAATTGATGTAATATAACTCTGCAGCACTTTTGATATCATGCACGTTACTTTCCTGTTCAATTCCCCTTTGTATGTCCGCCCTACGTTAACTGGGTAGGCTCGTCGGTGCGTAAACCCAGGGCGGCACCTTGGGGACGGATCCCCAATGGCCTGCCGAGTGTGCTTGCTACCGGGCGAACCACCTTACCGCTCTCCATGCGGCCGCTCGAACTGTCGACCTTGACTCGAATCAGAATCGAGAGCCTTGCTAATTGCGGAAGGCTACCCTGCCGCTCTCGACGCGGCCGCTTGAGCTGTTGAGCGGACTCGAAACAGAGCAAGGGCGTTGCCAATCGCGGGAGGGCCCCCTTGCGTGCAGGTTTTCCATACAAAGAACGAGATCTCCGAGGGGAGTAACCTTATATAAAAAGGAAATATTTAAAGTTCGGCATGACTTAGCTTTCCTGTCGCCGCACTGGCATCCTTCGCGCTTGCAGGCGGCGCCATTCTCTTGGCCGTATTCTTCTTTAGAAGCCATGGCCACGAGGAACTGCTAAGCTGGCTGCTAAACCAAATTATCACAACTACGCCCCCTACCTGGCGCGCCAAGGATGTCGGGGAAACGACGCCTATGGGATCACTGGAATCCCTTCTACGGTTGGCGGGCGCGGGGTTGTGAGAAGAGCAGGTTTAGGAGCTAGCACAAAGATCGTTTACCCAGGTTCGGGCCGCGAGGATGCGTAATACCCTAGTCCTGCTTTGGTGTGTATTTCAGAGTGTTCTTGAGCTCTCGAACTAGCTACGGTGGCCGCGTAGTTCCAAAGAGCCGAATCCTTCTCCTGGTCGCCTCGAGCCTCCTTTTATATGCAAAAGGGGTTGCCATAGTGGCACACAGGAGGTGGAAAGGTGTATAGTGCGCGAGCTTATCGCCCGGCATTACGGGATAAAGCGCATTAAATGCGCTACTTAGGTGTCCATTAGCTTTATCGGGGACGGGAACGAGGCCCGTCCCGTCCGTCGCCGCTCCGCCTCGCTTCGACACGCGCCCAGGCCAGCGATGTGCGCAGCGCCATGTAGGCAGGTAGGCTGCTGAGGTGGCGCGGTGGCAGGGCCTTCACGAAGATCTGCATGCCACCACGCAGGTGCTTGCTGAGTCGGTGTAGAGGCCGCCCGTCGCCACGCAGGTGCCTGCCCAGCTGGTTGAGCTAACAGCTGCTTGGGGACGGCGGTGGAGTCTTGGCAGGCGCGGGCCTGGCTGTGGCCCTGCTGATGCTCTCGGCAAGGGTCTTGCCGGGGGGCCCCGGCAAGGGTCTTGCCGTGGCGCTGCGGTCGTCCCCGGCAAGGCGCTTGCCGGGGGTATTGTGGATTTCCTCGGCTAGAATCCCACCGAGGGTCGTCATCTTCTGGTTCTCATCTGATCTCATGTATTCATGATCTTGACAAAGATCTGCATGCCACCACAGATGTGCCTCCCGAGCCCTGGGTCCAATGTAGTTGTTGGCGGCATTTGGAACCCTTGGGCTCAAGGGTGGCTCGCTCTGCTGGCGTTGGGCAAGTTGCCCCGGCAAGGCTCTTGCCGGGGCCGCGGAGGCCGCCCCGGCAAGGGTCTTGCCGAGGGAGTCCACCTGACCCCTTTGCTCTTTTATGCTTCTGGTCTTGGCGTCGCCTTGTCTGTCTTGTGCTTCGGTTTCCCTCCTCTGCCATGCTTAGTGTGGCCGTGGGCGCGGCTCCGACTGTCCGTGCACAAGTAAAGGGGTAAAAAGGAGTGCCCCTACTTTTGTACACCGACACAAATCATATAGGATAACCACACAATGAGTATCAATTAGTAGGTGAGGATTATGAATAGAGCCATGGATGAATCACGAATGGCCTGATACGAATCGGATGCCATGACAGGCCCAATGGGAAATCCAAAATTCTCTGAGCACTATATATAACTTGTATGAGAGGATAAACAAATAACACTGCAGGGTTATTTTTTGATAGACATAATCAAGGATTAAGATAAGGGAGTATTTACTTGTTCACAGGCAGGGTCCTCGGCGCCGTTGAAGGAAAGATTGGACTTTCACTATAACCCCGTATCAATTATCAGACCAACACATCCTCATAGTCAAAAAGTATCACCACCATGGCCCCAACCATGTCCATTATCCTCTATGTAATCAAAGGTTTGAGAAGGTTGTAAGGCCCTCGCAGTTTCTTCTCACATGTACAATACTTGTAATCAATAAATGAACGAAGATGTACCATCTTTGGGTCCCTACCAAAACTTCAATCTCAATTAAAATTTAATACTGAAGTGATCCAAGAAATGAACTGATTACATTTATAAAATTTGTCAAAAAGGGCACTACTTAAAAGTTCAGTGATCCAATATGAAAAGATCCAAAAGTTTAAACAGCTAAACAATCAAGAGAGAACCAGTGCTAACCACACAGGAGAAGATATGCTGAACCATTCCTGTAGGCCGACGGGGTCGGCGTGCACGGCGAAGTTGGTCAAAAACCATGCCGAAATCCCAGGGAGCCCCAACATATACTTTGCATCCCGCCTGTTCACTTGTACCTACGCACAGACAAACGCCATGACAGAGAGCTCAGATCCTGGGTGAGGTGAAGGCATACCATGTGGTGAACACCATGATGGACTGGGTGATGGCGCACGCAAGAACGAATGCGAGGAGCAGGGATTGCCAAACAGGGCCGAGAAGAGGGTGACGCCGCAGCCGGCTGCTGCGCGGCGGAGGCATCTTCTCCCACGAACAGTCAGCTGGTTCTAGAAGCCTCCAGCCTCCATCTCGTCTTCGACACCTACAATAGGAGGTGAGGGGCATCGAGCACGGGGGCTTCAAATTCGTTAGTTTTCGATCAGTATTCAAGGGCTAAACCTGAATACGTGATTAATCCAGTTGGCCTCTTGGGCAGAAGCGCTACAGGTTGCGGCCTAGAACATATCTGTATTAGTACCCCTCTATTTTATTCTGTGGGGAAGAAGAAAAGACACCGGTTAATCAGTGGAAGTTAATTATAGGAAGATAAATAGATGCGCATTCCAACTATTGGGATGCGAAGCCAGTGTGCTGCCTTAACTACAGAAAACGCAACAACCACCGCTTTTATCTACCTCAACCGTGCGCGTGCACCGTGCAGACGTACTGGAGAAACGTGTGCGCGGCAAAGCATGCTCTATCGATGACGTGCCTCTTGTTGTGTACGCTGGTCGGTGGTGGGTCCCATGTAAGCATGTAAGAAAACGCTGATGTGGCAAGGCCGCTGAGGTGGATAGGTTGCATGTCAAGAGAAGTAGGTTAGTGGGGATAAACTATTTAGTTATTATAGATTCTTCAACTATGCCATTAATGCCTATTCCATGGAATTCGTCATCGGGTATGATTGGTTACCCTCAATGGGATTATAATGATCCATGGTTGCAATATAATTTCTGAAAGAACATGCGGTGCCCCCATGTTTGGTTTTGGTAATTGATGACAATCTCTATGGACTAATGTTTGCCTTGAGTTATATTTGAAGGATTTGTCCATAGGCTTTTCTTGAAGTCCATGTGTTGGTTTCAAGGAGTTTATGTGGTGACCAAGGTGTTATTAAGGAATTATCCAAAGATTGGTCATGTGAGAGTAGAGCTTATTGCAAGCATGTCTTGAAGAAGAAGATTGTGTGATCATTCATGTTTACCTTCAAGACATCATCCAAATGAAGAGAGTTGGAAAGAGTCAAGGTTGATCAAGACTAAGTCAAGAGTGAATCAAGTTGATCAACACACAAAGCGCACAAGATGTACCGAGAGGGATCAAGCGATCCCATGGTGTGGTAAGCATTGTCAATTACGCTTTGTGTACTAACCCATGATCTTCGTGAGAGTTCTTTGTGGGGTTAGGTTGCGGTGTGCAAGTTCAAGTAAAGCATCATGAAGAGATCAAATACTTGAAGCTTGCCGTCCATTGTGGCGACAATGGACTTGTGAAGATGTTGCGGTGTGCAAGTTCAAGTGAAGCATCATGACGAGATCAAATGCTTGAAGCTTGCCGTCCATTGTGGTGACAATGGACTGGTGAAGATGTGCGGAAGAGTGGCTCACCCATAGTGGAGTATGGGGGAGCAATCAACTAGTCTTCATCGAGCCAACACAACCAAGAAAGGTGGTCCAACTTGAGGGAGTCAAGATCGTCATCATCTAGCTCAAGTGGACCATGTGCAAGGCAAAGGTTTGCTCTTGATAGGTTTTCTATTTTACCGGTCTCATGATGGTAGTTGGGAGACCGGGTTATAGGATCGATTGCCCTACTATCAAGGGGGGCTCTCGATGAGTAGCTTGATCGTATCGTTCATAGAGAGCTCAAACCATTGCATCCTTGCATCATTTTTGTTGGTTCTTGTTTGGTTCTTCTCTTTGTGAGTTTTGGAGCTTATGGTCATCTTGATGACAAGCTCGAGTTCATCGAAAACGGAGTTCACTCGCATCTTCTATGATGTTTTCGATGTTGGAGGTTATGCCGGTTCTTCTCGGTTGGAGGTTTCACTCCTCTATTTGTTGGCATACCTCCCCTGCCTCTTCACTATTTTGATGCTACTCATCGTCTTGTATCCAACAAGCTTGAGTTTGCTCAATTCGGAGCTCATATGAAGAAGTTATGGCAGTTCTGGTTTTCTCCCTGCGGTAGTACCGCGGGCAGAGCGGCAGTACCGCTTATCGCCCCAAGCGGTAGTACGGCTGTCCAAAGCGGTAGTACCGCCTATGGCCATAAGCGGTAGTACGGCTACGGTTCCGCGCTGGTACCGCCTCGATTTTGGGTCTTGCATTTTTCGTGTCGAGTTTTGCAGTAGTTGCACGGCAGTAAGGCACGGCAGTTCCGCCTATAAGCGGTAGTACCGCCCCGATGGGCGGTAGTACTGCCTGTAAGCGGTAGTACCGCTCCGGTCGGGCGGTAGTACCGCTACTGCATTTTTGGTCCCGTGTTCTGCTCCTCCAGCGGTAGTACCGCTGGGGTGCGCGGTAGTACCGCTTATAAGCGGTACTACCGCCCCAAGGTTCATGTTTGGTTGCTCCTTTTCCCTGCTTCTTCCGCCAGAGCGGTAGTACCGCTCGTGGAGCGGTAGTACCGCTCGTGTGCGGGCTGAGCACATAACGGTTGGATTTTTCCCTTTCTATAAAAGGGGGTCTTCTTCCCCAATGAACCTTATCTTTTGAGCTCGTGTTCTTCCCCCATTGTTGACCTTCTTCGAGCTTGCTAACTCTCAATCCCTCCATGGATTCTTGCTAGTTTTTGAGGGAAAAGATAGAGGAGATCTAGATCCACATTTCCACCAATCACTTTCTCCTCTATGTGAGGGGAACCCCTTGGATCTAGATCTTGGAGTTCTTGGTGTTCTCCTTCTCGTTCTTCCTCTCATTTTCCTCCCTAGCATTAGTTGCTTCGGTGGGATTTGAGAGAGAAGGACTTGGGCACTCCGTGTGCCCTTGCCATTGCATTTGGTGCATCGGTTTGAGTTCTCCACGGTGATACGTGGAAGTTACAAGTTGAGAAGCTTATTACTCTTGGGTGCTTGGTTCCCTTGAGCTTGTTCCTCTTGGGTGCTTGGGCGCCCTAGACGGTTGGTGGTGTTCGGAGCTCAATCATTGTGGTGTAAAGCTCCGGGCAAGCGTCGGGGTCTCCAATTAGGTTGTGGAGATCGCCCCGAGCAATTTGACCGGTACCGGTGACCGCCCCCAAGGGTTGCCAAAGTGTACGGGTTCGGTGACCGCCCCCAAGGGTTGCCATTTGTACGGGTTCGGTTACCGCCCTCAAGGGTCCCTTAGTGGAATCACGGCATCTTGCATTGTGTGAGGGCGTGAGGAGATTACGGTGGCCCTAGTGGCTTCTTGGGGAGCATTGTGCCTCCACACCGCTCCAAACGGAGATTAGCATCCGCAAGGGTGTGAACTTCGGGATACATCGTCGTCTCCGCGTGCCTCGGTTATCTCTTACCCGAACCCTTTACTTATGCACTTTACTTTGTGATAGCCATATTGTTTCTTGTCATATATCTTGCTATCACTTAGTTGTTTATCTTGCTTAGCATAAGTTGTTGGTGCACATAGGTGAGCCTAGTTGTTGTAGGTTTTGTGCTTGTCAAATTAACCGCTAGGTTTATTTCGCATTTGTTCAAGCCTAAACCGTAATTATTTTAAAGCGCCTATTCACCCCCCTCTAGGCGACATCCACGATCTTTCAATTTCTTACATCATGAATGGGTATTACCAAATCACTATACATTTGATTAGCTACAAATTTGTTGCTGATCCAAAGGGCAGAAATACTTGATTTTTCATTTCATTTGTTTATTTCGGCTATATGTGCTTTGAATGAAGTTTAAATGGTAATGGCCGATATTTATCTATCGTCCTAAGAGTATGTAAATGCATGGCCGGTGTAGTATTCTAAGACCATCCTTAGTTCGAATGGAGAGCAAGACAAGGTACGTGCTCATGGAAATTTATATGTATGCCAAAATTATGATTGAATGGAGTTGAGACATCATGACCGATGTCATTGAATATATGCGGCATAGACCAATTCATAGTTGCAGAATTGGCTAGTGGGCTTATACTCTTGGATATGATTTGTCTTATGCATCTTTCAGATCTATAAGAGGCCAAATCATAGCTAATTTTATTACTGAACATCGGATTAATGACATGCATAATATTGATATTAGCCTTGTGTCTCCAGTACTATGGAGATTATGTTTTGATGCTTCAATTCATAGCAATGGCCAAAGTGTTGGTGTTGTTTATATATCTCCTTATGGTACTATTTTTGAAGCCTCATGCCGCTTAGAATATTTTTTTTGCACAATTAATCAAAGCCGAATATGCATTGTTATTCGGATTGAATCTTTCACTTGCTATATGTGCTATATATATCGAGGCTTTCGGTGATTCGTTATGAGTAGTGCAACAAATATCCTAGCATTATCAATGTTTTGACGAATCACTTATAGTTTATCTTGGGGTATGTCTAGATGCAAAATTTACCTTGGGTTGTTTTAAGATTGTTCATATATTTAGACATGACAATTCGAAAGAGTTGACACAGCAAGCATCCGGCTACTATGTTAATCATGGTGTATTGCATTTCTCTCAATAGCCAATGCTTAGTCTCGTCAACATACGTAAGGCCGAACCGAAGTCCATAGCTTCGGCCACTAATGAAATTTTTATGCAGGCGAAAGTAAGGATTGGAGAAAGTTTATTGTTGATTATCTACAAAATCCTAGCAAAAGGGTGAACAATATGGTTCGGAGGATGACCCTAAGATACATATCTATGGAACTTTATCATCGGATTGTTAATGAAATTGAGAAGGTATTGCCCAAGTTTGCATCAAGGATTCAAAAAAAATAATGGCCGATATATAATTATCGCCCTAAGCATATAAATGGCCAATGGAGTGTTGACATCGTCCTTAGAACCAACACAGTACAAGTTATTTTTCGGCACGCTGGCATTGCAGAAAAATAGGGGGGCGTGTGTTGACGCTCAAAAGTGGCACAATCATAATCGAGAAGATCAAGATGTATATGAAGATGGTCTAAAACAGAGCTCGGATGCAAAAGTTATGGCAAGTTCAGAGATGCTCATGTTGACATCAGATTAAAGAATAGATTGGAACACAATTAATATGGCCTCAAATGGAAAAAGGTTTAGCATGAAAGTTGTGCGTCTCGTCGAAGCGGTTGATTTTGATATAAAAAATGTCTCAATCAGAGTTCGTATGCAAAAGTTAGAGTCAAAAATACGCGGCTGCATCAGGATGGCCGAACACTCCGGGAATGATCATCCGGGTTTTGGATTTCTCCGAGGATGACCGGACACTCCGGGGATGTTTGTCCGGATTTTGGATTTTTTTGCCACGGACTTTTAAAAACAGCCGAAACCCCCTCAGGATTACCTCTGATCAAAAAACATTCAACATAAAAGTTGTTCGTCTCATCGAAACGGTCAAGATTGCTTTTGGGCTCGTTCCCATCCGAGGCCGTTTACTGCCTCAAACATGACCCGCAAGGTGCAGCCAGCTTGTAAACCGAACCGTTTTGAAAAGTTTAGATTCCGAGTTGGACCCAAACTAGGGTTTTGAACGTGAATTCTAACTTTTCCTTGCACGGGAAGTCCATCCGCCTCCTATATACCTAAGGGGTGACGGCCGATTGAACAACACACAATCGACAAAATCATCTACCACTTTTTACCTTTACTTTTATCTCTCTACCTTGTTCTTTTTCTTTCTCGTTCTTCGTTCGTTCTTCTTATTGCAGGGCGGCGAACCTCGAGGCCCAAGGGGTGATCAGGTCGACCTAGGGCAGCCCATAGCCGCCGCGCGCCCTGACGGGGTCCCTCCCGGGCGTGTGGGGTTTCGTGTTGAGGAACGTAGTATTTCAAAAAATTTCCTACGATCACGCAAGATCTATCTAGGAGAAGCATAGCAACGAGCGGGGAGAGTGTGTCCACGTACCCTCGTAGACCGAAAGCGGAAGCGTTTTATCAACGCGGTTGATGTAGTCGTACGTCTTCACGATCCGACCGATCCTAGCACCGAACGTACGACACCTCTGTGTTCAGCACACGTTCAGCTTGATGACGTCCCTCGCGTACTCTTGATCCAGTTGAGGCCGAGGGAGATTTCCGTCAGCACGACGGCGTGGCGATGGTGATGATGAAGTTACCGGCGCAGGGCTTCGCCTAAGCACTACGACGATATGACCGAGGTGTGTAACTATGGAGGGGGGCACCGCACACGGCTAAGACAAATCTTGGAGTGCCTTTGGGGCGCCCCCTGCCCACGTATATAAAGGAGGGAGGAAGAAGAGGTCGGCCCTTGAGTGGGCGCACCAAGGGGGGAGTCCTACTTGGACTCCCGGTCCAAGTAGGATTTGGCCCCCCCCCCTTTCCTATTCCAACTAGGAGAAGGAAGGGAAGGAAGAAGAGGGAGAAGGAAGGAGGGGGCGCCGCCCCCTCTTGGTCCAATTTGGACCAGCCCATGGGGGGCGCGCAGCCACCCCTTGAGGCCCTTCTCTCCTTTCCCGTATGGCCCATTAAGGCCCACTACATCCCCCGGCGAATTCCCGTAACTCTCCGGTACTCCGAAAAATACCCGAATCACTCGGAACCTTTCCGATGTCCGATATAGCCTTCCAATATATCGATCTTTACCTCTCGACCATTTCGAGACTCCTCGTCATGTCCGTGATCTTATCCGGGACTCCGAACAAACTTCGGTCATCAAATCACATAACTCATAATACAAATCGTCATCGAACGTTAAGCGTGCGGACCCTACGGGTTCGAGAACTATATAGACATGACCAAGACACATCTCCGATAAATAACCAATAGCGGAACCTGGATACTCATATTGGCTCCTACGTATTCTACGAAGATCTTTATCGGTCAAACTGCATAACAACATACGTTGTTCCCTTTGTCATCGGTATGTTATTTGCCCGAGATTCGATCGTCGGTATCATCATACCTAGTTCAATCTCATTACCGGCAAGTCTCTTTACTCGTTCTGTAATGCATCATCCCGCAACTAAATCATTAGTCACATTGCTTGCAAGGCTCATAATGATGTGCATTACCGAGAGGGCCCAGACATACCTCTCCGATACACGGAGTGACAAATCCTAATCTCGATCTATGCCAACCACACAAACACCTTTGGAGACACCTGCAGGGCATCTTTATAATCACCCAGTTATGTTGTGACGTTTGATAGCACACAAGGTGTTCCTCCGGTATTCGGGAGTTGCATAATGTCACAGTCAGAGGAACATGTATAAGTCATGAAGAAAAAAATAGCAATAAAACTAAACGATCATTATGCCAAGCTAACGGATGGGTCTTGTCCATCACATATCCTGTTCATGAAATGACAACACATGTCTATGGTCAGGAAACATAACCATCTTTGACAAACAAGCTAGTCAAGTAGAGGCATACTAGGGACACTCTGTTTTTGTCTATGTATTCACACATGTACTAATTTTTCAGTTAATACAATTCTAGCATGAATAATAAACATTTGTCATGATGTAAGGAAATAAATAATAACTTTATTATTGCCTCTAGGGCATATTTCCTTCATTTCGGGTCTACAAGAGCGCCTGCCGAATTGCTTGCGTATTGTGCTTCCGGACGGGTCTCCTTCGACGTGAGCTGCGGTGCATCACCCCCGGCGTCGAGGGTACACGGTAACGTGTTTGTGTGCAAGCGCCCTTCTCCTCCTCCTGCTCGTCGTCGCGTCTGGGGCTTGCCTTGCCGACGACGGCACCTCCTCCATGATCAACTCCACGTGCTCCGCGGGGGCCAGCGGCTACGCCAGTCTATACGACTACTGTCTGCGCACGCTCTCGGCCGACCCGGCGATGGCGAGCTCCCCCGGCCGCTAGGCTCACTGTTGCTCCTGCCAATGTCACGTTGATGCTACGCTTCATCCAGGGCCTCGTCGGCACGCTCGAGGAATACGTCACCCGGTACAAGGACATGAACCGATCAGTGACCGACGCGTTCGACGACCTCCGCGCCGGGGGATCGACGCGGCGCTCCCCAAGCTCCAGTACGCCATGGGCCAGCCCCGTTGGTGTACGCTGCCGTTGATGCAGGATAATCCTATAGGACCAAGGGACCCGATCAATGATGAGAATGTTGCTTCCGAGAAACTTTTAGACCTGGCGTCCCGTGTAACGAAGGTGGTGCTGACTGCTGACCAGTCATAACCTCACCGCGCACCAAGTCTGAGCCACTTCTTGGTCTCTTCTGTTTGCTCTATCCATCGGCAACGAATAATTAAGGCTCTACTTATACCTGACGGTGACCTGATGAATGGAAGTTTAAAAAAGGATCCTCCTTTACCTGGCAAAGCATTATGGCGGGCATTGCTTCACTGAAAAATGGCTATATCTGGCGAGTTGGAAATGGACAATGTATCGACATCTGGAAAGATGCATGGATTTCGAATTGTGCTAATAGAAAAATCATTACTCCTAGAGGAGGGAACCTCCTGTCAAAAGTTTCTGATCTTATTGATCCAATCACAAATTCTTGGGATGAAGATTTAGTGAGACAAACTCTATGGTCAATTGATGCTCAACGAGTCCTTGCGATTCCACTTCCTATGCATAACATGACGGATTTCATTGCTTGGAGTTATACAGAAAATGGGTTGTTTACTGTTCGTTCAGCTTATTTGGCAGAATGGAACCAACATCATGGGAGGAAACTGCAATATACCAATGGTATGGGACGAACCAATGCCAACCCCATTTGGGCTAAGATTTGGAAATTATCTTGTCCGGCGAAGGTAAAAATCTTTATTTGGCGTACGTTACATGGAACTCTCCCTTGTCGTGCTACGCTCGCCAACAGACACATAAAAACTTCGCCCAGATGCCCGTCCTGTTCTAATGGGCCAGAAGATACGAAACACGTGTTGTTTCTTTTTCCAAAAGCAAAGGAAGTTTGGAATAAGTTGGGATTGCACGACGTGATTAACACAACTTGTGTTATCGATCGTGCTGGTGAGGCAGTTTTTGAGTTCTTGCTCCTTATGTCGGATCAAGAATCATCTATTTTGGGTATTCAAAATGTTCGTGAGCTGATTGCCATAACTGCTTGGTACTTATGGTGGGATCGACGTAAGTTGGTTCATGAGGGAAAGTCCCAGGATGCAAGCCAGACTTCAATGGGGGCTCATGCTATAACGGCAAATTTTGTCAATGCTCACTCACCTAATGCTTACAGCAAAAAAGAAGGGTGGAGTAAACCTCCAAGGGGTTTTGTTAAGTTAAATGTGGATGCGTTGTTTGATCAGGATCTGCTTAGGGGCACAACAGGTGCTGTACTAAGAGATGACAAAGGAAATTTCACTATGGGTGGAAACTGGAAGATTGATTGCTGCGCTGATGTTCCGGCAGCAGAAGCTTGGGCTCTAAGGTTTGGCTTGTCTCTTGCACAAAGAGCGGGCTGCAACCGGCTTGTTATTAACTCTGATAATACAGAGGTCATTGATACAATGAAGAATGGAGGATGATCCGCGGGAGCGGCAACGGCATTTTTTGAGGATTGTTATTTTCTAGCTTGTGATTTTCCTCTCACTAGTTTTGAACATTGTTATAGAGAAGCGAATAAGGTTGCCCATGAACTTGGTAGATTAGCTAAATTTTTCGCAACTGGTGATTGGTTCGAGGAGCCATTGGAGGACATTGTACCGCTTCTTATAGATGATGTAACCATTATTTGCAATTAATAAAGTGGGGTAGTTTTCAAAAAAAGGCTCTACTTATACCTAAAAACAATACTTTTTTGTTAGGACATCAACAACTTCGACCCTCAAACCTCCAAGCATCCGTCCGGACCACACTGTTTGGACACTGGAAGACATCCAACGCGGGCCTGTATTGGTCCGCGGGGCTGTCCGGATGCGATTTCTCCCGTAAACTAAAGACAAACCTGCAGGGGTTCTGCGGGAGTCCAAACCGATCCCAAGCATTGTTCTGACCGCCCTGGCCCAACAAAAACCCCATTCCCCTCCCGCGCGTTTTTGGCAAGCGCCGCTCCAAAGCATTAGCGCCCGCATTCATGCCCGGCCAGAGCGGACACGGCCGCTCGCTGGCGCCGGCATTGAAGCTGTTGGGGAACGTAGTATTTCAAAAAAATTCCTACGATCACGCAAGATCTATCTAGGAGAAGCATAGCAACGAGCGGGGAGAGTGTGTCCATGTAGCCTCATAGACCGAAAGCGGAAGCATTTAGTAACGTGGTTTATGTAGTCGAACATCTTCACGATCCAACCGATCCAAGTACCGAACGTACGGCACCTCTTCAGCACACGTTCAACACGATGACGTACCTCGAGCTCTTGATCCAGTTGAGGCCGAGGGAGAGTTCCGTCAGCACGATGGCGTGGCGACGGTGATGATGATGTTACCGGTGCAAGGCTTCACCTAAGCACTACGACGATATGACCGAGGTGTGTAACTGTGGAGGGAGGCACCACACATGGCTAGAGAAGACTTGGTATGCCTTTGGGGTGCCCCCCTCCCACGTATATAAAGGGGGAGGAGAGGAGGTCGGCCCAAGGGGACGCGCCATAGAGGGGAGTCCAACTAGGACTCCCAATCCTAGTTGGACTCCCTTTCCTTTTTCGGAGAGGGGGAAAGAGGGAAGGGAGAGGAGGAGGAGACGGAAAGGGGGGGCGCCTCCCTCCCTAGTCCAATTCGAACTCCCTATAGGGAGGGGGCGCGACTTCCCCTTGTGGGCTGCCTCCCTTCTTCCCTATGGCCCATGTAGGGCCAATATTCCCCCCGGGAGGGGGGGGGGTTCCGGTAACCTCCCGGTACTCCGGAAAAATGTCCGAATCACTAGGAACCATTCCGATGTCCGAATGCAACCTTCCAATATATGAATCTTTACCTCTCGACCATTTCGAAACAACTCGTCATGTCCGTGATCTCATCCAGGACTCCGAACAATCTTCGGTCATCAAATCACATAACTCATAATACAAATCATCATCGAACGTTAAGCGTGAGGACCCTACGGGTTCGAGAACTATGTAGACATGACCGAGACACATCTCCAGTCAATAACCAATAGCGGAACCTGGATGCTCATATTGGTTCCTACATATTCTACGAAGATCTTTATCGGTCAAACCGCATAACAACATACGTTATTCCCTTTGTCATCGGTATGTTACTTTCCCGAGATTGGATCATCGGTATCATCATACCTAGTTCAATCTCGTTACCGGCAAGTCTCTTTACCCGTTCCGTAATGCATCATCCCGCAACTAACTCATTAGTCACATTGCTTGCAAGGCTTATAGTGATGTGCATTACCGAGAGGGCCCAGAGATACCTCTCCGATACGTGGAGTGACAAATCCTAATCTCGATCTATGCCAACCCAACAAACACCTTCGGAGACACCTGTAGAGCATCTTTATAATCACCCAGTTACGTTGTGACGTTTGATAGCACACAAGGTGTTCCTCCGGTATTCGGGAGTTGCATAATCTCATAGTCAGAGGAACATGTATGAGTCATGAAGAAAGCAATAGCAATAAAACTTAACGATCATAATGCTAAGCTAACGGATGGGTCTTGTCCATCACATCATTCTCTAATGGTGTGATCCCGTTCATCAAATGACAACACATGTCTATGGTCAGGAAACTTAACCATCTATGATTAATGAGCTAGTCAAGTAGAGGCATACTAGGGACATTCTGTTTTGTCTACGTATTCACACATGTACTAAGTTTCCGGTTAATACAATTCTAGCATGAATAATAAACATTTATCATGATATAAGGAAATATAAATAAGAACTTTATTATTGCCTCTAAGGCATATTTCCTTCAGGAGGGGGGCCCCGCACACGGCTAACAATGTTTGTTGTGTGTTCTAGCGGTGCCCCCCTTCATATATATATATATATATATATATATATATATATATATATATATATATATATATATATATATATATATATAGGTTGGAGGGGAGGAAAGGCAGCCAAGGGGGTGCCCCAAGTAGGAGGAATCCTACTTGGGGTCCTCCCAATTTGGCCTCCCCCTTTCCTATTCCTATTTGGAGTAGGAAGGGAAGAGGGGGAAGGGGGAATCCTATTCCCTTTTTCCTTTCCTCCTTCCCCTTTTCTACTCCAATTTGGCCAGCCCATATGGAGGGGGCGCACCAAACCCTTAGGGACTGGTCTGTCCCTCTCTTGGCCCATTAGGCCCATATAGCTTGTCGGGGGTTGTCCGGAACCCCTTCCGGTGACCCGATACGTACCCTGTACCCCCAGAACACTTCCGGTGTCCGAATACTATCGTCCTATATATGAATCTTTACCTCTCGACCATTTCGAGACTCCTTGTCATGTTCGTGATCTCATCCGGGACTCCTAACAACATTCGGTCACCAAATCACATTACTCGTATAATACAAAATCTTCATCGAACGTTAAGCGTGCGGCCCTACGGGTTTGAGAACTATGTAGACATGACCGAGACACCTCTCTGGTCAATAACCAATAGCAGAACCTGGATGCTCATATTGGCTCCCACATATTCTACGAAGATCTTTATCCGTCGAACCGTTATGACAACATACGTTATTCCCTTTGTCATCGGTATGTTACTTGCCCCAGATTCGATCGTCGGTATCTTCATACCTAGTTCAATCTCATTACCGGCAAGTCTCTTTACTCATTCCGTAATGCATCATCCTGTAACTAACTCATTAGTTACATTGCTTGCAAGGCTTATTATGACGTGCATTACCGAGAGGGCCCAGAGATACCTCTCCGATACTCGGAGTGACAAATCCTAATCTCGATCTATGCCAACCCAACAAATACCTTCGGAGATACCTGTAGAGCATCTTTATAATCACCCAGTTACGTTGTGACATTTGATAGCACAGAAGGTATTCCTCTGGTATCCGGGAGTTGCATAATCTCATAGTCAAAGGAATATCTATAAGTCATGAAGAAAGAAATAGCAATAAAACTTAACGATCATTATGCTAAGCTAACGGATGGGTCTTGTCCATCACATCATTCTCCTAATGATGTGATCCCGTTCATCAAATGACAACACATGTCTATGGTTAGGAAACTTAACCATCTTTTATTAACGAGCTAGTGTAGTAGAGGCTTACTAGGGACACCGTGTTTTTGTTGGGGAACGTAGTAATTTCAAAATTTTCCTACGCACACGTAGGATCATGGTGATGCATAGAAACGAGAGGGGAGAGTGTTGTCCACGTACCCTCGTAGACCGTAAGCGGAAGCATTATGAAAACGCGGTTGATGTAGTCGTACGTCTTCACGATCGACCGATCCTAGTACCGAACGTACGACACCTCCGCGATCTGCACACGTTCAGCTCGGTGACATCCCACGAACTCACGATCCAGCAGAGTGCCGAGGGAGAGTTTCGTCAGCACGACGGCGTGATGACGGGTATGATGAAGCTACCAGCGCAGGGCTTTGCCTAAGCACTGCAACGACATCCGAGGTATACTATGGTGGAGGGGGGCACCACACACGGCTTGGAACAATCAACTTGTGTGTTCTAGGGTGCCCCATGCCCTCGTATATAAAGGAGCAAGGGGGGAGGCCGACTGGCCTTGGGGCGCGCCAAGGAGAGGGGGGAGTCCTCCTACTAGTGGGAGTAGGACTCCCCTTTCCTAGTCCAACTAGGAAGGAGGAAGGGGGAAGGAAGGAAAGGGAGAGAGGGAGGAAAGAGGGGGCGCCGCCCCCCTTCCTTGTCCAATTCGGAGTCCCAGGGGGGCGGCCAGCCCTAGGCCCTCTCCTCTCTCTCCCACAAGGCCCATGTTGGCCCATTAGTTCCCCCGGGGGTTCCGATAACCCCCCGGCACTCCGATAACTATCTGGTGACCCCCGGAACTCATCCGGTGTCCGAATATAGTCGTCCAATATATCAATCTTTATGTCTCGACCATTTTGAGACTCCTCGTTAGGTCCGTGATCACATCCGGCACTCCGAACTATCTTCGGTACATCAAAACACATAAACTCATAATACCAATCGTCACCGAACGTTAAGCGTGCGGACCCTACGGGTTCGAGAACTATGTAGACATGACCGTGACACATCTCCGGTCAATAACCAATAGCGGAACCTGGATGCTCATATTGGCTCCTACATATTTTACGAAGATCTTTATTGGTCAAACCGCATAACAACATACGTTGTTCCTTTTGTCATCGGTACGTTACTTGCCCGAGATTCGATCGAAGGTATCATCGTACCTAGTTCAATCTCGTTACCGGCAAGTCTCTTTACTTGTTCCGTAATGCATCATCCCTCAACTAACTCATTAGTCACATTGCTTGCAAGGCTTATAGTGATGTGCATTACCGAGAGGGCCCATGTAACATCCCAAATTTTCAATTTGGTATGTTATACATAGATCATCATTGCATATCATATTTTATTGCATTTCGACAAATCCTCGATAAATCCTAAGCAACTCAAGGACCCTCGGAGAGAGTTGGGGATTTTCTCGAATTTTCATATTTGATTTTCATCAAATTATAAAACGAGGATTTTGGTTTTAATTATTTTCTCTCCGGAAAAATATTTCATTTTAAAAATAAACGAGAGGAGAAAATATGACTTCTCCAAAACAATTGAAATACTGGAGGAAAAATGTTAAAATCATTTATTGGAATTTATTTGGATTTTATTTGCAATTTTTATTGCATTAAAAATATTGCATGTTTTCAAAAATTTATTTTGTGTTAAAAAAATGTTCACCCTATTCTAGATTTTCTAGCTAGACGGGGAAAATTTATTTTATATTTTTCTGACTTTTATTTATTTTTCTATGAATGTTTTTCCACGGAACGTTAAAAAAAACTGTGCGACGCCCGACCGGGCCGAAGCCCAGCCGAGCGCCGGCCCACCCCGTCGCCCTCTCCTTCCCCAGCACGGGAGCGCCGCTGCACCGAGTCCCGCCGCCGCACGCCTCCCCGGCTGCCCCCTCCTCCAAGCCGAGCTCTCCCCCCATATAAATACCCGCACCCCCCTCTCCTCTCACCTCGCCCGCCGCCGCCCGCACCCGCCTCGTCCGCCGCCGCCGGAGCCGAGCCCGCCGTTCGTCGCCGGAGCCGCCCCTCGCCGCCCCTCGCACCCCCCCGAGCCCCGCACCCCCGCCGCACCCCGCACCCCCGCCGGAGCCCCGCCGGATCTCTGCCCCGACGAGGTACTGCCTCGCCTCGTTCGTCGCCGGTTTTTGTTTAAAAAAACCGTTCGTTTAAAAAAAACCCTAGATCGGTTTTTTTACGGTTTTGTTATTTTATGAGCGTTCACCGAACCGTTCGTTTCGACGAATGCGTTCGTCGGTTTTTCTCTGTTAACGAACGTCCGTTCTCTAACCGTTCGTCCGTTTTTCTTTTTCGTCGGATTTTTCTGCGATTATCTCAGATTCGATTTCTGATCGAATCTTCGTTTCTGTTTAACTTCTCGCTCGTTTATCGGAATCAGGCGATTCAAGCGCCTAGAGTTTCATCTCGAAATTCTCTTTTCGTTTAGCCTATTCAAACAAGTTTTTGCTACAGTAAAATTTGACCTAGATCCAGATTAGTAAACGAAGCTTCTTTCTTTCGCCGTTTGACTTTCGTTGCTTCTTTCGAGTTGATTCTTTTTGCAAACCGGAGTTCTTAAGTTGAACTTTCTGGTTGGATCTTTCATTCGAGTTTTACCTGTGCATTAGATGAGTACTGATTGTATGCTTGTTTGTTTGTTTGCGATAGAGTACCCGGAGTGTGCCGCTTGTTACTTCGACTCGTTAGGTTTTGCGGATCATCAGCAAGGCAAGTAACACTTTGGTCATACTTTTCATACCCAGTTTTATTGCATTAGATCTATTCCTCAACCAATTGCATGATTAGGATCTGATTAAATTGTGGGAACTGGGAAGTAGTTGAGGTAGTACCTATTACCTGTTTTCTATTCAAACCCTTGGGAGTTACTTCTACGTTGCTATTATATTGCCATGCTATGCTCGTAGACGTGGATTTGGGTTTGAGAGATATTCATGACAGATGTGAGATGTTTATTAATGGTTCAACTTAAGGTGGCAACTAAAACTCACATCTGGGTGGATTGAGGCACCTGGAGAACCCAGTGTTGTCTGATTTTATAAGGTCCGCCACCCAGGCTCAAAGGGATCATAAGATTGTTCATGCTAGAAACTTCCGTGTGCAGCAACAAGCTATTATGGGCTCTAGCATAGTGGAGTAGGTTACATGATCTCTTGAAAAGGTGGGCTAGCAGATGTAGGGGAAAGTAGGTGTACCGGTCCATCCAGAGTAAAGAGGGATTGTTTCTGAAAGACTGTGTCCTGGTCATCCGTTTCTCAAACATCATGCAGTGCGAGAATCAAGCGGAGGCGATCGAGTCTTGTGGGGAAAAGTGCGCAAACCTCTGCAGAGTGTACAAACTAATCATGGTTAGCCGTGTCCCCGGTTATGGACAACTTGAGTATCTAGTACCTGGATTATCATTTGAATCTCATCACCATGTTACTTTTAATTAATTTTGTTGGGTTAATGATGACACTTAATTGGGATTGAGTTGGAGGTACCTTCTCAATGTTTAACAACCACCATGATAGTTAAATAAAATTTATTCCTTTGTAGTAGGGAAATTGGCTTTTCGCTTAAACTTTAACCGTAGAGCTTTCCACCAACCATATATGCATGTAGTATAGCATTATTATTGTTCATTACTCTCTATGTGTTACTTTGCCAGCATATTCTATGTGCTGACCCGTTTTCGGGCTGCAACGTTTCATGTTGCAGACTTTTCAGACGACGAGTAAGGTGCCTTAGGTCGTGGTCTTATACTCAGTGATGCCGCTGGAGTTGATGGACTCACTTATCTTCCAAGTCTTCCGCTGTTATCGTTATTAGATGGCCTTAAGCCATGATTATCATACTTAATCTCTTTGGAGATATTCGATGTAATAAGTGTGTGATTGCTACTCTGTTATAAATCCTCCATTTGTACTGTGCGTGTCAGCATTACTGATCCAGGGATGACACTGGTGCACAGCAGCACAGACCATTTGAGGTCTGGTCGCTACAAAGTTGGTATCAGAGCACACGCTGACTGTAGGACACGACCACTAAGCTTAAGCCCTAGAAAGCTTCTCTCTTCTCATTTCTGACCCCTCTCCACTTTCTAATCTTTTAGGAATGGCGGATGCAAGGAGCAAGTTCATGCAACCAGATGAAGACACGCCGTTTGGTCGACACTTGAAGGAAGTCACCAAGTACTTGAACATAGGAATACCAAGCATCACCGGAACCTACAACGCCACATTACCCGAAGAGGAGAGCTGGAAGATTCAAGTTCACATTCCAGGAAGGACGTTTGTGCCAGTTACTGAACCCATAAGATTGGTTTTCGAAGCACCAACCTGGAGTTTAGGGAAGAGCATGGCCGCTCACATCGCGATGGGACGCATTGGAGAAGTCTACCACCAGGAGCTTAAGGATACAATTTACCAGATTTGTGGACGCCGAGACGCGCAATGGGAGATGATCAGAACCAAGAAGAATGGATCAATTGCAGCTTTCATCCAGGAGCAAAACCAACATATTCGTCGCCAGGAGAACCAGATGTGCACGGACAAGGAAGAACTGAAGAAGGCATTAACGAAGATCAAGGAGCTCCAAGAAGAACTCAAGGCTACACGCGAGGATTATATGGAGGAAATCATCGCACTAGTAGGGCAGAATGACGACCTGGAGAAGAAGATTGGAGTATTCATGGGAAATCCAGTGCCAAAAGCAGAAGTCGACGAATGCACTTGTCCGGATAACTACATCATCATCGACGACACCGACTCGGAACCAAGTGAAGACGACTTTGTTGATGAAGCTGGAGCGGACATCATGGAGTCTTCGACGGATTAGAATTTTATTAGACCACCATATCAGTAGTAGTTTTCCCCCATTTAATAGTATAGTTCAAGCACTTTGTAACGCTAGTTAGATCGATTGTTATGCCTTGTTTAAATTGATTGAGTGATATTGATTGATTTGTCTCATGAGCATATGGGTAGTGTTTTCTCTCTAGACCTCATTCTATTCTTAACTCTCATCTTTTCTAAACCTATCAGATGCCTCCGAGACGCGACACCGGATTTGTTTTCCCGCCAGAGATCACCCAGTTGATTCAGCAACAGAATGCCCTGATGCAAGTGTTAGTGCAGAACCAAGGCAACAACAACAACAACAACCCACCGCCACCACCACCTGTTGATCACTTAGCCCGTTTCTTAAGGCTAAACCCGCCGGTGTTTTCCAGTAGCACCGAGCCGATTGTTGCAGATGATTGGCTCCGCAAAGTTGGAAGGGAGTTGACCACTGCAGGATGCACAGATGCGGAAAGAGTGCGTTTTGCCGCACATCAGCTTGATGGACCCGCAGCATCATGGTGGGAGAATTATACAGCCACGCACCCTATAGACACTGTCACATGGGACCAGTTTCAGCAAGCTTTCCGTACAGCTCATGTTTCAGCAGGAGCTATGGCTATGAAGAAGCGTGAGTTTCGTAACCTACGCCAAGGAGGACGCACCGTAGGCCAGTATGTGGAGGATTTCAGTAAGTTAGCACGTTATGCACCAGATGACGTTGCTACAGATGCTGCCAAGCAGGAGAAATTTTTGGAAGGGCTGAATGATGAACTGAGTATGCAGTTGATGGTAGCAACCTTCAACAACTACCAGGAGCTGGTAGATAGAGCTCTCATGATTGAAGGGAAGCAACAGCAGATTGAAAACCGTAAGAGGAAGTATGGACAAGGAAAGTACAATTCTGGAGCCCAGCAGAAGCCACGATTTACCCCGAAGCCGGGAGGACAGTTTCAGCATACCCATGGAGGAGGTAGTTCGCACAACCATAATGGCTCCAAGAATGGAAATGGGAATGGAGGAGGCAACGGACAGAACCACACCAACCCGTCTACCCCAACCAAGAGGGATCTAAGTCACATTACTTGTTTCAAGTGCCAGAAGACTGGACACTATGCTACTGATTGTCCTGAAGCCCAAAATGGAAATGGCAATGGAAGCTCTGGGAAGAAGCCGAACCCGTTCAACAAAGGACATGTGAACCACGTGAACGTGGAGGAGGTTGAAGCTTAGCCTGATGCAGTAATAGGTAAGTTTTTGGTTAAGTCATTTACTGCAACCGTTCTTTTCGATACTGGTGCATCGCATTCATACATATCAAGGGGATTCGTGAATAAGTTTAAGATGTCCACCCAAGTTCTCAAAACCCCTATGTTAGTAACCTCGCCAGGAGCAGAGTATATGGCAACCCAAGGATGTTTTCAGATACCATTGGCCATTGGAAGGCATGTTTTCCCCTCAGACCTCATTGTTTTGGAATCGCAAGGTTTGGATGTGATTTTGGGAATGGATTGGCTATCGTTGTATGGAGGAAACATCGATTGTGCCAGCAAGACGATTTTGCTTACCACCCCGGAAGGAAAAAGGATCAAGTATGTATCCCGGCATATGCCGAAGAGGACTCAAATAAATTCCTTATCAGGAGTTGTACAGGAGGAAGTACCAGTGGTGAAGGATTATCCGGATGTATTTCTAGAAGAGTTGCCAGGCATGCCACCAGATAGAGACATTGAGTTCTTGATTGAACTTTTGCCAGGCACAGGGCCAATATCTAAGAGACCGTACAGGATGCCAGCAAAGGATTTGGAGGAAATTAAGAAGCAGATCAAGGAGTTACTGGATAAAGGCTATATTCGCCCAAGTTCGTCACCTTGGGGATCACCAGTACTTCTAGTGGAGAAAAAAGATGGATCGCTGAGGATGGTTGTTGATTACCGAGGGTTGAATGAAGTGACCATCAAAAACAAGTATCCACTGCCGATGATCAATGATTTGTTTGACCGCCTACAAGGAGCTAAAGTATTTTCCAAGATCGATCTACGATCGGGATACCATCAGTTAAAGATTCGAGAGCAGGATATACCTAAGACGGCTTTTACCACCAGATATGGATTGTATGAGTATACCGTTATGTCATTTGGACTGACTAACGCACCTGCCTATTTCATGAACCTGATGAACAAAGTGTTTATGGAGTTTTTGGATAAGTTCGTCGTGGTGTTCATTGATGATATTTTAATCTTTTCCAAGAATGAGGAAGAGCATGAGGAGCATTTGCGATTGGTACTTGAGAAGCTCGGAGAACATCAGTTATATGCCAAGTTCAGCAAGTGTGAATTTTGGCTGAAGGAAGTTGGATTCCTTGGACATGTTATTTCTGGAGAAGGAATAGCAGTAGACCCTGCCAAGGTCGACACAGTGACAAGTTGGGAATCACCCACGACAGTTGGAGAAATCCGGAGTTTTCTTGGACTTGCAGGATACTACCGGAGATTCATCGAGAATTTCTCAAGGATTGCTAAGCCCACGACTGAGCTATTGAAGAAGGACACCAAATTCAATTGGACTGAGGAATGTGAAGCTAGTTTCCAGGAGTTGAAGAAACGATTGGTTACCTCACCAGTGTTGATTCTGCCAGATCAACGCAAGGACTATGAAGTTTACTACGACGCTTCTCGTCGAGGACTTGGAGCAGTGCTTATGCAGGAAGGAAGAGTTGTGTCATATGCTTCACGACAACTTAAACCCCATGAGAAGAATTATGCTACGCATGATTTGGAATTAGCAGCCGTGGTGGATGCATTGAAGACATGGAGACATTTTCTCATCGGGAACCATTGTGAGGTGTACACGGATCACAAGAGTTTGAAGTATATTTTCACGCAGAAGGAGTTAAATCTCAGACAGAGGAGATGGTTGGAGCTCATTAAAGATTATGATATGAGATTGCATTATCACCCTGGAAAGGCTAACGTAGTAGCAGACGCGTTGAGCCGCAAGAGTCATGTCAACACCCTCATGACAGGAGAGTTACCTCAGGAGTTAGCCGAGGACATTCGCGAGCTATGTTTGGAGATAGTCCCAAGAGGCTATTTAGCGACATTGGAGATTCAGTCTACCTTGATGGAAAGGATCAGAGAAGCCCAGAAGACAGACAAGGAGATTGAAGAGATAAAGGAGAAGATGAGCAAAGGAAAAGCCAAGGGATTTCGTGAGGATGAGCACGATACCTTATGGTTTGAGGACCGCGTTTATGTGCCAAATGATCCGGAGATCAGGAAGTTGATTTTGCAAGAAGCCCATGATTCACCGTACTCGATTCACCCAGGGAATACCAAGATGTATTTGGATTTGAAGAATACTTTCTGGTGGACCGGAATGAAGAAGGATATTGCAGAATATGTAGCAGTTTGTGATGTGTGTCAGAGAGTGAAGGCAGAGCATCAGAAGCCAGCAGGATTGCTACAACCATTGCCGATACCCGAATGGAAGTGGGATAAAATAGGCATGGATTTTATCACAGGATTACCCAGGACTCGTTCAGGCTATGACTCAATATGGGTTGTAGTCGACCGTTTGACGAAAGTGGCTCATTTCATTCCAGTAAATACCACTTACACCAGTGCTAAGTTGGCAAAGATATACATGACCAGGATCGTATGTTTGCATGGAGTTCCAAGGACCATTGTATCAGACAGAGGAACCCAATTTACCTCGAAGTTTTGGAAGCAGTTACATGAAACATTGGGAACCAGGCTGGAATTCAGTACAGCTTTTCACCCGCAGATAGATGGACAGACCAAGAGAATCAACCAGATTTTGGAGGACATGTTGAGAGCATGTGCACTAGATTATGGATCTATTTGGGACGACAATTTGCCATATGCGGAGTTTTCGTATAACAACAATTATCAAACCAGTTTGAAGATGGCCCCTTTCGAAGCTTTGTACGGAAGGAGGTGTAGAACACCGTTGTTATGGGACGAAGTTGGAGACCGTCAGCTGTTTGGACCAGATTTGATTAAGGAGTCTGAACAGAAAGTGAGGTTGATTCGCGATAGGCTCAAGGTAGCCCAGTCCAGGCAGAAGAGTTATGCTGATTCTAAACGAAAGGAGACAGTTCACGAAGTCAGAGACCGAGTGTATCTTCGAGTATCACCACTTCGAGGAGTGAAGCGCTTTGGAGTTAAGGGAAAGTTAGCGCCCCGTTTTATCGGACCATACAGAGTGTTGGAACGTATGGGAGAGGTTGCCTACAAGCTGGAATTGCCCGAAGGATTGTCTGGAGTTCATGATATATTTCACGTCTCTCAGTTGAAGAAGTGCCACGCAGAGATGGCTGAGATACCACTGAGAGATACCGTGCCACATGAAGCGATTCAGCTGGAAAGTGATTTGACCTATGAGGAGAAACCAGTTAAGATTCTTGAGTATGCCAGCCGAGTTACCCGCAACAAGGTTATCAAGTTTTGCAAAGTCTAGTGGAGTCACCACACGGAAGATGAAGCCACCTGGGAGCGAGAGGAAGATCTACGGAAGGACCACTCCCACCTGTTTTCTAGCCAACCCGAATCTCGAGGGCGAGATTCATCTTAAGGGGGGTAGGTTTGTAACATCCCAAATTTTCAATTTGGTATGTTATACATAGATCATCATTGCATATCATATTTTATTGCATTTCAACAAATCCTCGATAAATCCTAAGCAACTCAAGGACCCTCGGAGAGAGTTGGGGATTTTCTCGAATTTTCATATTTGATTTTCATCAAATTATAAAACGAGGATTTTGGTTTTAATTATTTTCTCTCCGGAAAAATATTTCATTTTAAAAATAAACGAGAGGAGAAAATATGACTTCTCCAAAACAATTGAAATACTGGAGGAAAAATGTTAAAATCATTTATTGGAACTTATTTGGATTTTATTTGCAATTTTTATTGCATTAAAAATATTGCATGTTTTCAAAAATTTATTTTGTGTTAAAAAAATGTTCACCCTATTCTAGATTTTCTAGCTAGACGGGGAAAATTTATTTTATATTTTTCTGACTTTTATTTATTTTTCTATGAATGTTTTTCCACGGAACGTTAAAAAAAACTGTGTGACGCCCGACCGGGCCGAAGCCCAGCCGAGCGCCGGCCCACCCCGTCGCCCTCTCCTTCCCCAGCACGGGAGCGCCGCTGCGCCGAGTCCCGCCGCCGCACGCCTCCCCGGCCGCCCCTCCTCCAAGCCGAGCTCTCCCCCCCATATAAATACCCGCACCCCCCTCTCCTCTCACCTCGCCCGCCGCCGCCCGCACCCGCCTCGTCCGCCGCCGCCGGAGCCGAGCCCGCCGTTCGTCGCCGGAGCCGCCCCTCGCCGCCCCTCGCACCCCCCGAGTCCCGCACCCCCGCCGCACCCCGCACCCCCGCCGGAGCCCCGCCGGATCTCTGCCCCGACGAGGTACTGCCTCGCCTCGTTCGTCGCCGGTTTTTGTTTAAAAAAAACCGTTCGTTTAAAAAATACCCTAGATCGGTTTTTTTACGGTTTTGTTATTTTACGAGCGTTCACCGAACCGTTCGTTTCGACGAATGCGTTCGTCGGTTTTTCTCTGTTAACGAACGTCCGTTCTCTAACCGTTCGTCTGTTTTTCTTTTTCGTCGGATTTTTCTGCGATTATCTCAAATTCGATTTCTGATCGAATCTTCGTTTCTGTTTAACTTCTCGCTCGTTTATCGGAATCAGGCGATTCAAGCGCCTAGAGTTTCGTCTCGAAATTCTCTTTTCGTTTAGCCTATTCAAACAAGTTTTTGCTACAGTAAAATTTGACCTAGATCCAGATTAGTAAACGAAGCTTCTTTCTTTCGCCGTTTGACTTTCGTTGCTTCTTTCGAGTTGATTCTTTTTGCAAACCGGAGTTCTTAAGTTGAACTTTCTGGTTGGATCTTTCATTCGAGTTTTACCTGTGCATTAGATGAGTACTGATTGTATGCTTGTTTGTTTGTTTGCGATAGAGTACCCGGAGTGTGCCGCTTGTTACTTCGACTCGTTAGGTTTTGCGGATCATCAGCAAGGCAAGTAACACTTTGGTCATACTTTTCATACCCAGTTTTATTGCATTAGATCTATTCCTCAACCAATTGCATGATTAGGATCTGATTAAATTGTGGGAACTGGGAAGTAGTTGAGGTAGTACCTATTACCTGTTTTCTATTCAAACCCTTGGGAGTTACTTCTACGTTGCTATTATATTGCCATGCTATGCTCGTAGACGTGGATTTGGGTTTGAGAGATATTCATGACAGATGTGAGATGTTTATTAATGGTTCAACTTAAGGTGGCAACTAAAACTCACATCTGGGTGGATTGAGGCACCTGGAGAACCCAGTGTTGTCTGATTTTATAAGGTCCGCCACCCAGGCTCAAAGGGATCATAAGATTGTTCATGCTAGAAACTTCCGTGTGCAGCAACAAGCTATTATGGGCTCTAGCATAGTGGAGTAGGTTACATGATCTCTTGAAAAGGTGGGCTAGCAGATGTAGGGGAAAGTAGGTGTACCGGTCCATCCAGAGTAAAGAGGGATTGTTTCTGAAAGACTGTGTCCTGGTCATCCGCTTCTCAAACATCATGCAGTGCGAGAATCAAGCGGAGGCAATCGAGTCTTGTGGGGAAAAGTGTGCAAACCTCTGCAGAGTGTACAAACTAATCATGGTTAGCCGTGTCCCCGGTTATGGACAACTTGAGTATCTAGTACCTGGATTATCATTTGAATCTCATCACCATGTTACTTTTAATTAATTTTGTTGGGTTAATGATGACACTTAATTGGGATTGAGTTGGAGGTACCTTCTCAATGTTTAACAACCACCATGATAGTTAAATAAAATTTATTCCTTTGTAGTAGGGAAAAATTGGCTTTTCGCTTAAACTTTAACCGTAGAGCTTTCCACCAACCATATATGCATGTAGTATAGCATTATTATTGTTCATTACTCTCTATGTGTTACTTTGCCAGCATATTCTATGTGCTGACCCATTTTCGGGCTGCAACGTTTCATGTTGCAGACTTTTCAGACGACGAGTAAGGTTCCTTAGGTCGTGGTCTTATACTCAGTGATGCCGCTGGAGTTGATGGACTCACTTATCTTCCAAGTCTTCCGCTGTTATCGTTATTAGATGGCCTTAAGCCATGATTATCATACTTAATCTCTTTGGAGATATTTGATGTAATAAGTGTGTGATTGCTACTCTGTTATAAATCCTCCATTTGTACTGTGCGTGTCAGCATTACTGATCCAGGGATGACACTGGTGCACAGCAGCACAGACCATTTGAGGTCTGGTCGCTACAGCCCAGAGATACCTCTCCGATACTCGGAGTGACAAATCCTAATCTCGATCTATGCCAACTCAACAAACACCATCGGAGACACCTGTAGAGCATCTTTATAATCACCCAGTTACGTTGTGACGTTTGATAGCACACAAAGTGTTCCTCCGGTATTCGGGAGTTGCATAATCTCATAGTCATAGGAACATGTATAAGTCATGAAGAAAGCAATAGCAACATACTAAACGATCAAGTTCTAAGCTAACGGAATGGGTCAAGTCAATCACATCGTTCTCTAATGATGTGATCCCGTTAATCAAATGACAACCCATGTCTATGGCTAGGAAACTTAACCATCTTTGATTCAACGAGCTAGTCAAGTAGAGGCATACAAGTGACACTCTGTTTGTCTATCTATTCACACATGTACTAAGTTTCTGATTAATACAATTCTAGCATGAATAATAAACATTTATCATGATATAAGGAATTATAAATAACAACTTTATGATTCCCTCTAGGGCATATTTCCTTCAGTCTCCCACTTGCACTAGAGTCAATAATCTAGTTCACATCGCCATGTGATTTAACACAAATACTTCACATCGTCATGTGGTTTAACACTCTATAGTTCACATCGCCATGTGACCAATACCCAAAGGGTTTACTAGAGTCAATAATCTAGTTCACACCGCCATGTGATTAACACCCAAAGAGCACTAATGTGTGATCATGTTTTGCTTGTGAGAGAGGTTTAGTCAATGGGTCTGCCACATTCAGATCTGTATGTATTTTGCGAATTTCTATGTCTACAATGCTCTGCATGGAGCTACTCTAGCTAAATGCTCCCACTTTCAATATGTATCCAGCTCGAGACTCAGAGTCATCCAGATCGGTGTCAAAGCTTGCATCGATGTAACTCTTTACGACGAACCCTTTATCACCTCCATAACCGAGAAACATTTCCTTATTCCACTAAGGATAATTTTGACTGTTGTCCAGTGATCCACTCCTGGATCACTATTGTACCCTCTTGCCAAACTCATGGTGAGGTTCACAATAGGTCTGGTACACAGCATTGCATACTTCATAGAACCTATGACTGAGGAATAGGGAATGAATTTTCATTCTCTTTCTATTTTCTGCCGCAGTCGGGTTTTGAGTCTTACTCAACTTCACACCTTGCAACACAGGCAAGAACTCCTTCTTTGACTGTTCCATTTTGAACTACTTCAAAATCTTGTCAAGGTATGTACTCATTGAAAAATCTTATCAAGCGTCTTGATCTATCTCTATAGATCTTGATGCTCAATGTGTAAGTAGCTTCACTGAGGTCTTTCTTTGAAAAATTCCTTCCAAACATTCCTTTATGCTCTCCAGAAAATTCTACATCATTTCTGATCAACAATATGTCACTCACATATACTTATCAAAAAGGCTGTAGTGCTCCCACTCACTTTCTTGTAAATACAGGCTTCACCGCAAGTCTATATAAAACTATATGCTTTGATCACACTATCAAAACGTATATTCCAACTCCGAGATGCTTGCACCAGTCCATAGATGGATCGCTGGAGCTTTGCATACTTTGTTAGCACCTTTAGGATCGACAAAACCTTCTGGTTGCATCACATACAGCTCTTCTTTAAGAAATCCATTAAGGAATGCAGGACATCCATTTGCCAAATTTCATAAAAGTGTGGCAATTGCTAACATGATTCGGACAGACTTTTAAGCATCGATACAAGTGAGAAAATCTCATCATAGTCAACACCTTGAACTTGTCGAAAACCTTTTTGTGACAATTCGAGCTTTGTAGATAGTAACACTACTATCAGCGTCCGTCTTCCTCTTGAAGATCCATTTATTCTCAATGGCTCGCCGATCATCGGGCAAGTCAACCAAAGTCCATACTTTGTTCTTATACATGGATCCCATCTTAGATTTCATGGCCTCAAGCCATTTCGCGGAATCTGGGCTCATCATCACTTCCTCATAGTTCATAGGTTCGTCATGGTCAAGTAACATGACCTCCAGAACTGGATTACCGTACCACTCTGGTGCGGATCTTACTCTGGTTGACCTACAAGGTTCGGCAGTAACTTGATCTGAAGTTACATGATCATCATCATTAGCTTCCTCACTAATTGGTGTAGGAGTCACAGGAACATATTTCTGTGATGAACTACTTTCCAATAAGGGAGTAGGTACAGTTACCTCATCAAGTTCTACATTCCTCCAACTCACTTCTTTCGAGAGAAACTCCTTCTCTAGAAAGGATCCATTTTTAGCAACGAATATCTTGCATTCGGATCTGTGATAGAAGGTGTGCCCAACAGTCTCCTTTGGATATCCTATGAAGACACATTTCTCCGATTTGGGTTTGAGCTTATCAGGTTGAAGCATTTTCACATAAGCATCGCAGCCCCAAACTTTAAGAAACGATAGCTTAGGTTTCTTTGCCAAACCACAGTTCATACGGTGTCATCTCAACGGATTTAGATGGTGCCCTATTTAACGTGAATGCAGCTGTCTCTAATGCTTAACCTCAAAACGATAGTGGTAAATTGGTAAGAGACATCATAGATCGCACCATATCTAATAAAGTGCGGTTACAATGTTCGGACACACCATTACGCTGTTGGTGTTCTAGGTGGCATGAGTTGCGAAACTATTCCGCATTGTTTCAAATGAAGACCAAACTCATAACTAAATATTCACCTCCACGATCAGATCGTAGAAACTTTATTTTCTTGTTATGATGATTTTCCACTTCACTCTGAAATTCTTTGAACTTTCCAAATGTTTCAGACTTATGTTTCATCGAGTAGATATACCCATATCTGCTCAAATCATCTGTGAAGGTCAGAAAATAATGATACCCGCTGCGAACCTCAACACTCATCGAACCGCATACATCAGTATGTATTATTTCCAATAAGTCAGTTGCTCGCTCCATTGTTCCGGAGAACGGAGTCTTAATCATCTTGCCCATGAGGTATGGTTCGCAAGCATCAAATGATTCATAATCAAGTGATTCCAAAAGCCCATCAGCATGGAGTTTCTTCATGCGCTTTACACCAATATGACCTCAACGGCAGTCCCACAAATAAGTTGCACAATCATTATTAACTTTGCATCTTTTGGCTTCAATATTATGAATATGTTTATCACTACGATCGAGATCCAACAAACTCTTTTCATTGGGTGTATGACCATCGAAGGTTTTGTTCATGTAAACAGATTGACTTAAATGAATAACCGTATTGCAATAAACATGATCAAATCATATTCATGCTCAACACAAACGCCAAATAACATTTATTTAGGTTCAACACTAATCTCGAAAGTATAGGGAGTGTGCGATGATGATCATATCAATCTTGGAACTACTTCTAATAAATTGGACATAGTGACTAGAGAACTTTGTCAATTACTATTTTATCTGGAAGATTAACTCCCACTTGATTCAAGCAATTACAGTACCCAGACAATCTGAGCACATGCTGACTGGTTGAGCTATTCTCCTCCATCTTGTAGGCAAAGTACTGTCAGAGGTCTCATACCTCTCGACACGAGCATGAGTCTGAAATACTAATTTCAACTCTTGGAACATCTTATATGCTCCATGACGTTCAAAATGTTTTCGAAGTCCCGGTTCTAAGCCGTAAAGCATGGTGCACTAAACTATCAAGTAGTCATCATACTGAGCTTTTGTCAAAAATGTTCATAACGTCTGCATTTGCTCCTGCAATAGGTCTGTCACCTAGCGGTGCATCAAGGACATAATTCTTCTGTGCAGCAATGAGGATAATCCTCAGATCACGAACCAAGTCCGCATCATTGCTACTATCATCTTTCAACTTATTTTTCTCTAGGAACATATCAAAATAAACGGGGAGCTACATCGCGAGCTATTGATCTACAACATAGTTATGCAAATACTATCAGGTACTAGTTATGATAAATTAAAGTTCAATTAATCAAATTACTTAAGAACTCCCACTTAGATAGACATCCCTTTAATCATCTAAGTGATCACGTGATCCATATCAACTAAACCATGTCCGATCATCACGTGAGATGGAGTAGTTTTCAATGGTGAACATCACCATGTTGATCATATCTACTATATGATTCACGCTCGACCTTTTGGTCTCAGTGCCCCGAGGCCATATCTGCATATGCTAGGCTTGTCAAGTTTAACCCGAGTATTCTGCATGTGCAAAAACTGGCTTGCACCCGTTGTGTGTGAACGTAGAGCTTATCACACACGATCATCACGTGGTGTCTCGGCACGACGAACTGTCGCAATGGTGCATACTCAGGGAGAACACTTATACCTTGAAATTTAGTGAGAGATCATCTAACAATGCTACTGCCGAACTAAGCAAAATAAGATGCATAAAGGATAAACATCACATGCAACCAATATAAGTGATATGATATGGCCATCATCATCTTGTGCCTTTGATCTCCATCTCCAAAGCACCGTCATGATCACCATCATCACCGGCGCGACACCTTGATCTCCATCGTAGCATCGTTGTCGTCTCACCTACTATTGCTTCTACGACTATCGCTACCGCTTAGTGATAAAGTAAAGCAATTACATGGCGATTGCATTTCATACAATAAAGCGACAACCATATGGCTCCTGCTAGTTGCCGATAACTCTGTTACAAAACATGATCACCTCATACAATAAAATTTAGCATCATGTCTGGACCATATCATATCACAACATGCCCTGCAAAAACAAGTTAGTCGTCCTCTACTTTGTTGTTGCAAGTTTTACGTGGCTGCTACGGGATGAGCAAGAACCGTTCTTACCTACGCATCAAAACCATAATGATTTTTCGTCAAGTATGTGTTGTTTTAACCTTCAACAAGAACCGGGCGTAGCCACACTCGATTTAACTAAAGTTGGAGAAACTGACACCCGCCCGCCACCTGTGTGCGAAGCACGTCGGTAGAACCAGTCTCGAGTAAGCATACCCGTAAGGTCGGTCCGGGCCGCTTCATCCAACAATACCGCCAAATCAAACTATGACATGCTGGTAAGCAGTATGACTATGATCACCCACAACTCACTTGTGTTCTACTCGTGCTTATAACATCTACGCATAAACTAGCTCTGATGCCACTGTTGGGGAACGTAGTAATTTCAAAATTTTCCTACGCACACGCAGGATCATGGTGATGCATAGCAACGAGAGGGGAGAGTGTTGTCCATGAACCCTCGTAGACCGTAAGCAGAAGCGTTATGACAACGTGGTTGATGTAGTCGTACGTCTTCACGATCGACCAATCCTAGTACCGAACGTACGGCACCTCCACGATCTGCACATGTTCAGCTCGGTGACATCCCACAAACTCACGATCCAGCAGAGTGTCGAGGGAGAGTTTCGTCAGCACGACGGCATGACGACGGTGATGATGAAGCTACCAGTGCAGGGCTTCGCCTAAGCACTGCAACGATATGACCGAGGTGGAATATGGTGGAGGGGGCACCGCACATGGCTTGGAACAATCAACTTGTGTGTTCTAGGGTGTTCCCTGCCCCCGTATATAAAGGAGCAAGGGGGGAGGCCGGCTGGCCTTGGGGCGTGCCAAGGAGAGGGGGGAGTCCTCCTCCTAGTGGGAGTAGGACTCCCCTTTCCTAGTCCAACTAGGAAGGAGGAAGGGGGAAGGAAGGAGAGGGAGAGAGGGAGGAAAGAGGGGGCGCCGCCCCCCTTCCTTGTCCAATTCGGACTCCCAAGGGGGGGCGGCTAGCCCTAGGCCCTCTCCTCTCTCTCTCCCACAAGGCCCATGTTGGCCCATTAGATCCCCTGGGGGTTCCGATAACCCCCCGACACTCCGATAAATATCCGGTGACCCCCGGAACTCATCCGGTGTCCGAATATAGCCTTCCAATATATCGATCTTTACCTCTCGACCATTTCGAGACTCCTCGTCATGTCCATGATCTTATCCGGGACTCCGAACAAACTTCGGTCATCAAATTACATAACTCATAATACAAATCGTCATCGAACGTTAAGCGTGCGGACCCTACGGGTTCGAGAACTATATAGACATGACCGAGACACATCTCCGATAAATAACCAATACCGGAACCTGGATGCTCATATTGGCTCCTACATATTCTACGAAGATCTTTATCGGTCAAATCGCATAACAACATACATTGTTCCTTTTGTCATCGGTATGTTACTTGCCCGAGATTCGATCGTCGGTATCATCATACCTAGTTCAATCTCGTTACCGACAAGTCTCTTTACTCATTCCGTAATGCATCATCCCACAACTAACTCATTAGTCACATTGCTTGCAAGGCTTAGAGTGATGTGCATTACCGAGAGGGCCCAGAGATACCTCTCAGATACTCGGAGTGATAAATCCTAATCTCAATCTATGCCAACTCAACAAACACCATCGGAGACACCTATAGAGCATCTTTATAATCACCCAGTTACGTTGTGACGTTTGATAGCCAACAAAGTGTTCCTTCGGTATTCGGGAGTTGCATAATCTTATAGTCATAGGAACAGGTATAAGTCATGAAGAAAGCAATAGCAACATACTAAACGATCAAGTGCTAAGCTAACGGAATGGGTCAAGTCAATCACATCATTCTCTAATGATGTGATCCCGTTAATCAAATGACAACTCATGTCTATGGCTAGGAAACTTAACCATCTTTGATTCAACGAGCTAGTCAAGTAGAGGCATACAAGTGACACTCTGTTTGTCTATCTATTCACACATGTACTAAGTTTCTGGTTAATACAATTCTAGCATGAATAATAAACATTTATCATGATATAAGGAAATATAAATAACAACTTTCTTATTGCCTCTAGGGCATATTTCCTTCAGTTTTGTCTATGTATCGACACATGTATCAAGTTTCCGGTTATTACAATTCTAGCATGAATAATAAACATTTATCATGATATAAGGAAATATAAAATAACAAATTTATAGTTGCCTCTAGGGCATATTTCCTTCAGTCTCTCACTTGCACTAGAGTCAATAATCTAGTTCACATCGCCATGTGATTTAACACCAATAGTTCACCTCTTTATGTGATTAACACCCATAGTTCACACCGCCATGTGATCAACACCCAAAGGGTTTACTAGAGTCAATAATCTGGTTCACATCGCTATGTGATTATCACCCAAAGATTACTAAGGTGTGATCATGTTTTGCTTGTGAGAGAAGTTTAGTCAACGGGTCTGCCACATTCAGATCCGTATGTATTTTGCAAATTTCTATGTCTACAATGCTTTGCATAGAGCTACTCTAGCTAATTGCTCCCACTTTCAATATGTATCCAGATTGAGACTCAGAGTCATCCAGATCAGTGTCAAAGCTTGCATCGACGTAACACTTTACGATGAACTCTTTATCACCTCCATAACCGAGAAATATCTCCTTAGTCTTCTAAGGATAATTTTCACCGTTGTCCAGTGATCTATTCCTGGATCACTATTGTACCCTGCTACCTCTTGAGCATGCGTTGGTTTTCCCTTGAAGAGGAAAGGGTGATGCAGCAAAGTAGCGTAAGTATTTCCCTTAGTTTTTGAGAACCATGGTATCAATCCAGTAGGAGAGTACACGCAAATCGCCTAGTACCTGCACAAACAATCAAGAACCTTGCAACCAATGTGATAAAGGGGTTGTCAATCCCTTCACGGCCACTTGCAAAAGTGAGATCTGATAAAGATAATAAGATAAATATTTTTGGTATTTTGTTGTATAGATTGGAAAGTAAAGATTGCAAAATAAATAGTAAACTAGAATTATAGATCAGAAACTTATATGATGTAAAGTAGACCCGGGGGCCATAGGATTCACTAGTGGCTTCTCTCATGATAGCATATATTACGGTGGGTGAACAAATTACTGCCGAGCAATTGATAGAAAAGCGCATAGTTATGAGAATATCTAGGCATGATCATGAACATAGGCATCACGTCCGTGTCAAGTAGACCGAAACGATTCTGCATCTACTACTATTACTCCACACATCGACCGCTATCCAGTATGCATCTAGAGTATTAAGTTCATAAGAACAGAGTAACGCATTAGGCAAGATGACATGATGTAGAGGGATAAACTCAAGCAATATGATATAAACCCCATCTTTTTATCTTCGATGGCAACAATACAATACGTGTCGGTTCCCTTTCTATTACTGGGATCGAGCACCACAAGATTGAACCCAAAGCTAAGCACTTCTCCCATTGCAAGAAAGATCAATCTAGTAGGCCAAACTAAACCGATAATTCGAAGAGACTTGCAAAGATATCAAATCATGCATATAAGAATTCAGAGAAGAATCAAATATGGTTCATAGATAATCTTGATCATAAACCCACAATTCATCAGATCTCGACAAACACACCGCAAAAAGTATTACATCGAATAGATCTCCAAGAACATCGAGGAGAATTTTGTATTGAGAACCAAAGAGAGAGAAGAAGCCATCTAGCTAATAACTATGGACCCAAAGGTCTGTGGTAAACTACTCACACATCATCGGAGAGGCTATGGTGTTGATGTAGAAGCCCTCCGTGATCGAATCCCCCTCCGGCAGATCGCCAGAAAAGGCCCCAAGATGGGATCTCACGGGTACAGAAGGTTGCGGCGGTGGAAAAGTGGTTTCATGCTCCCCTGGATGCTTTCAGGGTATAAGAGTATATATAGGCGAAAGAAGTAGGTCGGTGGAGCTACGAGGAGGCCACGAGGGTGGGGGGCGCGCCCTCCTGCCTCGTGGCTTCCTCGTTGCGTCTCTGACTTCCACTCCAAGTCTCCTGGATTGTGTTTGTTCCAAGATAGATCCTCGCGGAGGTTTTGTTCCGTTTGGATTCCGTTTGATATTCCTTTTCTGCGGAACACTGAAATACGCAAAAAACATCCAAAACAGATAATATAATAGCATGGAACAAAAATAATAGGTTAGTCCCAAAAAACATCCAAAACAGATAATATAATAGCATGGAACAATTAAAAATTATAGATACGTTGGAGACGTATCAAGCATCCCCAAGCTTAATTCCTGCTCGTCCTCGAGTAGGTAAATGATAAAAACAGAATTTTTGATGTGGAATGCTACCTAACATAACTTTAAATGTAATTTTTTGTTGTGGCATGAATGTTCAGATCCGAAAGATTCTAGACAAAAGTTTAATATTAACATAAAAATGATAATACTTCAAGCATACTAACTAAGCAATCATGTCTTCTCAAAATAACATAGCCAAAGAAAGCTCATCCCTACAAAATCATATAGTTTGTCCATGCTTCATTTTCATCACACAAAATGCTCTCATCATGCACAACCCCGATGACAAGCTAAGCAATTGTTTCATACTTTAGTATTCTCAAACTTTTTCAACTTTCATGCAATACATGAGCGCGAGCCATGGACATAGCACTATGGGTGGAAAAGAATATGATGATGGAGGTTGTGTGGAGAAGACAAAAAAGGAGAAGATCTCACATCGACGCGGCTAATCAACGGGCTATGGAGATGCCCATCAATTGATGTTAATGCGAGGAGTAGGGATTGCCATGCAACAGATGCACTAGAGCTATAAATGTATGAAAGCTCAGCAAAAGAAACTAAGTGGGTGGGCATCCAACTTGCTTGCTCACGAAGACCTAGGGCATTTGAGGAAGCCCATTGTTGGAATATACAAGCCAAGTTCTATAATGAAAAAATCCCACTAGTATTTGAATGTGACAAAAGAAGAGACTCTCTATCATGAAGATCATGGTGCTACTTTGAAGCACAAGTGTGGAAAAAGGATAGTAGCATTGTCCCTTCTCTCTTTTTCTCTCATTTTTTGGGCCTTCTCTTTTTTTATTTGGCCTTTCTCTTTTTTCTGGCCTTTCTCGTTTTTTATTTGGACTTTCTCTTTTTATTTTTTTATTTCCTCACACGGGACAATGCTCTAATAATGATGATCATCACACTTCTATTTATTTACAACTCAAGGATTACAACTCGATACTAGGACAAAATATGACTCTATATGAGTGCCTCCGGCGGTGTACCGGGATAGGCAATGAATCAAGAGTGACATGTATGAAAAATTATGCATGGTGGCCTTGCCACAAATACGATGTCAACTACATGATCATGCAAGGCAATATGACAATGATGAAGCGTGTCGTAATAAACGGAACGGTGGAAAGTTGCATGGCAATATATCTCGGAATGGCTATGGAAATGCCATAATAGGTAGGTATGGTGGCTGTTTTGTGGAAGATACAAGGAGGTTTATGTGTGATAGAGCGTATCATATCACGGGGTTTGGATGCACCGGCGAAGTTTGCACCAACTCTTAAGGTGAGAAGTGGCAATGCACGGTACCGAAGAGGCTAGCAATGATGGAAGGGTGAGAGTGTGTATAATCCATGGACTCAACATTAGTCATAAAAAACTCTCATACTTATTGAAAAAATCTACAAGTCATCAAAACCAAGCACTACGCACATGCTCCTAGGGGGGTAGATTGGTAGGAAAAGACCATCGCTCGTCCCCGACCGCCACTCATAAGGAGGACAATCAAAGAAACACCCCATGCTTCAAATTTGTTACACAATGGTTACCATACGTGCATGCTACGGGACTTGCAAACTTCAACACAAGTATTTCTCAAATTCACAATTACTGAACTAGCATGGCTCTAATATTACCATCTTCATATCTCAAAACAATCATCAAGTATCAAACTTCTCATAGTATTCAATGCACTCTATATGGAAGTTTTCATTATACCCATCTTGGATGCCCATCATATTAGGACTAATTTTATATCCAAAGAAAATTACCATGCTGTTCTAAAATACTCTCAAAATAATATAGTGAAGCATGAGAGATCAATAATTTCTATAAAATAAAACCACCACCGTGCTCTAAAAAGATATAAGTGAAGCACATAGAGTATTCTAATAAATTCCGATTCATGTGTGTCTCTCCCAAAAGGTTTGTACAGCAAGGATGATTGTGGTAAACAAAAAAGCAAAGACTCAAATCATACAAGACGCTCCAAGCAAAACACATATCATGTGGTGAATAAAAATATAGCCTCAAGTAAAGTTACCGATAGACGAAGACGAAAGAGGGGATGCCTTCCGGGGCATCCCCAAGCTTAGGCTTTTGGTTGTCATTGAATTTTACATTGGGGTGCCTTGGGCATCCCCAAGCTTAGGCTCTTGCCACTCCTTATTCCGAGATCCATCAAATCTTTACCCAAAAACTTGAAAACATCACAACACAAAACTTAAACAGAAAATCTCATGAGCTCCGTTAGTGTAAGAAAACAAACCACCACTTTAAGTTACTGTAATGAATTCATTATTTATTTATATTGGTGTTAAACCTACTGTATTCCAACTTCTCTATGGTTCATACCCCCCGATACTAGCCATAGATTCATCAAAATAAGCAAACAACACACGAAAAACAGAATCTGTCAAAAACAGAACAGTCTGTAGTAATCTTTATGAAACCTATACTTATGGAACTCCAAAAATTCTGAAATAAATTGGTAGACGTGAGGTATTTATCTATTAATCATCTTCAAAAAGAATCAACCTAAAATCACTCTCCAGTAAAAAATGGCAGATAATCTCGTGAGCGCTAAAGTTTCTGTTTTTTACAGCAAGATCACAAAGACTTCACCCAAGTCTTCCCAAAGGTTCTACTTGGCACAAGCAATAATTAAAACATTAAACCACATCTAAACAGAGGCTAGATGAATTATTTATTACTAAACAGGAACAAAAAGCAAGGAACAAAAATAAAATTGGGTTGCCTCCCAACAAGCGCTATCGTTTAACGCCCCTAGCTAGGCATAAAAACAAGAATAGATCTAGGTATTGCTATCTTTGGTGTTGGGAAAGAAAAGAGAAAAATTCTTATCTTAGCATTTATCTTTCTATTTTGAGAAAGCACGTGGCCATTAATGGTGGAAGAAAGATTAATCACGCTATGGAAATTTGCATCTAAGCTAGCCTTCATCTCTTTGATAATTTCATTTTGATAAAAGCGCAAAAGAGAGGTGGATTCAACCTTCTCACTCATGGGGTTCCCAAATATAGTTTTCATCTTTTCATAGGTATCTATGGAATCCCCCTCAACAAAACCTTCTTCAAAAATAGAATCTAGAACTTGCTTGAACGAAGAGGGTAAGCCAACATAAAAGCTTTTTAGGTATATCTCAATTTGATATTGGGGCACATAGCTTGCTTGGATCCTTAATAGCCTATCCCAAGCATCTTTCAAAGACTCATCAAGTAGATAACGAAAAATTCCGGGATCATATTCATCGAAATTATTCAAACCCTCATTGATAACCCCGGTAGGTCTTTCCATAGCATCATTATTTATGAGTTTAGAGAGGACAAAGGGACTATCCAAAGTACTAAAACCCGGGAGAGAACCCTTCGCCCTTTTTGATTCGGCCATGGCGAAAGAAAAGCAAACGGGAAAGAGGCGAAGAAAAGGCAAAGGTGAAGTGGGGGAGAGGAAAACGAGAGGCAAATGGCAAATAATGTAATGCGAGGGAGAAGAGTTTGTGATGGGTACTTGGTGTGTCTTGACTTGTGCGTAGATCTCCCCGGCAATGGCGCCAGAAATGGCTAGTTGATGGGAGAACAAATCTTGAATTGACTTGGCGCAAATCTCCCCGGCAACGGCGCCAGAAATCCTTCTTGCTACCTCTTGAGCATGCGTTGGTTATCCCTTGAAGATGAAAGGGTGATGCAGCAAAGTAGCGTAAGTATTTCCCTCAGTTTTTTAGAACCAAGGTATCAATCCAGTAGGATACTACACGCAAATTGCCTAGTACCTGCACAAACAATCAAGAACCTTGCAACCAACGCGATAAAGGGGTTGTCAATCCCTTCACGGCCACTTGCAAAAGTGAGATCTGATAAAGATAATAAGATAAATATTTTTGATATTTTGTTGTATAGATTGGAAAGTAAAGATTGCAAAATAAATAGTAACTAGAATTATAGATCGGAAACTTATATGATGTAAAGTAGACCCGGGGGCCATAGGTTTCACTAGTGGCTTCTCTCATGATAGCATATATTACGGTGGGTGAACAAATTACTGCCGAGCAATTGATAGAAAAGCGCATAGTTATGAGAATACCTAGGCATGATCATGAACATAGGCATCACGTCCGTGTCAAGTAGACCGAAACGATTCTGCATCTACTACTATTACTCCGCACATCGACCGCTATCCAGTATGCATCTAGAGTATTAAGTTAATAAGAACAGAGTAACGCATTAGGCAAGATGACATGATGTAGTGGGATAAACTCAAGCCATATGATATAAACCCCGTCTTTTTATCCTCGATGGCAACAATACAATACATGTCGGTTCCCTTTATGTCACTGGGATCGAGCACCGCAAGATTGAACCCAAAGCTAAGCACTTCTCCCATTGCAAGAAAGATCAATCTAGTAGGCCAAACTAAACCAATAATTCGAAGAGACTTGCAAAGATATCAAATCATGCATATAAGAATTCAGAGAAGAATCAAATATTGTTCATAGATAATCTTGATCATAAACCCACAATTCATCGGATCTCGACAAACACACCGCAAAAGGTATTACATCGATAAATCTCTGTCAGTGTCAAGACCGACGGATCTCGGGTAGGGGGTCCCGAACTGTGCGTCTAAGGTCGATGGTAACAGGAGACAGGGGACACAATGTTTACCCAGGTTCGGGCCCTCTCTATGGAGGTAACACCCTACTTCCTGCTTGATTGATCTTGATGAATATGAGTATTACAAGAGTTGATCTACCACGAGATCGTAATGGCTAAAACCCTAGAAGTCTAGCCTGTATGATTATGATTGTCCCCTATGGACTAAACCCTCCGGTTTATATAGACACCGGAGGGGACTAGTGTCGGTGTCAAAACCGGCGGATCTCGGATAGGGCGTCCCGAACTGTGCATCTAGGATCGATGGTAACAGGAGACGGGGGACACGATGTTTACCCAGGTTCGGGCCCTCTCTATGGAGGTAATACCCTACTTCCTGCTTGATTTATCTTGATGAATATGAGTATTACAAGAGTTGATCTACCACGAGATCGTAATGTCTAAACCCTAGAAGTCTAGCCTATGTGAATATGGTAATGAGTATATCTATCCGGAGTACTCTCTCCGGTTTATATAGACACCGGAGAGATCTAGGGTTACATGGAGTCGGTTACATCAAAGGGAATCTTCATAGTCGGTCACCAAGCTTGCCTTCCACGCCAAGTAGAGTCCAGTCCGGACACGGCTATAGTCTTCGGCCTTCATGTCTTCACAGCCCATCAGTCCGGCCCATGGCTAACAGGTCGGACGCCCGAGGACCCCTTAGTCCAGGACTCCCTCAGTAGCCCCTGAACCTGGCTTCAATGACGAGGAGTCCGGCGCGCAGATTGTCTTCGGCATTGCAAGGCGGGTTCCCCTTTTTCTGAACTCCACGATAGTCTTCGGATGTGATGATTGTATCCGGACCTATAACGCATACCACACACAACCGCAGAGAGAACATAATATTTGCACGAATCTAATCTGCTGACAGCTTTTTACAACACGACATCACGTCTGTCCGGTCGTAATTTTGAACCGTTCTTCATCTGCTATCCCACGTTCCAAGACGCGGTTGCTATTGGCACGTCTTGTCGAAGCAGAGATCATGTCCCCTTATTGCGGGATTCTCATCAATGCGGGCGTGGGCGACCCAACCGTGCCGTTTGCACGGCCCTTGGGAATAGGCGAGTTTAAGGCGAGTGGGGAGGCGCTTGATATTCATGGCCTTTATAAGGGGATAAGGATTCCCTTTCTTTACCCACACCTCGGTTCCTCCTCAGCCCTTCCGTCCCTGAGCTCCAGCGCCCAAGCTTTAACTTTTCCCTTGCTCGAGAAAGCACTCCAAAGATGTCCGAATCTGGAGCTAGAGGTAAGTGGATGGCCTCTTCCATCAAGAAGAAGGATATCAAGGAGCTCCGGGAGGCCGGGTATCTAGCCAAGGAGATCGCTCATCGACTCCCGGCCAAGGGACAGATCGTCCCTACTCCCAAACCCCACGAGAGGGTTGTGTTTCTTACACATTTTGTCCGCGGGCTGGGTATCCCTCTTCACCCATTCGTCCGTGGGTTGATGTTTTACTATGGGCTGGATTTTCATGACCTAGCCCCGAACTTCATCCTCAACATTTCGACATTTATCGTCGTTTGTGAGGCTTTTCTCCGCATCCCACCCCACTTCGACCTGTGGCTGAAGACCTTCAATGTGAGGCCGAAAGTAGTGAGCAGTCAACAAGCAGAGTGCGGAGGCGCTATGGTGGGCAAGATGCCCAACGTCACCTGGCCCGAAGGCTCATTCGCAGAGACGGTGAAGGGGTGGCAATCGGGGTGGTTCTACATCACCGAGCCGCGCGACGCCAACTGGGCGGCGGCCCCCGAATTCCGATCCGGAATCCCGATGCGGCTCACCTCCTGGCAAGATAGGGGCCTAACCTGGGGTCCTTCGGACGAGCTAACTGGGCTCCAGACGTGTGTCCAGAACATGATAGGCAGGAAAATCAAGCTCGTCAATGTGGTCCAGTCGGGTCCTTCCGTGCCAACGCCGGACTTGCTATCTGTGAGAGTTCGATCCGGCCAAGCACCAGACGCTACTAGAGCTCTTCGGCACAACGCACGAAGAAATCTGGAAAGTTCTCTTCAAGGCCGGTGAGACACCACCGCCAACGACCGAAGATCGCGGGCTCAGCTTAAAACGCCAGGCTAACCCGGTAAGTTCTTTTTAATGTTTTCAAGGAGTACCCTCTACTAGCATATTTTGAGGGGAAGCCTAAGCTTTCCTTCCCCTGTTTTCAGGCCTGGATCAAGGTAGCAGAGGAGATTAACTGTCCGGCTCCACTGCCCGAAGACCAAGAATTTCCATTACTGGAGAAAATGTTATTCCCTGCACCTTATGAGGTGCCGGAGAAGACGGCTAAGAAGGCGGCCAAAGGTGCCAAGAAGGGCCCTCGCCGTAAAAGCACTCCGGACATGACGTCCGGAAGCGAGACTTCCTCTTCGTCCGTTGACGACGACGAAGAGGAAGAAGAAAACAACTCCCCACCCGAAGTTGGGACGAGGAAGAGAGCGGCCCCCACAAGTCCGGGGGCGAAAACGCCCAAGAGGGTTAGAGGCTCCCTCGCGGATAACTCCGTGTGGGATGTTGATAGCAGTCCGGAGCGACCTCGTCGGACCAAGCCTCAGGCCGCCTCATAAGTACCAGAATCCGAAAACGTCTGGCCTTTCTGGTCTGTGATATTGATATACCTTAAACCATGTTATTACAGTCCGGCACGCGATGGCTCCCCGCGATCCTCGAAGAGGAATCGCTAGACTCAAAGGAGATGGCTAGCATGTCTCCGCCACCTGCTCATTCCGTCTCTCCCAAGGGTGACGACGAGGCGGTGTCGCAAAATACCTTCCCCAACTGGGGGGAGCTTCCGGAGATCATCGGGGTGGCGCCCTAGGACGATTCTTCAGTCGCCGGACACATGGGGGAAAAAGTCCCCACGGGGACTGGTGACGGGGCCCAAGTTCCCATCGGACCTCAGCCGGATACCATTCCGGAGATCCACACGGCTCCGGGGTCCAGCGAACGGCATTCTCCACAAGGAGGGAACGTGCCTGTTCCACCGGTGACCTCTGTCCAACCAGAGGCACCGGATAATCTGCTGGAGGCGCTACGAGGCGCCTCTATCATAGATGAACATCGTGTCCTTATGGACACGGTAATAGAAAAGGTTCAGTTCGTCAAAAGCGGACTGACCGAAGCCTGCACTAGCCTTCTAACGGGCTTTGAGGTAAGTAATGTGGTTGTAGGAAAAAATATCACAGTATAGACAGTAGCCCCTAATGCTCTGTTTGGTGTTCGGGAAGAAAAGCCGAACAGAGGATCAAGAATAATTATCGCAGGAGTCTAACATGAGTTGTCTATGTGAACAAGCAGGTATTGCTGCAGGCTGCCACTGCTCATGCTGCGGAGGTCTCTGGACTGAAGCAGAACCTAGAGCGGGCCGAGGAGGAGCTCGGCCTCGTGAAGAAGCAGCTGGAGGATAGCCAAGGTATGTAGTAACCTGTGGGTATATTTCGAAAAAATGAATAGTCCGACCGGACTAAAGTGTCATAAGCTTTATTAGGGGCCACGACCGAGGTGGCAGCCCTTAAGAAGGTGCTAGCCGAGGCCAAGGACAAAGCGGCCAAGGAACGCGCCTCGCGCGAGAAGCACGAGGCCTAGGTTGGCGAGGCGCAGCAATAGCTCCAGGGCGCGATAGAGAGATTTGAGTCCTTGGAGCGCGATTGTAAGGCGCAAGAGTCCGAATTGGCGAAGGCCCGCCAGAGCGCGCAGGATGCACGAGCCGAAGCCCAGAGCGCCCTCCAGGAAATTCAGGCGGCCAAGAAGATTACGGCGGGCAAGTCTTTCACCATGCATAGCAAGTATGTAGAAGAAATGTTCCTTGTACTTGTCCTGAATTTGGATTTTCCAAGGGCGTTTACGGATCTGCCGCACAGTGTATCAGATGCTGCCGAGCATTATAGAGCCAAAGAAGGGATGTTGACGGAGAAGCTATTCTGGTCCCAGTATCTGGGATCCAAACATCCGGCGCCCTTCAGCGACCAGCTAAAGCAGTTGGTCGAGCTGCACAGGTTGGCAGAGCTAGCCATGAAGGACCTGATAGTCCGGCTATGGCCTGCCGATCCTATACCTAGCAGCTACTTCGGACTAGTGCAGTGGCTTGTGAGTGCATGTCCGCGGCTTGAAGCCGTGAAGCGGTCAGTCTGTATTGAAGGTGCGCGTATGGCCTTTGCCCGCGTCAAGACGCATTGGGCGAAGTTGGATGCCAAGAAGCTGATGACTGAGGGACCGCCGGAGGGCAAGGAGCATCGTCGACCCGAGCACTATTTTGATGGTGTCCTGGAGGGGTCCCGCCTTGTGGCGGAGCAATGTTCGAAGGATGTTTTATTCCCATGAAAACATTTGTATTATCATGTCCTGTAATGTGAAACAATGATGTTATGTAGTATAATGCTTATGATTTAAATTTTACCTCCTGTGCGGCCGTTTATTAAATCTGAGGGTTGACCAGTCGTCGGCTTCTGCCCCCACGTAGATAGTACGGGGGTGTTCGGGATAAATTTAAACACTCTTTACTCCAATTCTGGTCCTTAAAGGAGGTGTTTAGCACAACGAACAAGGCAATCAGACTATGCGGCCTTTACCGCCCTCACTTAGCCATAGGAGTTTGACAATTAAGAAAGTTTGGCGAAGCCCCTGGTGTTCGGAAGGCCGAATTAGGGGCGTTATACACGCCTAATCGGAAGAACCGATTCTTCGCAAGAAGCGGAAAAAATCTCCAACGATTTGGAACCTCTCGAACAGCTGACCGGCTCTCGCCGCATCATGACAGTCAGTTTTCGGCTTTCTCTACTGAGGTGCTCGTCCGGAAGAACCGGGACACAATCGCAGTAGTTCTCCCTTTACTACCCTAGCCGATATAGCGGAACGTAAGGTAGTAAGCACAGGAGCCGGGCAACCCAACTATTGACCAAAGACATGATTCAGAGCCGATGCATATAATGCTATAAGTTCGGGGTGCCGAACTATACTGTAAAAGTGTTCGGACTTTTATTGCCGTGATGCGGGGTGTAGTGAAGCCCCTGGCGTAGTAGTACGTACCATGGTGTACGTGTGCAATGAGTAATAGATACTAAGGTGAGGAAATGGAAAAAATGAAGTAATGAGCTGACGCCACCATTTATTCACCATTGTGATGTAACGAGTACGTCGAGGCGTACTTTGTACAAGTAATGCGATAAGCGAGTAAGGCTATGTAACATGCCGTAACCAAGGGCGAGCTGCGTGTGGGTATGTAAAACAACTATGGTAATCGTTTATTAGAGATCACCTGGGGGTTCCCTTGTACGCCGAAGCTCCTTGCCTCCTTGGTGTGTTCTGCAAGCGGGTCGTCCGTGTAGACCTCGACAAGAGAAGAAAACCCGTAAAAAGAAAAAGCAAAAACATGTGAATCCCAGGGTCCATCAAGCCATGCTGTGGATCGCGGGCGAGTTATGCCTCCGTCAGTACCCATGGGGTTTTGAGTGCGTAGTTTATATGCACGCGGTACTAATACCATTGCCTCATCGGGGCTGGGACGGAGGCCAAATTGCTAGTTTGGCTCGTGACGAGCTGAGCTGTCCTGCTGCAGTGTAGTCCGGGCCCTCTTAATGATGTCCAGGGGCTCGGCAGCCAGGCCACTCTGTACTTCTGCTGCTAGGGCGGCGGTGTGCTCCTCTGTACGGAGGGAGCGTTCCGTGTTTCCATTTACTGTAATGACGCCACGTGGACCAGGCATCTTGAGCTTGAGATAAGCATAATGTGGCACCGCGTTAAATCGAGCGAATGCGGTTCGTCCTAGCAGTGCGTGATAGCCGCTGCGAAATGGGACGATATCGAAGATTAATTCTTCGCTTCGGAAGTTATCCGGGGTACCGAATACTACCTCCAGCGTTATTGAGCCCGTACAACGGGCCTCTACGCCTGGTATGACTCCTTTAAAGGTAGTCTTTGTTGGTTTGATTTGTGAGGGGTTAATGCCCATCTTTCGCATTGTATCCTGATAGAGCAAGTTGAGGCTGCTACCACCGTCCATTAGGACTCGTGTCAGGTGAAATCCGTCGATGATTGGGTCGAGGACCAGTGCGGCTGAACCGCCATGGGGGATGCTGGTTGGATGATCTCGGCGGTCAAAGGTGATCGGGAATGACGACCACGGATTGAATTTTGGGGCGACTGGCTCTAGCGCATAGACGTCCCTAAGTGCGCGCTTGCGCTCCCTTTTGGGGATGTGTGTAGCGTATATCATGTTCACCGTTTTGACTTGAGGGGGAAATTTCTTTTTCCCCTAGTGTTCGGCTGCCGGGGCTCTTTGTCATTGTCCTCGCTCTGTGATTCCCCTTCCTTGTTTCTGCTGTGTACCTTGCTGGCTTGTTTGAAGACCCGGCAATCTCTGTTAGTATGGTTGGCCGGTTTGTCTGGGGTGCCATGTATCTGGCAAGGAAGAAAGAGTATGCGGTCCAAGCTGGATGGTCCTCCGCTGCTCCTTTTATAGGGCTTCTTTCGCTGGCCGGACTTGGAGCCACTGAATCCGGCGTGAACTGTGGTGTCAACGGTGTTATCGCCATTGCTTCGGAGTTTGTGTCTATTGCGCCGGAGCTTGCCGGTGCTATTTTTGGCCTCGGAGGGGCCTGTTTTGTTGGCTATATTTGTACTGCGAGCCAGCCAACTATCCTCTCCCGCGCAGAAGCGGTTCATAAGTGCCATCAGGGCTGCCATGGACCTCGGCTTTTCCTGGCCGAGGTGGCGGGCGAGCCATTCGTCCCGGATGCTATGCCTAAAGGCCGCTAGGGCTTCGGCATCCGGACAGTTGATGATCTGGTTCTTTTTGGTTAGGAACCTAGTCCAGAATTTTCTGGCTGATTCTCCGGGTTGTTGAACTATGTGGCTTAAGTCATCGGCATCTGGTGGTCGTACATAAGTTCCTTGGAAGTTATCTAGGAAAGCCTCTTCCAAGTCCTCCCAGCTGCCGATAGAATTTTCGGGCAGGCTGTTAAGCCAGTGCCGAGCTGGCCCTTTGAGCTTTAGTGGGAGGTATTTAATGGCGTGGAGGTTGTCTCCTCGAGCCATATGGATATGGAGAATAAAATCCTCGATCCATACTGCGGGATCGGTTGTGCCGTCGTATGATTCGATATTGACGGGCTTGAACCCCTCGGGGAATTCATGATCCAGTACTTCATCTGTGAAGCAGAGATGGTGTGCGGCACCTCTGTATCGGGCCGCATCGCGGCGTAGCTCTGATGGAGTCCGTCTGCGGCATTCGGCCCGGGCGTGGTTGGGTTTATCACGTCCGAATAGGTAGCCGTCATCGTGCCTCGAGGCACGTCCTCGCGATCCGTATATCGGTCTTGTATGTCCTGCTCTACTGTCCAGGGTCTGCCGGAGGTCGTACGTGTGACCCCGAACTCTTTCGTCTCTATTTTTGCGGGGCGGTGGGGCAGGCTGCAGTTCGGCCTGAGTTGCCGCTTTATCCCGACCACGGGGTGGCCGGTCGGCCGCCCTGTCTCGACCACGTGGTGGTCCTTTCGCATTACGCGAGGGAGATGTGTGCTCCGGTGCCTCCTCGTCGAATTGAGGTAGCAGTCTGCATTTTGGGTAGCTCTTGGCTGTGCGCTTGAGGCCGTATTATTCGGCTGTCAGGACATCAGTCCATCTGTCGACGAGCAGATCTTGTTCAGCTTGAAGTTGCTGCTGCTTATTTTTCAGGCTCCTTGCAGTGTGAGCTGAAGCTTAAATCGCTCCTGCTCCAGAGGATCCTCAGGCACGATGAAGTCTTCGTTGCCGAGGCTTGTCTCCTCCTCGGAGGGTGGACGGTAACTATCGTCCTCCGAGCCATCTTCCATGTCTTGTTCATCAGGGTTGTCTTGCCTGTTGTCATGTTCCTCCTGTTCGGATGCCGCTCCGACAGGGTCTTCATTGTTTTTGGCGTCGCCCGGAGTACTATTTTCTCCGGTGCCAGTGTTGCCATCTTTTGAGCGACGAGGCTTAGAACGGCGTTTGGGGCGCCGGCGCTTGGACTGTGTCTCGGAGGGTTTATTCGCATCTGGCTCTTCTTTATCGTCGCCAGATCCTTTGGGTGTATCAACCATGTACACATCATACGAAGAGGTGGCCGTCCAGCGTCCAGTGAATGGCGGGTCTTGGCCTTGCTCCTTGTTGGCATCGTCGTCCGTACCGTCGATGTCTTTGGAGCCATAGTCAAGAACGTCGGTTAAGTCATCGACAGTGGCTATGAAGTGGGTGGCGGGTGGGAAGCAAAATTCCTCATCGTCCGCCTCTAGCTTGAACTGAATATAGTTCGGCTGTGAGTCCTTCTGCAAGGACAAGTTCTTTAAAGAGTTTAGCACGTCACCCAAAGGTGAATGCTGGAATATGTCTGCGGCACTAAATTCAAAAATCGATAACCGATCCAGCTCGGTGTCCGCAGGCGTAACTGGTCCGGAACGTATAGCCGGAGACGAGTCCGGAGTTCCATTGACGCAAACATTGCAGCATGTCGAGTCCGTGTGCGGCTCCAACGCCGCGGACTTTGTGGCCTCGGAGGGCACGATCTGCTTCGGTTCTGGGGCCGTTGCAGCAACAGGATCCATCTCCTGGATGTAATCCGACAACAGATGTAAGTCATGTTTATCGGGACGAGGGGGAGCGATCGCTGCGGTTTCAAACCCATTGAAGGTCGAGTCTCCACGGGTGTCCGCAACGTAGTTCAAGTTTCCGAATCTGACCTGGTGGCCAGGGGCGTAGCTATCGATCTGCTCCAGACGGCCAAGCGAGTTGGCCCGCAGTACGAAGCCGCCGAACACAAAAATCTGTCCGGGGAGGAAGGTTCTTCCTTGGACAGCGTCATTATTGACAATTGAAGGGGCCATCAAACCTTTCGTTGATGGCACAGTGGAACTCTCAATGAAAGCACCAACGTCGATGTCGAAACCGGCGGATCTCGGGTAGGGGGTCCCGAACTATGCGTCTAGGATCGATGGTAACAGGAGACGGGGGACATGATGTTTACCCAGGTTCGGGCCCTCTCTATGGAGGTAATACCCTACTTCCTGCTTGATTGATCTTGATGAATATGAGTATTACAAGAGTTGATCTACCACGAGATCGTAATGGCTAAACCCTAAAAGTCTAGCCTATGTGAATATGGTAATGAGTATATCTATCCGGACTACTCTCTCCAGTTTATATAGACACCGGAGAGATCTAGGGTTACATGGAGTTGGTTACATCAAAGGGAATCTTCATAGTCGGTCACCAAGCTTGCCTTCCACGCCAAGTAGAGTCCAGTCCGGACACGGGTATAGTCTTCGGCCTTCATGTCTTCACAGCCCATTAGTCCGGCCCATGGCTAACAGGCCGGACGCCCGAGGGCCCCTTAGTCCAGGACTCCCTCAACTAGGGTTGTCCAAAGTCGGTTACAGAGAAAGGAATCTTCATATCCGGACGCCAAGCTTGCCTTCCACGCCAAGGAGAGTCCCATCCGGACACGGGTGAGAGTCTTCGGTCTTGTGTCTTCATAGCCCATCAGTCTGGCCCATGTCCAATAGGCCGGACGCCCGAGGACCCCTTAGTCCAGGACTCCCTCAGTAGCCCCCGAACCAGGCTTTCAATGACGATGTGTCCGGCGCGCAGATTGTCTTCGGCATTGCAAGGCGGATTCCTCCTCCGATGACTTCAAAGAGCTGTATTCGGCCTTCCATTTAATGTCGTACCCATCGGCTTTCGTGCATCCATGACTTCAGTTTCCACGTGTCGAGCGAATACGAGAGGTCAGGGCATTTTTTTCACATAACACCCCGGCCATGTAAGAAAAGCGTCTATTTAAAGGGATTGGATCTCAGATCCATTCCACACCACGCGGAAAATCCTCAGAGCTTGATAGGAGGAACCACTCCAACATGGCTAGCACTCCCAGTTCTTCCTCCAGTCCCCACGGCCCCGAAAAAGGCGATTGGGAGAGATGTTCCATATCCCACAATCAGCTGGTGAAGCTGCAAACATAGGGATTTCTCCCCCCCCCCCCCCCCCCCCCGCGGATCTAGTCCCCGTTCAAGCAGGATTGACTTCCTTCAACGGCGGGGCTCAGGCGGAGAATTTCCCCAATCCATCCATGGGGGAACGGGTGTGCTTCGTTCCCTACTTGCTAAGAGGCATCGGATTTCCAATCCATCCGTTCCTCCGAGGACTTCTGGAGTATTATGGCCTCCAACTGCACAATTTCACTCCTGCCTCCATCTTGCACATCACGGGTTACGTTGCTCTTTGCGAGCTATTCCTGGGTTGTGAGGCCCATTTTGAAATATGGAGGAAACTATTCCGTCTCGTCCCTCGTAACCAAGAGGGATCAATATTCAAAGTGGGCGGAGCCGAGGTATGGCGCATCGCCGGGATCGGATACCTGTCCGGCACGCCGAAGAAGGCGTCCGAAGAGTGGCCTTCCGAATGGTTCTATATTGAGGACGTCGCCCTTCCTAACCCAGTCCGAATGGGTCTGCCCGAATTTTCAAGAGCTCCGTTGAAGAAACGCCACTGCTGGCGCCCTCGGAGCCTCGAAGAGGAAGACAATGCCGAAGTCCGTCAATTGATGGGCAAGATAAAGACGCTCACCCAGTCCGGATTATCAGTAGTCGAGGTAATGGCGACTTCCATAGCGCGGGGGGTTCAGCCACTCCAATATAGAGGGCTTCCCATGTGGCACTAAATGGGGAAGATGACGCCTCCCGCTGCAGTCGGAAGGGTCCGGACACCCCCGCCGCTTTGGCCAAAATATTGGCCGATCTGTACAAAGGGGAGAAAGAGGAGTTCACTCATATCAAACGTCGAGATGGATTTTCCATGTACAATCCTCCTAGATGGGTGAGTTCTAATCCCACCACTTTACTCAATCCTCTCCCTGAGTCACTTTTAATGGACTTTAACCCATCAATTTGTAACAGGAATGGCGGAAGGTTACCGAGGGGATCCATAGCCCCGCCCCACAGCCAGAGGATCACAACCGGGACCTTGACCCCGGATTCGAAGAGGATCTGGACATATTTGTGGAGCTTGAGGATGGAGTGTTCTACCAGACGAGCTATGATGGCACGGAAGTGGCCATCATCGCTGACTATCCCGGCCTCCTCCCTGCCTCGCATGTAAGTGATCAAGAGACACCTTCTTCAAGAGAGCTTCCTCGTTACGCCTCACTCACCGCACTATTTTGTGCTCCAAAGGGGAGGCGCCCGACGCCTCAACGTGCGCTAGAGGCATCTACTAAGAGAACAGCGCCCGCACCAAGCAAATCTTCGAAGAGGAAAACGAATGACAACACGACAGAGCCTTCAACAAAGAGGTATGTGAGGGAGTCCTGGACTAAGGGGTCCTCGGGCGTCCGGCCTGTTATCCATGGGCCGGACTGATGGGCTGTGAAGATACGAAGGCCGAAGACAATGTCCATGTCCGGATTGAACTCTACTTGGTGTGGAAGGCAAGCTAGGCGACCTATTATGAAGATTCCCTCCTATGTAACCGACCTCATGTAACCCTAGATCTCTCCGGTGTCTATATAAACCGGAGAGCATAGTCCGGATAGGACAGATTCATTACCATATACTCATAGGCTAGACTTCTAGGGTTTAGCCATTACGATCTCGTGGTAGATCAACTCTTGTAACACTCATATTCATCAAGATCAATCAAGCAGGAAGTAGGGTATTACCTCCATAGAGAGGGCCCAAACCTGGGTAAACATTGTGTCCCCCGTCTCCTGTTACCATCGATCCTAGACGCACAGTTCGGGACTCCCTACCTGAGATCCGCTGGTTTTGACACCGACATTGGTGCTTTCATTGAGAGTTCCACTGTGCCGTTGACAAAGGACTCGATGGCCCCTTCGATCGTCAGTAATGACATGGTCTAGGGAGAAACCGTCCTCCCCGGACAGATCTTCGTATTCGGCGGCTTCGCAGTGTGGGCCAACTCGCTTGGCCATCTGGAGCAGATCGATAATTACGCCCCTGGCCACTAGGTCAGGCTCGGAAGCTTAAACTACGTCGCGGATATTCGTGGAGACTTGATCTTCGAGGGATTTGATAACGCGGCGATCGCTCCCCCTTTCTCCGATGAACATGACCTAAATCTGTCATCGGAGCACACCCAGGAGATGGATCCTGTTGCTGCAACGGCCTCAGTACCAAAGCAGATCGCACCCTCCGAGGCCATAAAGTCCGCGGCGTTGGAGCCGCACACGGACTCGACATCCTGCAATGCTTGCGTCAACGGAACCCTCGACTCGTTACCGGCTGCACGTTCCGGACCGGATACACCTGCGGACACCGAGCTGGATCGGTTGTCGATTTTCGAATTTAGCGCCACAGACGTCTTCCAGCATTCGCCTTTGGGTGACGTACTAAATTCTTTGAAGAACTTGTCTTTGGAGGAGGACTCACAGCCGAACTATGTTCGGTTCGAGCTAGAGGCGGACGATGAGGAATTTTGCTTCCCACCCGCCACCCACTTCATAGCCACCGTCGATGACTTAACCGACGTGCTTGACTATGGCTCCGAAGACATCACCTGTATGGACGACGATGCCGACAATGAGCAAGGCCAAGACCCGCCATTCACTGGACGTTGGACGGCCACCTCTTCGTACGATGTATACATGGTTGATACACCCAAGGCATCTGGCGACGACAAAGAAGAGCCAGATAAGAATAAAACTTCCGAGACGCAGTCCAAGCGCCGGCGCCCCAAGCGCCGTTCTAAGCCTCGCTGCTCAAAGGATAGCAATACTGGTACTGGAGAAAATAGCACTCTGGGCGACGCCGAAAACAATGAAGACCCTGTCAGAGCTGCATCCGAACAGGAGGAACATGACGACAGGCAAGACAACCCTAATGAGCAGGCCATAGAAGATGACTCAGGGGACGATAGTTACCGTCCACCCTCCGAAGAGGAGACAAGCCTCGGCAATGAAGATTTCATCGTGCCTGAGGACCCTCTGGAGCAGGAGCGCTTTAAGCTTCAACTCATAGCCACTGCAAGGAGCCTGAAAAAGAAGCAGCAGCAGCTTCAAGCTGAACAAGATCTGCTCGTCGACAGATGGACTGGTGTCCTGACAGCGGAAGAATATGGCCTCAAGTGCCCAACCAAGAGCTACCCAAAACGCAGACTGCTACCTCAATTCGATGAGGAGGCACCGGAGCACACATCTCCCTCGCGTAATGCGGAATGACCACCATGTGGTCGAGACAGGGCGGCCGACTGACCACCACGCGGTCGGGATAAAGCGGCAACTCAGGCCGAACAGCAGCCTGCCCAACCACCCCGCAAAAATAAAGACAGAAGAATTCGGGGTCACATGTATGACCTCCGGCAGATCCTGGACAGTAGAGCAGGACATACAAGAACGATCTACGGATCGCGAGAACGTGCCTCGAGGCACGAAGACAGCTACCTATTCGGACGTGACAAACCTAACCACGCCCGGTCCGAATGCCGCGGACGGACTCCATCAGAGCTACGCCGCGACACGGCACGGTACAGAGGTGCCGCACACCCTCTCTGCTTCACAGACAAGGTATTGGATCACGAATTCCCCGAGGGATTCAAGCCCGTCAATATCGAATCATACGACGGCACAACCGATCCCGCAGTATGGATCGAGGATTTCATCCTCCACATCCACATGGCTCGAGGAGATGATCTCCACGCCATTAAATACCTCCCACTCAAGCTCAAAGGGCCAGCTCGGCACTAGCTTAACAACCTGCCTGAAAATTCTATCGGCAGCTGGGAGAACTTGGAAGAAGCTTTCCTAGACAACTTCCAAGGAACTTATGTCCGGCCACCAGACGCCGATGACTTAAGCCACATAGTTCAACAACCTGGAGAATCAGCCAGAAAATTCTGGACTGGGTTCCTAACCAAAAAGAACCAGATCGTTGACTGTCCGGACGCCGAGGCCTTAGCAGCCTTCAAACACTGCATCCGTGACGAATGGCTAGCACGCCACCTCGGCTAGGAAAAGCCGAAGTCCATGGCAGCCCTCACGGCACTCATGACCCGCTTTTGCGCGGGGGAGGACAGTTGGCTGGCCCGTAGTAACAACACAGCCAGCGAGACAGGCCCCTCGGAAGCCAAGAATAGCACTGGTAAGCTTCAGCGCAACAGACACAAACGCCGAAGCAATGACAACAACACCGATGACGCCACAGTCAACGCCGGATTCACTGGATCTAAGTCTGGCCAACGGAAGAAGCCCTATAAAAGGAACAGTGAAGGACCTTCCAGCCTGGACCGCATACTCAACCATCCATGCCAGATACACGGCACCCCGGACAGGCAAGCCAATCATACCAACAGGGATTGTTGGGGTTTCAAGCAGGCTGGCAAGTTAAATGCCGAAAACAAAGAAAAGGGATCACAAAGTGAGGACGAGGACGAAGAGCCCCGGTAGCCGAACACTGGGGGGCAGAAGAAATTTCCCCCTCAAGTCAAAATGGTGAACATGATATACGCTACACACATCCCCAAAAGGGAGCGTAAGCATGCACTCAGGGACGTCTACGCGGTAGAGCCAGTCGCCCCCAAATTCAATCCATGGTCGTCATTTCCGATCACCTTTGATCATCGAGACCACCCAACCAGTATCCTCCATGGCGGTTCGGACGCATTGGTCCTCGACCCAATCATCGACGGATTTCACCTAACACGAGTCCTAATGGACGGTGGTAGCAGCCTCAACCTGCTCTATCAAGACACAGTTCGGAAGATGGGCATTGACCCCTCACGAATCAAACCGACAAAGACTACCATCAAAGGAGTCATACCAGCCGTCGAGGCCCGCTGTATGGGCTCAATCACGCTGGAAGTGGTCTTCGGTTCTTCGGACAATTTCCGAAGCGAGGAGTTAATCTTCGACATCGTCCCATTCCGCAGCGGCTACCACGCACTGCTCGGACGAACAGCGTTTGCTAGATTCAACGCAGTGCCACACTACGCTAATCTCAAGCTCAAGATGCCCGGCCCACGCGGCATCATCACAGTCAATGGCAACACGGAACGCTCACTCCGAACAGAGGAGCACACCGCCGCCCTAGCAGCAGAGGTACGGAGCGGCCTTCTCAAGCAGCACCACAGTGCGGCTGCCGAGCCCCTGGACACCATCAAGAAGTTCCGAACTACACTGCAGCAAGACAGCAAGGCTCGTCAAGAGCTCGACTAGCAATTTGGCCTCCGTCCCAGTCCCGATGAAGTAGTGGCATTCGTACCACGCGTACATAATTACGCACTCGAAATTCCATGGACATCGACGGAGGCACTAGCTAATCCGGGATCTACAGTTCGGCTAGACCGACCCCGGACACACTTTTTCCTTTCTGTTTCAGGTTCCTTTTCCCGCGAGCCTGATCACCAGCCCCTTCGAAGGATCGGCATACAAAGGGGGCATGCAGCATAGGTGTGCAGGGTAACCCCCATACGTTCTTCTTGACGGTATTTTTACTTATTTCCCAGGACCCGCACGCTGCTCCCTCTTGATCTCGGCATGTTAAATAGTCCGGGTGCTTATCGCACTATTTGTATAAAATACGCCTTGACGTATCCATTCAGCTATAATAAAAATGATGTGTGGCCCAGGTTTTTTTCTGGCTCTTGCCCCTTATTCCATTTCATTTCGATCTGCTTATTAGCTACATCGGTACTCTTTTGTACGTTTCATATTCGCCAGGGGCTGCTTATCACCCGCAATACGGCAGCAAAGACCGAACACTTCTTATATATAAGTCCAGCACCCCGAATTTAGCATTATATGCATTGGCTCCGAATCATGTCTTTGGTCAATAGTTGGGTTGCCCGGCTCCTGTGCTTGCTATCCTACGTTCCGCCCTATCGGCTAGGGTAGTAAAGGGAGGACTACTGCGATTGTGCCCTGGCCTTGACCGGATGAGCACCTCAGTAGAGAAAGCCGAAAACTGACTGTCATGATACGACGAGAGCCGGTCAGCTGTTCAAGGGTTACAAAATCGTTGGAGATTTTTTCCGCGTCACACGAAGGATCGGCACTTCCCGATCAGATGCTGACAGCACCCTGGCTTGGACCAGGGGTTGCGCACTTGCTTAATTATAAAACTCCTATGGCTAAGTGAGGGTGTTTCAGCCGTATAGTCTGATTGCCTTGTTCGTTGCGCTAAACAACTCCTTCAAGGACCATATAATTGGATCAAGATTGTTTAGATCCCATCCCGAACACCTCCGTACAAATTACGTGAGGGCAGAAGCCGACGACTGGCCAACCCTCAGATTGCATATAACACGGCTGCACAGGAGGAAACAATTTAAAGCATAACGAAATTACATTACAAAACAAAGCTTTGTCTTTATAATACAAGGCAAAGGACAACACGAATGTATTCATTCGAAAATAACGTCCTGTGAACATTGAGTTGCCGCAAGTCGAGACCCTTCTATGACATCCGTAAAATATTTCTCGGGTGTGCGGTGCTCCTTGCCCTCCGGCAGCCCGCTGGCCACTTCCACAGCGTTCATCTTCGCCCACCACATCTTGCAGCGAGCGAAGGCCATATGGGCGCCCTCAATACATGCAGAGCGCTTGACGACGTCTAGCCACGGACAGGCTTCCACCAGCCGCCTCACGATTCCGAAGTAGCTGCCGGGTATAGCTCGGCTGGCCATAGCCGGATTGTCAAATCCTTCATGGCTAGTTCAGCCACCCTGTGCAGCTCCACCAGCTGCTTCAGCTGATCGGTGAAGGACACGGGATGCTCCGGCGTCGCATACTGCAACCAGAATAGCTTCTTCGTAGAACCTCCTCTTTCGGCTCGGTAGAATGCTGCAGCGTCTGATACGCTGCGTGGTAGTTCCGCAAAAGCTCCTGGGGAACTCCGAACCCGGGTTAGTAAAAGGTACTGCCTCTCCGCATACTTGCTTTGCATCTTAAAAGCCTTACCCGCCGTGATCTTCCTGGCCTCCTGGATCTCCTGGATGACGGCCTGGGCCTCATTCCGCGCAGTTTCCGCGCCCTGACGAGCCTTGGTGAGTTTGGCCTCCTGAGCCGACGCATCATTCTCCAATGTCTCACATTTTTTCACTGCATCTTGGAGCTCCTGCTGGATTTCCTTGACACGGGCCTTGAGCTTCTTACGCGCGGCTTGCTGCTGGACAGCCTTCTCCTCAGCCTCGCCCAGGGCCTTCCTCAGGGCCTCGACCTCAGTCGCGGCCCCTGCATACATTTCGACATTACAGCCAATACACAGCGTCTCCGCTTTCCGAACACACAGCAAGACGTTACTTACCTTGCTTCTCTTGCAGCCGCACTCTAACCTCGCCGAGCTCGTTCTCGGTCCGCTCCAGCCTCTGCTTCAGTTCAGAGACTTTGGCAGCATGAGAGGTCGCGGCCAACAGCGACGCCTGCTCATGCACACATATCACGTTAGTTTCCCACACTAGAGGATTGATCCTCCGTCCGGTTCCTCTTACCGAGCACCAGACAGTGTCTCAGGGGCTACTGACTATAGGAGGTTTTTTCTCTGTCCCTTACCTCGAAACCTGTCAACAGGTTGCTGCAGGCTTTGTTCAGTCCACTCTTGGCGGACTGAACCTTCTCGATCACCGCGCTCATAAGAACACGGTGCTTGTCCATAACGGAGGTGCCTCGTAGCGCCTCCATCAGGTTATCCGGCGCCCCTGGATGGACAGGGACCACCGGCGGAAGTGGCGCACCCCCCTCCTTCGAAGAGGGCTGTCCGCCCGACTCCGGAGCCATATGGGTCTCCGGAATCGTATTGGGCTGAGGGCCGAGCTGGGTGCGGCCCCCTTCACCAGTCCCCATGGGGATCGTTTCCTCCATGCGTCCGGCAGTGGAGGCTGCGCCTCGTGGCGCCTCCCGGACAGCGTCCTGGGCTCCCCCCGGTTTGGATCGGCCCTCCGGGACAGCACTTCGGTGTCGTCCATGGCCTCGGGGGAATAAGCAGGCGGTGGCGACTGGCTTGCCATCTCCGACGGAGCCAACGAACTTCCAGACGAGGATCGCTGGATTAGGTCGCGGGCCGGACTGCAATGGTACAGTTAACTACATCAAGATAATGGAGAGAAAGGGCTGGATGCGCGCATAAATAAGCCATATCACTTACAATGCGGCCTGGGGCTTAGTGCGGGGGCGTCGTTCCAGACTACTATCAACGTCCCACGCGGTGTTGGCTGCTGGAACGCCCTTCCCCTTTTTGGGCGCCTCCGCCTCCAGATGCGCCGGAGCCGCCCTCTTCTTCTTCCTCTCCTTAGGGGGAGGATTGTTTTCTTCCTCCTCCTCCTCCTCTTCCCTGTCATTGTCCTCAGGGACAGAGCAATGAGTTTCGTCGTCTTCGGACGCCGCGTCCGAAATACCCTTACGACGGAGGCCACTCTTGGCCCCCTTTGCCTTCTTCTTGGCCTTCTTCTCCGGCGCCTTGTATGGCGTCGGCACTAGCATCTCCGCCAAGCGCGGGATGACTGGTTCTTCGGGCAATGGAGCCGGACACTGGATGCGCTTCGCCCTCTCCGTCCAGTCCTGAAAGAACGGCAATAAAAGCTCAGACATCATCCTCGAAACAATTAGGTTGAGGACTCATTTGAAATAACCTACCTTGCTGGCGGGGTGTGTACAATCGTGACCACAGTCTGAATCCGTGGCCGGTGGTTTTTCATTGCCCTTGAAGAGCAATTTCCATGCGCCTTCGTGCGTAGTCTCAAAGAGCCTCGCCAGGGTTCGGTGCCTCTTTGGATTGAACTCCCACAGCGGGCGGCTTCGGCGCTGGCATGGAAGGATCCGGCAAACTAACATCACCTGGATCACGTCAACCAGCTTGACGCTCTTGGTTACCATGCTCTAAACGCGCGTCTGCAGCGCTATCAGCTTGTCAGGAGCACACCAGTCTAGACTCTTCTCGACCCAGGAGGTGAGTCACATAGGAGCGCCGGAGCGGAATTCGGCAGCTGCGGCCCAGGTGGTGCCGCGTGGTTCTGTGATGTAGAACCACTGCTTCTGCCACTCCTTTACCGTATCCACGAAGGTGCCTTTGGGCCAAGAGACGTTGGACAATTTGCTCACCATTTCCCCTCCGCACTCCGCGTGCTGGCTTCACGTTGAAGACTTTGAGCCACAACCCAAAGTGGGGTTGGATGCGGAGGAAGGCCTCGCACACGACGATAAACGCCAAGATGTTGAGGAAGGAATTCGGGGACAGATCATGGAAATCTACCACGTAGTAAACATGGACGAGCATTTAATGTTTACTGCCTCCTCGCTCGCCTTAAGATTCGCCTATTCCCAAAGGCAGTGCAAACGGCACGGTTGGGTTACCCATGCCCGCATTGATGAGAATCCCGCAATAAGGGGACACGATCTCTGCTTCGACAAGACGTGCCAATAGCGACCGCGTCTCGAAACGTGGGACAAACGGTTCGATATTGTGACCGAACGGACGTAATGCAGAGCTGTTAGCGGAGGGAACTCGTGTAAAATACATATATTCTCTCTGCGGTTGTGCATGGTGTTTAACAGGTCCAGATACAATCATCGCGTCCGAAGACTACCTTGGAGTTCGGAAGAAGGGGAACCCGCCTTGCAATGCCGAAGACAATCTGCGCGCCGGACTCCTCGTCATTGAAGCCAGGTTCAGGGGCTACTGAGGGAGTCCTGGACTAAGGGGTCCTCGGGCGTCCGGCTTGTTATCCATGGGCCGGACTGATGGGCTGTGAAGATACGAAGGCCGAAGACAATGTCCATGTCCGGATTGGACTCTACTTGGCGTGGAAGGCAAGCTAGGCGACCTATTATGAAGATTCCCTCCTATGTAACCGACCTCATGTAACCCTAGATCTCTCCGGTGTCTATATAAACCGGAGAGCATAGTCCGGATAGGACGGATTCATTACCATATACTCATAGGCTAGACTTCTAGGGTTTAGCCGTTATGATCTCATGGTAGATCAACTCTTGTAACGCTCATATTCATCAAGATCAATCAAGCAGGAAGTAGGGTATTACCTCCATAGAGAGGGCCCGAACCTGGGTAAACATTATGTCCCCCATCTCCTGTTACCATCGATCCTAGACACACAGTTCGGGACCCCCTACCCGAGATCTGCCGGTTTTGACACCGACAGTATGGTTTTTGGTCATGCCCCCTGGCAGTCACATCAAACTGTGATATTATCCGCTATGTCTTATCAGAAAAAGCGTTCGCCGGACTATGTCCGGGGATCTTACCGGCCGGGTTTCCACAAGTCAGGTTCCTGACCCTGCTTTAAAGGCGAGGGCTGATACGGGAGTGACGCCGGATTGTCCTTCGGCAGAGGAGTCAGATGATGTTTCCGTCACAAACTCTGAAGTGGAAAGCGCCATGAATCATCGGCGCCGTCAGGCGGCTCTTCGCGACCCCGGCTTTACAAAAGAGGCATTCAACGCCTTCAGCTCGGCTGATGCATACATCCGAGCTTCTCGAGACGGGCTTACTAGAGCCACAGACCAGCATTTGAAAGATATGCGGGTAAGTACACATTTGTACAAATCTGATAATTATATACCAGTAGCCCCCGAGACTTGAAGCAGTTGATACAACTGTTTTAAGGATCATTGTATAACCAGGTGCTCACAGAGAATAAAAACCTGTTGTCTCAAGAGCTGGAAAAATGTCGGACCCAACTAGCTACTGCTACCGCCGAACTGAAGAAATCCAAGGAGGCATCGCCTGGTAATGTTCCCCTCCATCAAGAAAATATAATCATGTACCAGCAATACTAAACCTATTGCACATCTCATAGCAGGATCATCAGATCAACTGACGGAAGAGCTGAAAGTCGCGCAAGCGGGTGAACAAGAAGCTAAAAGACTACTGGCCGCGGGCGAACGTGTGCTAAAATGGGTCAGGGAGGATAAAAACAAGCTGCAGGATTCCAACACCCTGCTGGGCGAAGAACTGAAAGATGTTCGAGCCCAGCTAGCTGACTCCGTGAAGGAAAATAAGAGTTTACGAGGCGGCATATTCAGTATGCTTTCGAATTTACCTCTATGCAATTCGGCGAGGAAAAGAACTGAAAGATTTATGTCTGCAGGTATACTGACTGGCCGTCCCGAAGAGGGAATGTCCGGATCTTCAGGATCTGCTACAAGAGCTATCGCAAATGCACGAGCGAGCTCGGCAGGCAATGCGGAGTGTTGCCAAGGCCTTGTGGCCAGCCGCCTCCCCTCCAGGAAGTATGGAGGAGCTTGTACAGCTATTCAGAGGAGCGCGGAGGCGTTTCCGATTATGGAAGATATCGGCCTACCAAGAAGGTGCGCGAGAGGCCTGGGCCATGGTGAAAACACGGTATACCAAGCTTGATCCGAATCATATGGCCCGGGTCGGACCTCTAGGGTCAGATGGAAGAGAAATTCCCATTAGTTTGGTATATGACCAAGTAACAATAGCCGCAAAAAATTCCCAACAGGACTGTAAGTTAGACAGCCTGTTAGACGGCATAGAGGAGGAAATTTTCGAGTCCAAGTGACTATGTACTTTCCTTGACATATTTGTCCCTAGCCGGATTGTAAAACATTTGTCATGGCCGACCTTTTCGCTTCGACCTCTGCATCCGAAGGTGTGGAGTGTTTCCGAATACCTGAGCGGCAAAATAGACCGGGGTATGCGTGGAAACCAGGCGTAGGGGTCATAGTTGCTTGAACAGACAAGTTGTATCCGGCTAGCTATGTTATATTACATTGTGATTGTAAGAAACATCTTCTAGAGAGAATAGTTCCGTTAAGGGTTCCTTTCCCTGGGTGAACATGCGTGAATGTGCATGCCCGAACTGTGATTGAAAAAATCACAGCATACGTAACATCTGGGGGTTCATATTGTAATGAAAAACATCTTTAGTCCGCCGACCGAATATTCCCTTAAGAACGCTAGCTTTCGGCTTCACCCATTCTGAGGTACACATTCGGATGACCCGGCAGTAACAATCGCAGAGGTGCTCCCTTTATGCCCTAGCCAAACAAACAGGAACGTAGGGCATAAGCACAGGAGCCAGGCAACCCAGCTTGGCTAAAACTTAAGTCATAACAATGCATATAATGGCGAAGAAAAGGTACATATGAGGAAAAAACACATATGTGGTGAGCTTGATGCCCGGAAAATAATAATAAGCTTCTGTACAAGAAGCCCCCAGGTATTATGGGCGTACATATTTAAGGATGTGTATGTCGTGGGTGTGCGGTTTAGCCGCACGAGAGCTTTAAAGCTAAAAAAGCAAAAAGGATAGGAAAAAGGTATGGAAACAAAAGGGAGAAGAAGACGAACAACGAGTTTGGCTCTAGGCGTAGAATCTTCGGAGTCTGGCCGCGTTCCATGGGTTCGACTCTAGGCGATTGTCTGATGCATCACGCAGGCGGTACGCTCCTCCAATGAGAACTTCGTCAATGATGAAGGGACCCTCCCACTTGGCTTGAGTTTGTCCTTTTTCTTCTCCGGCAAGCGTAGAACAAGTTCGCCAACATTATAAGTCTTGGCCCGCACTTCCCTGCTTTGATATATGCGAGCCTGCTGTTGATAAAATGCGGAACGGGCTTTTGTGACATCGCGCTCCTCCTCCAGGGCATCTAAGCTGTCCTGCCGATCAAGCTCGGCCTCTCTCTCTCTCTCTCTCTCTCTCTCTTCATACATGCGCACTCGAGGTGAGTCATGAATAATGTCACAGGGTAACACAGCCTCTGCGCCGTACACCATGAAGAAGGGTGTATATCCGGTAGTGCGATTGGGCGTGGTCCGCAGCCCCCAGAGTACGGAGTCGAGCTCCTCAAGCCAGTGCTTGTCTGATTCTTTCAAAGACCGCACTAGTCTAGGCTTGATGCCCTCATAATAAGACCATTGGCTCGTTCGACTTGACCGTTTGTTTGCAGGTGATAGACGAAGGCGTAATTGAGCTTAATGCCCAGATTAGCACACTAGGTTTTCACCTCATCGGCTGTGAAATTGGAGCCGTTATCGGTGATGATGTTGTGTGGGACACCATAACGGTGCACAATACCGGATATGAAGTCTATCACCGGTTCGGCTTCGGCCGTTTTAACTGGCTTGGCCTCTATCCACTTAGTGAACTTATCTACCATGACCTAGATATTTTTTCTTATGGCTTCCTCCTTTAAGGGGTCCGACCATATCAAGCCCCCAGACCGCGAAAGGCCAAGTGATGGGGATTGTTTGTAGAGCGGTGGGTGGCATATGGCTTTGGTTGGCGAAAAGCTGGCATCCGACGCAACGTTGGACAAGGTCTTGTGCATCTGCTCGGGCCGTCGGCCAATAGAAACCTATACGGAAGGCCTTGCATACAAGGGCCCGAGCCGTGGCATGGTGACCACCGAGACCGGCATGAATTTCAGCCAAGAGCTGTCGCCCCTCTTCTTCGGAGATACATCTTTGAAGTATTCCGGTAGCGCTTTTCTTGTAGAGCTCTCCGTCATGAACCTTGTAGGCTTTCAAGCGCCGGACAATGCAGCGAGCCTCATTATGATCCTCAGGGAGCTCTCGCCCATTAAGGTAGGCCAAGAAGGGTTCGGTCCATGGGGCAATGACTGCCATGATAAGATGGGTCGATGGTGTTATTTCGGTAGATGAGCCCCCGATGATATCGGTATGGTGTTCGGAATCTGGGGGTATAATTGGGTCTGGAGTGGTGTTGTCGCTCTCCCCTTGCCACACCACCGATGGCTTGAAGAGCCTTTCCAGAAATATGTTAGGTGGGACGGGGTCGCGCTTGGCGCCGATGCGAGCGAGGACATCCGCCGCTTGGTTACTTTCTTGAGCCACATGATGCAACTCGAGCCCCTTGAACCGAGCTGACATTTTGAGGATGGCGTTACGATAGGCCGCCTTCTTCGGATCTTTGGCGTTGAAGTCTCCATTTATTTGGGATATTGCTAGGTTTGAATCCCCGCACACCGCCAGGCGTTGTATGCCCATGGAGACGGCCATCCGAAGACCATGCAGCAAGGCCTCGTATTCGGCTGCATTGTTGGAGTCTGTGTATAATATTTGGAGTACGTACTGAACCGTGTCTCCTGTGGGGGATGTTAAGAGAACGCCCGCTCCTAAGCCCGCCAGCATTTTGGAGCCATCAAAGTGCATGACCCAGTTGGAATATGTGTCATACTCTTTAGGGAGTTCGGCCTCTGTCCATTCGGCGACGAAGTCGGACAGTACTTGGGATTTAATGGCCCGGCGCGGTTTGTATGTTATGTCGAATGGAAGGAGCTCAATGGCCCACTTAGCAATCTAGTCTGTGGCATCGCGGTTGTTCATTATGTCATTTAGTGGCACTTCGGAAGCCACCGTGATCGAGCACTCTTGGAAGTAGTGTCGCAGATTCCAGGATGCCATGAAGACCGCGTATCCTATCTTTTGGTAATGAGGGTACCGGGATTTGCATGGTGTGAGGACAATGGATACGTAGTATACCGGTTTCTGAAGCAAGAATCTATGTCCGTCCTCCTCTCGCTCGACGACGAGCACCGCGCTCACCACTTGGTGTGTTGCTGATATGTATAATAGCATAGGTTCACCGACGTTCGGTGCGGCCAGGATTGGGTTGCTCGCTAAAAGAACCTTTATTTCTTCCAGTCCAGCTGTCGCCGCATCCGTCCACTCGAAGTGGTCGGTGCGTCGGAGAAGGCGATAGAGTGGCAGTGCTTTTTCTCCTAGTCTAGAGATAAAGCGACTTAAGGCTGCCACACATCCGGCTAGTTTTTGGACCTGTTTAAGGTCTATTGGCGTAGCCAATTGTGACAAAGCTCGGATTTTGGCTGGGTTTGCTTCAATTCCTCTACTGGAAACGATGAAGCCTAGCAGTTTTCCAGTGGGGACGCCGAAAACACACTCTTCCGGATTAAGCTTGACGTCGTATGTACGGAGGTTGTCGAATGTGAGACGCAGATCGTCTATCAATGACTCAACGTGTCTAGTTTTAATGACGACGTCATCCACATATGCTTCAACTGACTTGCCGATCTGTTTCTCCAGGCATATTTGAATCATGCGTTGGTAGGTGGCCCCGGCGTTTTTGAGCCCGAAGGGCATAGTGTTGAAGCAGAACGGCCCATATGGGGTAATGAATGCCGTTGCGGCTTGGTCGGACTCCTTCATTTTGATTTGATGGTATCCGGAGTATGCGTCGAGGAAACATAGTGAGTCGTGTCCTGCGGTAGCATCAATAATCTGATCGATGCGAGGGAGGGCGAAGGGATCCTTGGGGCAAGCCTTGTTGAGGTCTTTGAAATCGACGCATAGGCGTCAGGATTTATCCTTCTTTGGCACCATCACCAGGTTTGCTAGCCAATCCGGATGTTTTATTTCTCTGATGAATCCGGCCTCAATTAACTTGGCTAGCTCCTCCCCCATGGCTTGTCGTTTGGGTTTGGAAAAGCGCCGCAGTGTTTGCTTGACCGGTTTGTATCCCTTCAGTATGTTGAGGCTGTGTTCGGCCAACCTGCATGGGATTCCTGGCATATCAGAAGGGTGCCAGGCGAATATGTCCCAGTTCTCGCAGAGGAACTCTCGTAGCGCGGCGTCAACCGTTGGGTCGAGTTGTGCCCCAATGGATGCTGTCTTCTTGGGGTCCGTCGGGTGGACTTGAAATTTGACTATTTCATCTACTGGTTTAAAGGAGGTGGATTTGGGTCGCTTGTCCAGGATTACGTCATCCCTATCCACTTTGGAGCGCAACGCGGTTAGCTCTTCGGCCGCGAGGGCTTCAGACAATGCCTCGAGGGCCAGGGATGCGGTTTTGTTTTCGGCGCGGAGTGCTATGTCCGGATCACTAACAAGAGTGATGATACCGTTGGGCCCAGGCATCTTGAGCTTCATGTACCCGTAATGAGGTATAGCTTGGAAGCGTGTAAATGCGTCTCGCCCCAATAGGGCGTGATATCCGCTGTTGAAAGGGGCCACTTGGAAGGTTATCTCTTCGGACCGATAATTCTCCGGCGTGCCGAATACCACGTCAAGTGTGATTTTTCCCGCACATCGCGCCTCCCGACTGGGAATGATTCCTCGGAAGGTCGTGCTGCTTTGCTCGATGCGGCTCCTGTCTATTTCCATTTTGTTGAGTGTATCCTCGTAGATGAGGTTTAGTCCGCTGCCGCCGTCCATGAGCACTTTGGTGAGCCGAAAACCGTCCACAATTGGATAGAGGACCAAGGCGGCCGGTGCCCGAACTGTCCGGAATTTTGGTTCGTCACTGCCATTGAAGGTTATGGCCGTGTCGTTCCAAGGGTTTGTTTCCGTAACTTGGCAGGCTTCGGCTAGGTCGCGGAGGGCCCTTTTGCGCCGATTGTTTGAAGCAAAAGTCTCAAAGACCGTCAATACGCTGAGGTCGTCGTCTTCCGGGGGGTGTTGCTCTGGGGTATTTTCGGTGAGGATATCCTCGCCGCTCTTGGCCACTTGCCATAGTATCCAACATGCTCTAAGGCTGTGGGTTGGTATGGTATCCGGTGTTGTGTGTATTTTGCATGGCCTATCGAGCCATCCCTCCAGAACGGTTCCGCGCCCCGTAATGGGCTTAGATTTCTTTACTATTGGTTCGGGTGCCCCGCGAGGATGCATCCTTTTTGTCCGGACGAAGGGTTGAGTGGGAACCGGTGGTTCCCATCGAGCTGCCTGAGTTTTCCATGCGCTTTCCATTGCGCAGTACTTCTGTACAACGGTTGCCAAGTCAGCGAAGTGTAATACGCGATGGCGGTTGATGGCGTTGAGGATTCCTACGTCCGTGCAATTATTGCAGAATGCCAAGATCGCGTCTTCGTCGCGGCAATCTTTAATCTTGTCTTTGACAAGGAGGAATCTGGCCCAAAAGTGATGGACTGTTTCCTGAGATTGCAGCCGTATGTACATGAGATCGCGTATATCTGGGTGGGTGGGTGGCTTTAATCCGAACCCTGACCCAATTTGGGATCCAGAGTTTGAGAAATCTCTGAGCTTAATGGTTCGGGCTCCGGGATATCAACTGATTTTTCAAGCCCATCATCCGATTCTAGGTTCGGAGGACAGGGCACGTCGTTCCGCGGGCAGGTATCCGGCTCTTCGAGCTCGGAAATCCGAACATAGTTCGTCCTCAATATAGAGGAAGAGCTGTCGTTTTGCTCCTCTAATACCGCTATCTGATGGGTGATCGGCAGAGATTTAATTTCTCTCTAATCAGGTTTAAGCCCAATCCGATCGTAGTCTGTAGCAACCCCCAAAGCGGCGATGCGATCTAGGAGTTCATTTAAAGATGACAACTCCGTCGGATCCATCCGTTTGGAGTATTCGGAGTCAACACGGAGGCGGTTTTTGATGACCCGAGAAGTCATTGTCGGCTCAACGGCCGTACGGGCGGTCATGGTAAAGCCGCCCAGCCGGAGGGTTTGGCCTGAGGCCAGGGCACCTCCGGAGGTGATACTATCCTTGATAACAAGGCGGGCCATCAATTCTGTCTTCGACGTCACAGCGAAACTCTGAATGAAAGCACCAATGTCGATGTCAAAACCGGCAGATCTCGGGTAGGGGGTCCTGAACTGTGCGTCTAAGGTCAATGGTAACAGGAGACAGGGGACACGATGTTTACCCAGGTTTGGGCCCTCTCTATGGAGGTAACACCCTACTTCCTGCTTGATTGATCTTGGTGAACATGAGTATTACAAGAGTTGATCTACCACGAGATCGTAATGGCTAAAACCCTAGAAGTCTAGCATGTATGATTATGATTGTCCCCTATGGACTAAACCCTCCGGTTTATATAGACACCGGAGGGGACTAGGGTTGTCCAAAGTCGGTTACAGAGAAAGGAATCTTCATATCCGGACGCCAAGCTTGCCTTCCACGCCAAGGAGAGTCCCATCCGGACACGGGTGAGAGTCTTCGGTCTTGTATCTTCACAGCCCATCAGTCCGGCCCATGTCCAATAGGCCGGACGCCCGAGGACCCCTTAGTCCAGGACTCCCTCAATCTCCAAGAACATCGAGGAGAACTTTGTATTGAGAACCAAAGAGAGAGAAGAAGCCATCTAGCTAATAACTATGGACCCGAAGGTCTGTGGTAAACTACTCACACATCATCGGAGAGGCTATGGTGTTGATGTAGAAGCCCTTCGTGATCGAATCCCCCTCTGGCAGATCACCGGAAAAGGCCCCAAGATGGGATCTCACGGGTACAAAAGGTTGCGGCGGTGGAAAAGTGGTTTCGTGGCTCCCCTGGATGTTTTAAGGGTATAAGAGTATATATAGGCAAAAGAAGTAAGTCGGTGGAGCTACGAGGGGCTCACGAGGGTGGGGGCGCGCCTACCCCCCTGGGCGCGCCCTCCTACCTCGTGGCTTCCTCGTTGTGTCTCTGACTTCCACTCCAAGTCTCCTGGATTGCGTTTGTTCCAAGAAAGATCCTCGCGAAGGTTTCGTTCCGTTTGATATTCCTTTTCTACGAAACATTGAAATAGGCAAAAAAAAACAGTAACTGGCACTGGGCCTCCGATTAATAGGTTAGTCCCAAAAATAATATTAAAGTGCATATTAAAGCCCATTAAACATCCAAAACAGATAATATAATAGCATGGAACAATAAAAAATTGTAGATACGTTGGAGACGTATCATACCCCTTTGCCAAACTCATGGCAAGGTACACAATAGGTCTCGTATACGGTGTGACATACTTTATAGAACCTATGGCTGAGGCATAGGGAATGACTTTCATTCTCTCTCTATCTTCTGTCGTGGTCGGGTTTTGAGTCTTACTCAACTTCATACCTTAGAACTCAGCCAAGAACTCCTTCTTTGACTGATCCATTTTGAACACCTTCAAAATCTTATCAAGGTATGTACTCATCGAAAGTCTTATTAAGCGTCTTGATCTATCTCTATAGATCTTGATGCCCAATATGTAAGCAGCTTCACCGAGGTCTTTCTTTGAAACTCCTTTCAGACACTCCTTTATGCTTTCCAGAAAATTCTACATCATTTCCGATCAATAATATGTCATTCACATATACTTATCAGAAAGGCTGTAGTGCTCCCACTCACTTTCTTGTAAATACAGGCTTCACCACAAGTCTGTATTAAAACCATATGCTTTGATCACCTTATCAAAGCGTATATTCCAACTCCGAGATGCTTGCACTAGTCCATAGATGGATTGTTGGAGTTTGCACACTTTATTAGCACCCTTAGGATCGACAAAACCTTCTGGTTGCATCATATACAACTCTTCTTTAAGAAATCCATTAAGGAATGCAGTTTTGACATCCATTTGCCAGATTTCATAAAATGTGGCAATTGCTAACATGATTCGAACAGACTTAAGCATCGCTAAGAGTGATAAAATCTCATTGTAGTCAACACCTTGAACTTGTCAAAAACCTTTTTCGACAAGTCTAGCTTTGTACTCCCTCCGTCCCATAATGTAAGACGTTTTTTGATACTACACTAGAGTCAAAAAACGTCTTACATTATGGGACGGAGGGAGTAGATAGTAACACTACTATCAACGTCCATCTTCCTCTGGAAGATCCATTTATTCTCTATGGCTTGCCAATCATCGGGCAAGTCAACCAAAGTCCATACCTTGTTCTCATACATGGATCCTATCTCAGATTTCATGGCCTCAAGCCATTTTTCGGAATCTGGGCTCATCATCGCTTCCTCATAGTTCGTAGGTTCATCATGGTCTAGTAACATGACTTCCAGAACAGGATTACCATACCACTCTAGTGCGGAACGTGCTCTGGTTGACCTACGAGGTTCGGTAGTAACTTGATCTGAAGTTTCATGATCATTATCATTAGCTTCCCCTCTTGTTGGTGTAGGCATCACGGGAACTGTTTTCTATGATGAGCTACTTTCCAATTCGAGAGAAGGTACAATTACCTCATCAAGTTCTACTTTCCTTCCACTCACTTCTGTCGAGTCATCTTACGAAAATCAAATAATCCAAAAACAAACCCGACCATGTTTCTTGTTTCTAGACATGAATAGGAATCAACCAATGAGAGACGTGGGACGTAGTACCTAGCACGGCATGCATCGGTCAGTTGGAGCACACATCTTCTCTCTATCTCTTTCCTCACATTTATTGCATCTGCCTTGGAGCACGCAACTCCTTCTCTAGAAAGGATCCATTCTTAGCAACAAAGATCTTGCCTTCGGATCTGTGATAGAAGGTGTACCCAACAGTTTCTATTGGGTATCCTATGAAGACGCACTTCTCCGATCTGGGTTTGAGCTTATCAGGCTGAAGCTTTTTCACATAAGCATCGCAACCCCAAACTTTAAGAAACGACAGCTTAGGTTTCTTGCCAAACCATAGTTCATACGGTGTCATCTCAACGGATTTAGATGGTGCCCTATTTAATGTGAATGCAGATGTCTCTAATGCATAACCCCAAAACGATAGTGGTAAATCGGTAAGAGACATCATAAATCCCACCATATCTAATAAAGTACGGTTACGACGTTCGGACACACCATTACGCTGTGGTGTTCCAGGTGGCGTGAGTTGAGAAACTATTCCACATTATTTTAAATGAAGACCAAACTCGTAACTCAAATATTCGCCTCCATGATCAGACCGTAGAAACTTTATTTTCTTATTACGATGATTTTCCACTTCACTCTGAAATTCTTTGAACTTTTCAAATGTTTTAGACTTGTGTTTCATTAAGTAGATATACCCATATCTGCTCAAATCATCTGTGAAGGTCAGAAAATAACGATAACCGCCGCGAGCCTCAACACTCATCGGACCGCATACATCAGTATGTATTATTTCCAATAAGTCAGTGGCTCGCTCCATTGTTCCGGAGAACAGAGTCTTAGTCATCTTGCCCATGAGGCATGGTTTGCAAGTATCAAATGATTCATAATCAAGTGATTCCAAAGATCCATCTGTATGGAGTTTCTTCATGCGCTTTACACCAATATGACCTAAACGGCAGTGCCACAAATATGTTGCACTATCATTACCAACTTTGCATCTTTTGGCGTCAATATTATAAATATGCGTATCACTACGATCGAGATCCAATAAACCATTTACATTGGGTGTATGACCATAGAAGGTTTTATTCATGTAAACAGAACAACAATTATTCTCTGACTTAAATGAATAACCGTATCGCAATAAACATGATCCAATCATATTCATGCTCAACACAAACACCAAATAACATTTATTTTGGTCCAACACTAATCTCGAAGGTAGAGGGAGTGTGCGATTGCGATTTTATCAACCTTGGAATCACTTCCAACACACATCGTCACCTTGCCCTTAACTAGTCTCTGTTCATTTTGCAATTCCCGTTTCGAGTTACTAATCTTAGCAACTGAACCGGTATCAAATACCCTGGGGTTACTATGAACACTAGTAAAGTACACATCAATAACATGTATATTAAATATACCTTTGTTCACTTTGCCATCCTTCTTATCCGCCAAGTATTTGGGGTAGTTCCGCTTCGAGTGACCATTCCCTTTGCAGTAGAAGCACTTAGTTTCAGGCTTAGGTCTAGCTTTGTGTTTCTTCACGGGAGTGGCAACTTGCTTGTCATTCTTTCTTGAAGTTCCCTTTCTTTTAATTTGCCCCTTTTCTTGAAACTAGTGATCTTGTTAACCATCAACACTTGATGCTCTTTCTTGATTTCTACCTTCGCCGATTTTAGCATCACGAAGAGCTCGGGAATCATTTTTGTCATCCCTTGCATATTATAGTTCATCACGAAGTTCTAGCAACTTGGTGATAGTGACTAGAGAACTCTGTCAATCACTATCTGATCTGGAAGATTAACTCCCACTTGATTCAAGCGATTGTAGTAATCAGACATTCTGAGCACATGCTCACTGGTTGAGCTGTTCTCCTCCATCTTGTAGGCAAAGTACTTGTCAGAGGTCTCATACCTCTCGACACGGGCATGAGTCTGAAATATCAATTTCAGCTCTTGGAACATCTCATATGCTCTGTGGCGTTCAAAACGTCTTTGAAGTCCCGGTTCTAAGCCGTAAAGCATGGCGCACTAAACTATCAAGTAGTCATCATATCGAGCTTGCAAAACGTTCATAATGTCTGCATCTGCTCCTGCAACAGGTCTGTCACCTAGCGGTGCATCAAGGACATAATACTTTTGTGCAGCAATGAGGATAATCCTCAGATCACGGACCCAGTCCGCATCATCGCTACTATCATCTTTCAACTTATTTTTCTCTAGGAACATATCAAAAATAAACGGGGAGCTACATCGCAAGCTATTGATCTACAACATAGATATGCAAATACTATCAGGAATAAGTTCATGATAAATTAAGTTCAATTAATCATATTACTTAAGAACTCCCACTTAGATAGACATCCCTCGAGTCATCTAAATGGTCACGTGATCCACATCAACTAAACCATGTTCGATCATCACGTGAGATGGAGTAGTTTTCAATGGTGAACATCTCTATGTTGATCATATCTACTATATGATTCATGTTCGACCTTTCGGTCTCCAGTGTTCCGAGGCCATGTCTAGGCTCGTCAAGTTTAACCCGAGTATTCTGCATGTGCAAAACTGTCTTGCACCTGTTGTATGTGAACGTAGAGCCTATCACACCCGATCATCACGTGGTGTCTCAGCACGAAGAACTTTCGCAACAGTGCATACTCAGGGAGAACACTTATACCTTGAAATTTAGTTAAGGGATCATCTTATAATTCTACCGCCGTACTAAGCAAACTAAGATGCATAAAAGATAAACATCACATGCAATCAAAATATCTGACATGATATGGCCATCATCATCTTGTGCCTTTGATCTCCATCTCCAAAGCACCGTCATGATCTCCATCATCACCGGCTTGACACCTTGATCTCCATTGTAGCGTCGTGGTCGTCTCGCCAACTATTGCTTCTACAACTATCGCTAACGCATAGTGATAAAGTAAGGCAATTGCATGGCGTTTGCATTTCATACAATAAAGCGACAACCATAAGGCTCCTGCCAGTTGCCGATAACTTTTACAAAACATGACCATCTCATACAAGAACGTATATCACATCATGTCTTGACCATATCACATCACTACATGCCCTACAAAAACAAGTTAGACATCCTCTACTTTGTTGTTGCAAGTTTTACATGGCTGCTACGGGCTTCTAGTAAGAACCATTCTTACCTACGCATCAAAACCACAATGATGTTTCGTCAAGTTTGTTGTTTTAACCTTCAACAAGGACCGACCATAGTCAAATTCGATTCAACTAAAGTTGGAGAAACACACACCCGCCAGCCACCTTTATGCAAAACAAGTTGCATGTGTGTCGGTGGAACCGGTCTCATGAACGTGGCATGTAAGGTTGGTCCGGGCCGCTTCATCCAACAATACCGCCGCATCAAAATAAGACGTTGGTGGTAAGCAGTATGACTATCACCGCCCACAACTCTTTGTGTTGTACTCGTGCATATCATCTACGCATAGACCTGGCTCAGATGCCACTGTTGGGAACGTAGCATGCAATTTCAAAACAATTCCTACGATCACGCAAGATCTATCTAGGAGATGCATAGCAACGAGAGGGGGAGAGTGTGTCCACGTACCCTCGTAGACCGAAAGCGGAAGCGTTTAACAACGCGGTTGATGTAGTCGAACTTCTTCTCGTTCCGACCAATCAAGCACCAAACGTGCGGCACCTCCGAGTTCTGCACACGTTCAGATCGATGACGTCCCTGAACTCTTGATCCAACAAAGTGTCGACGAAGAGTTCCGTCAGCACGATGGCGTGGTGACGGGGATGGTGAAGTGATCTGCGCAGGGCTTCGCCTAAGCACTACGTGAATATGATCGGAGGCGTAAACTGTGGAGGAGGGCGATGCACACGGCTAACAATGTTTGTTGTGTGTTCTAGAGGTGCCCCCCTTCATATATATAGGTTGGAGGGGAGGAGAGGCAGCCAAGGGGGCGCCCCAAGTAGGAGGAATCCTACTTGGGGTCCTCCAAATTTGGCATCCCCCCTTTCCTATTCCTATTTGGAGTAGGAAGGGAAGAGGGGGAAGGGGGAATCCTATTCCCTTTTTCCTTTCCTCCTTCCCCTTTTCTACTCCAATTTGGCTAGCCCATATGGAGGGGGCGTACCAGCCCCTTAGGGGCTGGTCTGTCCCTCTCCTGGCCCATTAGGCCCATATAGTTTGCTGGGGGTTGTCCGAAACCCCTTCTGGTGACCCGATAAGTACCTGGTACCCCCAGAACACTTCCGGTGTCCGAATACTATCGTCCTATATATGAATATTTACCTCTCGACCATTTAGAGACTCGTCGTCATGTCCGTGATCTCATATGGGACTCCGAACAACATTTGGTCACCAAATCACATAACTCATATAATACAAAATCGTCATCGAACGTTAAGCGTGCGGACCCTACGGGTTCGAGAACTATGTAGACATGACCCAGACACATCTCCGATCAATAACCAATAGCGGAACCTCGATGCTCATATTGGCTCCCACATATTCTACGAAGATCTTTATCGGTCGAACCGTTATGATAACATACGTTATTCCCTTTGTCATCGGTATGTTACTTGCCCGAGATTTGATCGTCGGTATCTTCAACCTAGTTCAATCTCGTTACCGGCAAGTCTCTTTACTCATTCCGTAATGCATCATCCCGTAACTAACTCATTAGTTACATTGCTTGCAAGGCTTGTTATGATGTGCATTACCGAGAGGGCCCAGAGATACCTCTCCGACACTCGGAGTGACAAATCCTAATCTCAATCTATGCCAACCCAACAAATACCTTCGGAGATACCTGTAGAGCATCTTTATAATCACCCAGTTATGTTGTGACATTTGATAGCACACAAGGTATTCCTCCGGTATCCGGGAGTTGCATAATCTCATAGTCAAAGGAATATGTATAAGTCATGAAGAAAGCAGTAGCAATAAAGCTTAACGATCATTATGCTAAGCTAACGGATGGGTCTTGTCCATCACATCATTCTCCTAATGATGTGATCCCGTTCATCAAATGACAACACATGTCTATGTTTAGGGAACTTAACCATCTTTGATTAACGAGCTAGTCTAGTAGAGGCTTACTAGGGACACTGTGTTTTGTCTATGTATCCACACATGTATCAAGTTTACGGTTAATACAATTCTAGCATGAATAATAAACATTTATAATGATATAAGGAAATATAAAATAACAACTTTATTATTGACTCTAGGGCATATTTCCTTTAGAGTCCTACTTGGACTCCCGGTCCAAGTAGGATTCGCCCCCCCCCCCCTTTCCTATTCCAACAAGGGGGGAGAGGGAAGGAGGAAGAGGGGAGAAGGAAAGAGGGGGGCGCCGCCCCCTCCTAGTTCAATTCGGACCAGCCCATGGGGGGGGGCACTGCCTCCCCTTGTGTCCCTTCTCTCCGCCCATAAGGCCCTATACTTCCCCGGGGGGTTCCGGTAATCTCCCGGTACTCCGAAACTTATCTGATACTTCCCAAAACCATTCCGGTGTCCGAATATAACCTTTCAATATATGAATCTTTATCTCTCAACCATTTCGAGACTCCTCGTCATGTCCGTGATCTCATCCGGGACTCCGAACAAACCTCGGTCATCAAATCACATAACTCATAATACAAATCGTCATCGAACGTTAAGCGTGCGGACCCTACGGGTTCGAGAACTATGTAGACATGACCGAGACACATCTCCGGTCAATAACCAATACCGGAACCTAGATGCTCATATTGGCTCCTACATATTCTACGAAGATCTTTTATCGGTCAAACCGCATAACAACATACGTTGTTCCCTTTGTCATCGGTATGTTGCTTGCCCGAGATTCGATCGTCGGTATCCTCATACCTAGTTCAATCTCGTTACCGGTAAGTCTCTTTACTCGTTCCGTAATGCATCATCCCATAACTAACTCATTAGTCACATTGCTTGCAAGGCTTATAGTGATGTGCATTACCGAGAGGGCCCAGAGATACCTCTCCGATACTCGGAGTGGCAAATCCTAATCTCGATCTATGCCAACTCAACAAACACTTTTGGAGACACCTATAGAGCATCTTTATAATCACCCAGTTACGTTGTGATGTTTGATAGCACACAAGGTGTTCCTCCGGTATTCGGGAGTTGCATAATCTCACAGTCAGAGGAACATGTATAAGTCATGAAGAAAGCAATAGCAATAAAACTAAACGGTCATTATGCTAAGCTAACGGATGGGTCTTGTCCATCACATCATTCTCCAATGATGTGATCTCGTTGATCAAATGATAACACATGTCTATGGTCAGGAAACTTAACCATCTTCGATTAACGAGCTAGTCAAGTAGAGGCATACTAGGGACACTTTGTTTGTCTATGTATTCACACATGTACTAAGTTTCCGGTTAATAAAATTCTAGCATGCATAATAAACATTTATCATGATATAAGGAAATATAAAAACAACTTTATTATTGCCTCTAGGGCATATTTCCTTCAGAAGCGGCGCACCGGCCGAGAGAGCGCCGCCCGCGCCGCTTCTCAGAGCAGTTGACTGCTGCGCGTTCAAACGACACGATGGCCACACGTCCGTCCGTCTGCCGCCCACATTGATGGCATGCGGTTGCTGAGGCGTCTCCTCTGGCGCCACCCGTCATCCCTCTGCCGCTCACCATTGCTATAAAAACCGGTGCCCCGGCCATAGCCGCAGTCATCCACGTCTGGTCCCTCTTCGCACCACTTCCACCATGGATCCCTCCCCGCCAAAGCTCCCTGGGATGGGCTTACGTCGGACCAGAAGAAGGAGATGGCCGTCATTGCTGCCGGCTGGCAGCCAGAGGACGACGGCGTCCCAATGGAGAACGCCGCCGCCGACGAATCGACGCCACCCTCGCCGGTGCATTGCACCTTGACCATCGACGAGGCCCGTGCCATTACATGGACAAGGTGTGGGAGGAGCAGTTCCGAGAGAAGTGTTACGGCTATTCTCTACTTACCTGAGGTGATTTTTGTAAAAATTGAAGGGTGGGTCGTTCGGTTTCCATCCCGTCCCTACATTTTGTATCCAAAGCTCGGGATGTGTAGAGTGCAGCCGGAGCATCGAAACCTTCGGAGCACAGGATATTTTCCCCCAAGGAAGAGGTTGGGGACCAAAAACTTGCTTCACGCCACCGCAACGACCCCAGCGACGGCAGGTGACCCTCCCCTTGATCTAGTTGGTAGCAAGCATGCGAGGAAGTCGGCGGCAACCATGAAGGCACTCGCCAAGGCGGAGGCAAAGAAGAAGGCGACTCCCGGGAAAGGTTGGCCGACGATTAGGGATGATAGCTTTGCCCATGGGTATGGGTACCCGTGGGTACCCTACCCGGAAACAATGGGCATGGTTGAGACTTGGCAACATTTGTACCCATGGGTAATGGGTATCCATACCCGCAAAATATATGGATAGGGTACTGGTATGAAATTGCGCCCATGGTAACCCAATGGGTACCCAAAAGTATTAATAAATGAAAATAACTCCTATGACATGTTAAATCAATATCAACTCCTTTGGCCCAACCCTAAATACCTTATTCCCTAAACCAGTCATAGATCCATAGGCCCACAATCACCATCTCACCACTCCTCATACGTCCTATATGACTCATCGAAACAATGGAATCGTGACTCATCACCACAGGACTCTTGTACAACTCTCAATCATGCGAGTCCTAGTTCTGATCCCCGTCTCCCACTGTATCAGAATACCACCAACTGTTGCTCTTACTCCATTTTTGCGTCCAAGAGGTCAGCCACCAGAGGAGGTTGCATCTTTGCTAGACTGCCTGCCCAATATCACTTTAATTTTAGGCTCATTTCTCTACTTTTTCAAAATGTAAATGCCATATAATGTACCCACTAGATACTCATTGGGTGTAGGATACCCGATGGATATGCGTGTCAATTTATGCCCATGAATGTTGAAAATGGATGAGTATAGAGTTTTTGTGGGTATGAGTTTGGCCAGAAGGAGATTGTACCGACCCATACTTTATCCATTGCCATCCCTACCAACGATCCAGGATCACACCCTTCAGTCCCGCCAAGGTTCAAGCGGGGTTGACAGCAAGGCCGGCAGGTTGGCGACGAGAGCAAGTAGCCTAACGAAGGGAACTGCACGACATATTGTTTCGGTCCCTTCTTTCACCATTTCTGCTTGAAATATTATTTCACTTCCGGGTGCATATATAGAATTGCGTTCTATGAACTGCAGTACAAAATCACATCTACAGGTCATACATTAGCGAACCTTCCAGCAAAAAAGAAAAAAAAACACTAGCTAATCGATACAAGGCATACATAAGAAAACAAAAACACTGGCGAATGGATACAAATTTGTCCTGTGAATTTTTGTCAACAGAAAACCTTATTTTGCCTGTAGCTCAGACATGTATCACCTGGGCCAAAATTTGATTTAGAAAAATGTCCAACCATACCGACAAGGCAACAATCAATTCGCACGGCGCGTATGCGTGCGTGCATACATCATTTGGCTTGTCGTGCATGTTCTTCCAAAATCACATCGAAGATATCGACTATGTAGCTTCGGAGGATCCTCCAGTACCTTTCGTCTTCGTCACAATCTCAGTGAGATTTTTTCCACACAAACATCTTATCAACATCATGAACAATGAAAAAATTCATGTGCAGATGTCCAATCAAACGTCGGGTTTCTCTTCCCCTCATCAGTGACCTTTTTCCACACCAAATGCCACCATGGGCAACAGGTAACTGTCAATTCATAAGAGCCCAATGGACATGGACTTGAGAACCAATCACAGAGCCGTTTCGAAAAAAAAAGAACCAATCACAGAGCAGCAAAGGGTGGAGAATTGGGATAAGAATGTACCCTAACAGTCTAAAGTGTAAGCAGATCCTTTAAATCTAGTCAGGGTAAGCAGATCTCAATTCCGCTTCCTGTCCTTTGTGGGGCGAACAGGGCTGCTGCTCGGGGATGGTGTAGACGGTCCAGGAAGAATTGTGCCCCCTTGTATATCACTTGAGATTGATCCAGGAACTGCTGCCACAGCGTTTTGGCACTCGATATGGGCTATCAAATCTCTTAGCTGTCACAGGACAACGGGGAAGGATTAGCTGTAGGCTAACAACTATGCATACTACTATAAAAAACAGAAAGAAATGGTGTGTACCGTAAACAGCATAGTAATGTGTGTGTTCATCAAACCAAACATCGGCTGATAGATGCATTGATTGTATTGTCACATTTTGCAAGCCAATTCAGTTAATTAACTTTTTGTTTAAAGATGACATGCAGTATCGTAACATGACACAGGTTACTATTTGAACCGACACAGCAGTTACTTTAACATACTAACCTCCGCCTCCAGCTTCTCAATCTTCTCATCTTTCAATTTAAGTGCAGCTTGTTCCCTGAAAATAAAATCTAACCACTTCAGATCGACAGTAAAATAGGAACTACAACTATGTTCTGAATCCTAATGATCTAGATATTTCAACAGCTAGGGCGATGGCCCAAGAAAATGCCATAAAAGTGAAAATAAAAAATTGTCATGTATAGCTGTGCATGAAACTTTCACAGCTGCAATCCCATATTAATATCATGAGCATTAGCTTTAGCTCTATGGAAGGTACATCCATTTTTCTGGTGATTAATTCTAAAAGCAATGAAGAAGATACCTTTCTTGAACTTTCCGAACCCTTTCTTTCCACATCTCCTGATTTTTCACAAGATTGGTATTGATCTGAAAAGGTTAATTATGAGTAATGCGACATCACTGATTTTTAAGTTCTAACATTTAGACCTAACTTCAACAAATACTATAGTGCTCACATCATCAAGAAAACTTTTCTCTTCAAGGCACTTATCAAGCTTTGCCTGTAACTTTTGGAGTTTCATCATGCTCACAGATTTCGAAGTGGCTGCAGAAATTTCTTTCTCATTCTCCTCTTTGACTTCTGACAGAAGTGACTCATAGTACTACATTAGCACCAGAAAAAAAGTCAGAATTTACCTTACCCTCTCAAATACTATATGTCAACAATATGGCAAGTAGTAGTCTTATAAATATAAAGGAGCAGCAACAAGTGGTGCATTGTTGTCTATCAGATAAGCACAAAAACATACAAACTTACATTTCTTTGTTTGTCAAGCTGAGACGTGAGGAGATCATTGTACTCTTCAACAATCTAAAAGAAGAGAAGTGCAAAGTTATAAAAGAAGATATGCACAAACATACCAGGGTGGTATAGCTAATAATATCCACAAAGATTATTTACTTAGTACATTACAGCTTCAACTTTACTGTTTAGTAGAGCTTCATCCATTCCTGCATCACCACTGCATATAGAACAGATACCATCTGCTTCATGACCACCATAGCAATTGTACTCAACCAGTTTACCATCTGTTTTGGACTGAATCAAACGATGGACATAGTTGTCACCAGCATAATCCCAAACCTTCTGTGTTTCTAATTCAAGTGAATAGCAGTGTTCAGTTTCTTTCCAGTGTTCAATAGCATGACCACCTTTGTACCTATGACCGCACCAATCAAAGTTAATAAGTTAACTAGTAACATTTGCAACTTACAGAATGAACAGGAAATATTTTACCTTCCGCAGCCAACATTACCACAGATTACACAAATCCAAAGATTTTCCGAAGTTCCACAAACAGAACACATTGATTTCTCAGGTTGCTGCTGACAATACCTACAAACCTGTGTGATACTTTCAAACATAAGCAAAAGGTACTCTTTGCATTGATAGGAAAAAACTTGCATGACTTCCCTAGACCAAGGGAAAACAAAACAGAGGAAGGCCAAATCCTACAGTGATGAACGAAACAGAGTGACTGAGTGTTGTATTTCAAAACGCTATCAACTTTGGCAAAGCAAAGTTTCCATCAGGATTCAGGCGTTGATAGCACCGTTAGGTCTTTATAATTCCGTTGTTAATTTCAAGTACAGTAGTATAATATAAACATTACAATTCCAATTAGTAAACTAATATAAAATAGTAAGAGTCATAAACTAAATATATCATATTAAGCTCTTACTGGGCACGAAGAGTCTGTCCATTTTGATATGCATGAACAGTGGAAAGAATGGTTGCATATTGTAGTAAGAATGCCTCCAGGATCTTGGTCAAGTCGCTCTGATTGAAAATAGAAACGAATAAACAACACAATCAACATAAATTCAAAATCCTATTGCTTGGGCTTAGGTAAATAGTAAGAAAACATATGTTCTACGAAGCTAACAAATAGGCATGGAGTAACCTCAAGGGAGTAACACCTATATATCATGAGTTAAACATAAAATGTGTGGTGGATCGTTTACATGTAACAGTTGTAAAGATGCACATGACACCCATTGCCAAAGCGCTTAAAACTATACTGCGACAGGCCGACAGCATAGCATAGGCAAGAGATCATCTTGCCTTCTTGGCCTCATATACTTGCATTTTAAATGTATATGCATGACAATCACAAAATTACACATCAGGGGTTAACAGCAGTTACAAGACATAAACAAGCTAAAATAATGCATATCAGCACGGATCAAATGGGGTTTAAATATTCAACAGCACTAGCATTAGGTGAAAGCTTATAACGTGACTTAAGTTTATTAGAGGAATAGAGATGGCAAAGATACATGCTTCAAAATCAGGTTCCACTTATGTGACATACATTTATTATATGACACACAGGCCATGATGTGGTTTACATCCTAACATCAGCACACTGCAATCATGTCTCTTTCTCATATTAGGTGAATTATGGCATAATTCAGAAATGTGGTTAGGCAAACATTCTACCATTTTAAAGAACTAAAACTGCACAAAATTATTTCAGACAACAAACAAAATGTGGTATTCTAATTTTCTAATACATAGCTAGATTAATTCAAAACATCTCCACATACCTAGACACACTGGGCAAGTAGGCTGCTCAGCTGAGCTCGTAATCGAGCTATGGGCATGCTCGATCAATTGAGTGTAGTGCACGTCTTCCACAAAACGTATACGAGAAACATCACCCTGCAAACACATCAATCTCCAATTAATTACGATGGCATAAATTTAATCACAGCAGCAGAAAAAACAAGTGTATATTCAGCAGAATTAGAAGAAACCAACACCTCCAGTGATGAGAACTGCTTTCCATTGAAGTGCTTGTAGAAGCTATCGGTGGAGCTCAGAGTGTCAAACTTTATGAGAACGCTATACTGGTCCTCCGCTCCATCAATCCTACATTATGAGCACCAATTAATACACCAATCCGCGCTTACATCAAAGTAGCTCAAGCCCCATCAAAGAGGCAAAGTTGGCCAGTTTTGAGGGCACAAGTCCAATACAGCACAACAAACGATGGGATCGAGGAAACTGAACCTATCTGAAGTTCAGAACCACTCGGACTGGACCAAGCTATGCGATCGAGGCCTTGGGCCAACGCAACTGCGCGAAGCTAAGCGAAGGCAGGCAGTGGTGAACAAGCGAGGTACCTGACGATGCGCATCTCGAGCATGTGGGGGACGAAGGAGCCGCAGAAGCGGCAGAAGTCCGCGTAGGTCATGTGGTTGGGCACCGCAGGTACGAACACCTGCGGCTTCCTCTCTGCCTACAAACACGCCGGGCGAGCGAGCGTTAGAGGTCACAACACCCAATACACGAACAGACAAAATACAAAAACCCTAGAACTGGGATAGCTTACCGGAAGATGAGATGACGAGGAGGAGGCGGCCGCGGCAGCGGTGGGTGGGTCGGGGTGGAGGAGGACGACGCCGCGGGTCTCCTCGATGCGGGGGTTCCCAGAGGAGAAGGGGACCGACTCGAGCGCGCGGGTGGATGAGAAGGGAGAGGCGGAGGGGGGGAGGGAGGCGGGATCGCCGGCGTTCGCCATGGCTGGAGAGGATCAGAAGCCTAGGGCAACGACGAGGAAGAAGGGGTTATTCGGAAAAGTTCCTGGCTCAACTGCTCCCAACTCCCAAGTCCTCCCCCTACTCGACCAGGTGGGGCCAACCTGGCAGTGAGATAAAGCGATGGCGTACGTAGTTGATTACCAATCGCGAGAGAATTCTCAAAAAAAAAAAGAGTAGAACGGTGGAAAAAAAAATGTGGAGGACACCGAGCTGATGCGGGGGAGGGGAGGCAGCGCCGGGAGGGCCTCCGCTGGCCCGGCGGCGGACCTTGGCGTCGGGGGAGCGGCTAGAATCGAGTTCTTTCCGGCTTCGGCTGTTTTTTCACCTATGTAAGTCAAAGCCGCAGAGAACTGGGCCAGTATTTTCCAAGTAGAAATGCACATCGCCTCTGTAAAAAAGAAGTTCATAATGCACTGCGCCTGTTGCTCGGGCCTCGCGTGCATCTTTGCGGTTGCTTCGGGTTGTGGCGGAAAGGTTGGGAAGGTCGGCATTACGTTACTGAAACTGGATAGTTGGTTGCCCGCCAAGTGGTCGACGTAATGCTGTGCGCGTTACAGTGCAGTGCAGCGCAGCTCAGCTATCCAGGGTTGGCGCCCATGCGATCACCAGATGGTGGAGTGCTCAGTGTTAAGGTTTGTTAGGTATGAGGTGTCCACTCTGTTCATGAGCTTTCGATGCCTCTTAGTGTGGGCGATGAGCGGAACGTGTCTAGGCTCTCAGAATTCAGATGATGAGCCTAGTTCCGAGTTTACCCGGCCATGGCAATAAGGCATGGTGGAACCTTATGCTGGTTGCAGTGGATAAGAGTGAACCGATGGCGTGTTGTTTTAGGATTTCAGTTCACAGATATCTGACTTACTACTGACTTGTTGTGTTTCTTGAAGAATTCACTTAGAATGTACTCTGTCATCATCTTCTAATTGGTTTATTTTGTCATTGTCAGGATGCGGATTTAGATTCCGATACATACATCATTCCCCCTTCAGGCTTGCTTGGATACACCATAGTCCAATTTGACCTTTTGGATTGGAAGGGATTTTAGTTCAATTTCACTGTTCGTTCGATGGGATTGAGAGATCCAATCAGCTTAGAGTGTGCCCAAACAGGCCACAGGATTCACAGTACTGTTGTGCAACTTTACACGATGGCATAAAGATTGGAAGCCAAATCTTTGATGGAATCTATGACTGTTTTGTCATAGGCAAGCTTTGGTTAGATCAGTTCCTTGTTCGTTTGGCCTCATGTATCTTCCAGGCTAGCAACTCATAGGCGTGAAATTCAGGCGTTCACAGCACAGTAAGTTTGTCCATGGGCAAAAGTATGTCTGTTCACCCATTATGGGACAGGTAAATTTTGAAGAAAAAAAAATCCTACCTTTCATATTCTGTTAGCTGAAATGTTAAACTATACACTATTCTACTCTGGTGTAATTTATCCTTTAGATTAATTGACCAGTTATTGTCCATATATACAGTTGAACTGAAGTGGAGTTAAAATATGTGTGCTTATATTGTAGCCTTGGTTACTTTACCGAGCAAGGTACAGAGGCTTATCATGCTCCCTGATGCATCAAAGTAATAGCCATAACTTTCATTCAGCTTACATGTTCAACTTAAAGTCCTAATCTCTTTGAAGTGATTGAATGTTTGTGCATGATAATCGCATAAAAATATAGGCATATTTTCTGGGAACCTTCTTTGTTAAAGGAAATGGTGATGCAAAATGGTAAAATGAGACCCTATTTCAAAAATATATATGTTAATGAGTGTGGTCCATATTTTTCCTGGAAATAATGGTAGGACAAGTAATTGTGTTAGTTAAATATATGAACATGGTCTGGCTAGTTATTAGGGGAAATGTAATCAACCAACCTTGTTTTACTATTTGCAAAAGAGTGAAGTGCATCATAGGTCCTCGAACTATTTCAGAGGTGTCACGTAGGTTCTCGAACTATGAAAATCGTCATCTAGGTCCTCAAAGTGCAATATGTGTGTCATCCTGGTCCTTCAACTATTTCCAAGGTGTCATGTAGGTCCTTAAACTATTTCGGAGGTGTCACATATATACACACTTATTACACTTCAAAGATTTTTGAGGACCTAGATGACACTTTTCATAGTTTGAGGACCTACATAACACCTTCGAAATAGTTCGAGGACCTAGGATGCACTTCACTCTTTGCAAAACTATGGACCTATAATGTACCTACCAAGGTTGCAGTCAACATGCCTGGGGATCTTCACAAATCTGGTTTCAACTGATCCTCTGCTATTTGGTTATTATTAATAAATATGTTGACTGAGCATCCCCAGAAACAAAAAAATGTGTTATTTGTGAATCTAGTTGACTGTTTGCGGTGATTAGCTCTGCTTGTAGTCAATGAGTTCGTGTGGTTGACTTACCATATGCGAATTGTGGAGATGGCTTCCTCTCGGTGTCCAGGTTGTTGGGCGTAAGGATGCAAGCGGGCATCCTGCAAGGCCCACATGTAAGTATATGGAAAGCCAAATATGTATTAATCTAAATAAAAATTACACTAGGTTGGCTTTTCGAACACCTATATGCTGATATATGTGGGCTCCGTAGTTGGGCAGTGATTATTGTGCTGTAGAACCTGTATGATGTCTGCTGGCCGGGGTAGAAATAGAATGTGCATTCTTGGTATTCTGGCTGACCAAGTCGATGCCCTAATGTTCGACCTTCTTTTAATGCTAAGGTACATGAATGTTTAACATATTCTGGAAATATTATCAGTGCTCCCTGATGATCAGGAAATAAGTTATTATAGAACCCAGTGATAGGTTTAGTCTTTAGGTTTCACAACCTTTATGCAAATTGCCCCAATTGATGACACTTAACGTTCACGAATTTGAAGAGAGTCACATCACAATATTGTTTCTGCTGTGTACTAGAGTTTAGGAGAGAGGTATGGGAACGGGATAGAAGAATGACTCTTCTGTTTCTTTATAGAGGCCTAACTGTCCAATCTAAAGTAATAAGCCATAAATCTTATCTCTGCCTTAAGGCCTGAACTAAAATATATCTTCCTAACTTAAATGATAAATTATGTAACCGAGGGATTTGTGATCTTATCCTATAATTTGGAGTCATCTCCTTGCCATGGTGACGATATGTACTTCCATACATAGCAGTTTCTGCCCACATTTGGGAACTGGAAGCTGCAGCGACAATACAAAAGGGATCTTATCTTGGAACAATGGAGGAAGTCAACAAGCATAGACCAGAAACTGTTGAAATTTTTGAACAAATTAATTTTTGTGAGTCAATGAGAATTCATCATTGCCCTCTATATGTTGAACCATTTGGTTGCGTAATGTCCGGCTGCATCCTAATATAGGAAATCTGAAGCATCCAGTTGGTCATCCAATGGCTCAGTTCAAGGCAGAGAGGGAGAAATTTCTTTGCGCCCAGAAAAAAGAGAACACTTTTGGCGAGCCTTGACCCTGAGCCCTTGGTTACTACTTCGGCCAGGCAGATTAAATTGCAACTCCACATCATCTTATGTTAAGTTGAATTCACATCGGATCCATTCCTTAGAATCATTTACCAAGAGATGGGTTACATGTGTTTATGTATCATCCCTAGTTGGAAACATACTTTTATCAAATTAGTACTTCCGTACTGCTGCGGCCTTTATGAAACTTTGGTGGTTAAAAGCCAAATGCATTCAGTTTCATCTTTCGTTCTTGAAGGATTAAACCGTTGCACATGACCGTGTTTCTACCTCCAAATTTCTCAACGGTGTGGTGGTTCTGGTTTCTTTTTTAATCAATCTTTGTGTTTTTTTCATCATAAGAGGTTAATAACTGAATGGAACAACTGCTCGTTTTGTGCATCAAATTACGCATGTATCGAGATCTGTGCTACTTTATTTGCTAATTGCGTTGGACTATTGTCTTGTTGAGTTCATTATTTCGTTCTAACATGACTATATAACTCAGTCATATGAAGCTAATCTAATTTAAACAAGAGAATACGACCCATTTGATCTGATCAGAATGGTTGAAGAAACTTAAGCTAGCTTAGCGATCGGCTAGCTGTCACTTATTTGCTTACTTGCTGCTCTTTTCCCATTAATTGCCAGTTCAAATCGTCTGGATCACCAGACATCTACAAGACAATGACCATTTAGTTGACATTTGAATATTACTTCTGAACTTGTTCTTCTGTAACTTGCATGTTACCTCAGGTACTAAGTGTTACTAGTATTTGCATGAATTTGAGATCTGCAACCAAACTTGATGGTTCATGCATCTGTATTGTGGCAAGACAACACAATGGAAAGTACTAAGCAATTAAAGCGGTTAAAACTTAAACGCTTCCAGAAAATCCGAGGAAAATAATATGGTTGGCTCCAGTCAAAGTCAAGGAGAGAGTACCTGTAACTAGCGCAATCCCTTTTTTTAATAATTCATCATCATTGGAGGATGACAAAGATTTTACTGTTTAAGTAGACATTTGATTATCTTAGTGTGCTTATAATATTTAGTAGATGACGCGCACGAGTGCACTTCCCGAGCTTTCCAGCTATATGTGCCGAATCATATCACGAGGTGCTTGGAAAAAATATTGATATCGCGTTCTGATCTCGAGATGATCTGATTAGGCATTACTGAGGGCTTCAGTATTTAAACTGCAATTGCTCAAATTCCAATGGTTTAAAGTTTTTTTAACTTTTATTTCTTAACCCTTCCTTGCAAAGGAATATATGTAAGCAAATAAGACGAACCAGTGTTTTTGTGCATCAATATGATTGATTGCATGAGACTACTACAATGTTGAGAAGTATGTTCCCTTTTTCTTCTGACGTATCGTTGTAGGCATGAAATGGGCAATGGAAGGTAAACCATCACCCCATCAGTGCAAACTTGTGTTTGGTAGGAGAAACTTGCTCTTTCTGTCTCTTGATCTGTACAGTTGCACCTTTTTTTTTGCGATGACAGTTGCACCTCTTTTGTGTTTGACAGACCTATTGCCTATGAAAATATAAATTAACTAGGCTTGCATTTTTTTTACAATAAGAAAACGTCTGTGGAATGCCATTTTTAGCATCTATAATGCATGTTTGTTATGGATCCACATTGCTTCATGCACTTTCAGTTTAAAGAAGATAATAAATGAGTAGAGTACTTCATTTCTGAAACCAGGGTAGTAGAAGATAATCTTAAAATATTTTCCTATTATTTTGTCCTTCGTCACTGTTGTTTCATGACTAATCATTTTACTAAATCTGCTATGCATAGCTCTGAATCTGTTTCCTAGTGTTTTTATGTAATAATTGCTACTGCTCAGAACAGGGTTTAGAATATTGTTGATTGACATGAGAGTATGAGACTGTAGAAGATTCGTTGATCTTATGTTGGTCATAAATAATACAATATTTAACCACTATATGTTTTCCATTACATGAAATACTTTAGGTCAATTGCTATTTCGTTAAAAAAAAACTGCAACTGCCCATGATTCCACAGAAATCTACGGTAGATTCCTTGTGTGGTAGATATGATGATTACAACAGAATGCTTCTTTTTGGCAGGTTATTACCTATTAAATTTAGCTATGGCTGCCAAAAAAGAGCATTACATTTCAAAACAACCCCTCTGCTTTATCCAGATTGTGGAGGCAAGGCAATATTGTAAACTTTATTCAAAAACAACCCCTCTGCTTAGCCAAAAATACACTCCTAGGACTAGTCTATTGAATGCTTAAACTCATGTATTGATTTTTTTACCATGGTTCTAGGCGTGTCAAGAATTGAGAGTGATAACATGATCGCTCGCATAATTAGGTATAAATCTTAATTAATGACCTACACAGAAATTGTTGAGTGCATTTGGTATTTGATCAATAACAACATTTAGAAAAACTAATAGATAAAGGAATAATATGAACCATGTTAAGGCGTACATATATATGAACTGGTGCATCTACCTGAAGAATTTGGGTACAATTGCCTCTGGTGATGTACATTGAAATTACATGGTTCCATCAAGACAAAATTCTGTCAGTAGTGCACCAGCTTAGTCCAAGAGATAAAGAGCATCAAAGAAGTAAAAAAAGAGACTATTTAGTGTTTTATTTTTATTAGCACAAAGGTGATCGTTGAGGCACCCCTTTCCTTCTGCTCATGTTTGTGGCCATGTCATCGTCAGAGACCCGGTTTGCAGATCGTGCACAGATATATGGTCCGCTACGCTTCTTCCGGACAAAATTTGTGTATGGTATGCTCAAATTATCGGAGTCTGATGATCCCATAGGCTCATCAGCATCAACAAGTGTTGACTGGGTTGTCTCATCATCAGCGTCATGAGGAATGAAGAAGTCAGGACCAAGCTGCAAGGTCTTGCATGGACGCAAGTATGCTGACAAGTCTTTCTTCTTCCGTAATATGTACTCAACCTGAAAAGGATGGATATGAGTGAACTTGACAGGTAGTTTTCATATGTATGTCCAGAAATTGACAGTTCGCTTTAAGTGCATTTAATGCCTATCTGGACATATTTTTCTGAATTTGCTAACATTAATTTTCATATATTTTTTACTTTATAGTGCTTCTACCAGCTGATTCCCCAATCAGATTCTTCAGGTAGCTAAATACTCTGATATGGATATTGCATGGCAAATGAGGTCAGATGCTATTGTAGCTAAGTACCTTTTAGAATCTAGATCAAAATTGTGCTGCTTCTCTCATTTAGTATGAATTATATTCTTTGATTCTATCAGCCATCGTAATTCAGTTGAACATAATTGTATTATTTTGTTAGTCATCATAATTCAACTCAATATAACTACACTATTTCTCAGCCATCAGAACTAAATTGCATGTAATCACATGGAATAACACTAGATCGCGAGTTCTACTAAATCACCTTGCAATCCAGAGAGCAGTAGAAATAGGGCTCTTGAAGGCTCCTGTCGCAGGAGGTGCAAATATTCCCTGACCCCTTAAATTGCCTATTCTGTGGTCTCTTCTTCAGGAAAACGACCTTAGAGCTGTTAATCGTGTATGACTGTACCATGTAGATACAGAATTATGAGCATGCATGCATCTCAGACAACAATTATCAGACTCACACGCATACTGTGTAGACTATGCATATTACCTGAACACCGGAACAGTCAATAAGCTTCTCAAGGTCCTCCAGCCGAACGACGTCGTGGTAGACATATCGCCGAACCTGCAGCAGCCGGTGTACCCGGTGTGTCGACACACAGTGTGGGCAGATGCTGGTGCAGCAGTCAAGGCAGCATATGTTCTTCTCGTTCTTCTTGGCATGCTCATGGAAGGAGCATGCCACGAAGAACTTCTCTGTGCTGAGGGCCTCTAACCATGCTGGCTTCCACATTGCCTGCTGATGCTGCAAAACTCCAAACGATCTTTGCATCACTAAAAGATGAACTTAAATGAGGAAGCATGAAGAAGGTGGGAATTCTCACCATGATTATGTATGTCGGTGTAAAGCCTTTGGTGTTCTATGTGTTCTTTGTTGGAAGAGGAATGGGGAGCTTTGACGAAGAGAGTACGTGTAGCTTGTGAAGGATGAGAGATGGGGTGTTTAGTGGGCTAAGAAGGATTAGACCAGCCAGAAGAAGGGGGTTATATACTTGCATTGCTAGAGCTTTTGACATTTGACTCCTTAATATATGGAACTATCATGCGATGAGCCTTGCTTTATGAAGGAGTAGTGATAGGCATGTGTAGTTACTTTGTGCATCATATTAAGAACATGTTCCTGAATTGCCGTTGTAGCCTTGTAGGTGTCGGGATGTCATATTTCAAAACGGAAAGTTGTTTCACAAAATATAATTACCCATTCGAAGGAGCTGCAAAATCATTTCGCATGGGTTGCCATGCACTCTGATTGGTAAAGTTGTCCTCTTAAAATTTCCAATTTATAGCATAAAGTGGCTTTTACTTCTCAGAGAAAAAGTCAACTAATTATGATAGTTTTGTCAGGTTCGTCCTCAGATAAGTAATGCAGTTCCAGTAGAATGTTATATTGCATGACATTGATTAGAGTTTTCTACAGGTAAATTACCTGCGTGAACATAAGTTTTCGATCTATTTTGTAGTTCAGTATCAGGTTGAATTACCGTATTCACTAATAAGTTACAACGGTGGCTCTTCTCTGGAGAAATTATGAAAATATGAAAATACCATGCAAAACAAAACAGATCATCACAGTTAACTGGTAAGCCTGATTGATGCCGGTAAGTGTTTCTTGTAAAATTTCAGTCACTTGGATTTTCCTTGTAAACAAGAAGTATTTATTTCTTCAAGAATGAATCAAGATGTATTTCACAGATGCTCGCTCCGGACGGCATGCAAACGGCAAGGTCTGAAGTTTTAGCATTAAAATCTGCTGCATCTCTTGGAGATTGGGCTGATGTGCATGACATGTACTGATGTACACAGGGAGCCAACAAAGCACACAAAAACAAATCTAAAGGAAAGAAAGGGAGGTGGGGAGGTGAGGAGAACGTGGATGCTGTTTCTAGTGTTTCCCAACCCTTGTGCCAACTTTTTAACTTATGACCAAAGCTCAAATCTCTAGCCTTGGCTATTGAGCTCGCCCCTCTAAACAAATGCAGTCCCCAAGGACGCGTTGATTCCTTGTTTGGAGCCTTATGTGGGGGGAGGGGATGGCCTTTCTTGGGCAACCCATGCATACAATATAAATCTGCGGTCTCCACTAACAAATTACTGCCTTGGGCTTTGCCCCATCCATCGTGTTTGCCACAGGCTAGGTGTTGTTTTACCCGAGTATTATATCTCAAATGGTGAACTACGGTAGCACAAATCTGTTACGGAAGCGCACTCTGTAACTTTTGGGGAATCTACATTCTGTTTTACTCTTCGTCTGTTCTTGTTCCGAGCACAAATATGCGTGGTTTATATCTTTGTTAATTTTGAATGGGTATCCTAAGTGACAGGCTGCAATTACTTTCTGTGGATCAAGAGTCTGTTGTTATGGAGTATGGACTATTATTATGTACTTTGTGCTATGAAACCTTTTTCCTGGTAATTGTTGTGGCCTAGTTACTGCCTTTTGCAGTTTGCACTGCATTGCATATGCTGTCTATGTTTAGCTTTCACATGCAAGGGTCACAGATTCCAATATCTAGCTTGGCTTGTTCTGGGAGTGGATTCAGCGAAGTGCGTAATGGCTTGTCCCAGGTGTGGATCCGATGAGGTTTTGCAAAGAATCGATTATATGTAGATGTATATAGTCCATTTAGAAGTTGAAGATGGTGCTCTTCTGGTTGATCTGAGTTGTTTGTATGATTTTCTAATGATTCGTCGAAAAAGAACCTTACTTCCTTGCAGATATTGGTCCACTATCCCTGGAGACGTGAGCTGATGGACAGCTCCACCTTAAAATGTCTGACTCTAAATATTCGGTGATAGCTGGTTCTAAGAGAAGCAAGGTTTCCACAGTTTCATCTCTGATACTTTTTTATATTGTCTATGATTGGTGCGTTTGCAAGAGCCTTAAATTGTGTCATGGCCAATTGGCCATTATCACTATTTCGCTATGTAACAACTGCTCCTTTTCAGTTCATGTAGGTTGATTCAGTTCGCTGATTTCAGGGAAAAGACGGTTTATTACCTTTTTGTGGTACTCGATGACGATTGTTAATGCCGATTTGTGCATAATTAATCTGGGAAGCTATACTGCTACAGGGAGACTCTTTGCTTCCATACCATAATGGCTGACGCTTAGTTTCAGTGAGTTGTCCTTTTTAAATTAACTTTTGTTTCTTCAACCAAGTTTCCAGGAAACTAACATGCCAAGCAGCTGAACATTACGCTGATCAAGTTTAGAACCAGTAATCTGGCTACTTTGCCACTAGTGTCGAAACATCAGACTGTCATCAAATGGCCCAAAATAAATTAATACATTTAACATCTTTTTTTTTCTATCTATGTATACTAGTTTCTGGTATCGGTTTCGAATTCTCATTCCAGCCTACTTTGATAAACTTCGGCTGCTAATATACTTCTTTTTCGGTGTCGGCTGCTGATATTCAAGTATCTTGATATTTTTTAGTACTACTAATTTTATTTTTTGACAAAAGGTGGATTTTATTGACTCAAAATGACGACTAATTTTACTGGTAGTAACATTCAGATAGGGGAGAGTAGTAGCCGAAAGACCGAAACCATTTTGGAGATTGTGCAGACGTACAAGAAAGAAGATGACAAGTAAAAGAGAACGCAGGCTAAATCCTTTTATACTAACTGTAGTTCTTGTCAATTCTTCCTAGCAGCATGCACCCCCCTCAAAACCGAAGCCGCGTGCATACGTGCAACGGCAAAGCTCCAAAGCCTACGCCCCTCAAATTCGCGTCCCTTCCGTCTCCTAGGATTTGACTTACGAAATTAACCAGGACTGCTAATTTGATTCGCCGGAAGAGTGGTGTCTCTTTTTAAAAAAAGGATTTGATTGAAGAGTGGTGTCTAAGCAACGGATGTTGTTTCTTGCTTGCGATTGTAGCCATGTAATCATTAATCCAGCTTGGGTTGTCACAGGCTCGCTCACACCACAAACCCAAGTCGACCCACCCTCCCTCCTACCCCTGTATTTTCTATTCTAACCGGCGATCTTTCACGGTTCTAAACACCACTTTGTCGGTCCCTAAACCCCGGTCAAATTTGCTCCAGTGTACCAGAAAGCTAATCAAATTGTACGGACGCCGAATCCGAATATTTTTACCTTCAGTCAGAATACTTCACCCATTGATCTCGGGCACTAGTCTATGACGCGCGGGCCACACGACTCGAATTGCCTACACGACCAGTGGCTGTGCAGTGAGCTCGAGAGGCGCCGCACGGTGGTAATGGAGAGACTGTGGAATGGGTTAGCTTTAGCAAGTGATGGTCCATGGAGATCCCCGACCCCCGAGTTCCAACCCGGCCCGAACATTTTCCTTTTTCTCCCCCTTTATCTTTCGTCGCACGCACGCAGGCACGTCCGCATGTGCAGCGCCGCACGTGTGCACGTACGCCCTTTCGCGTAGAGAATCCAGGGCGCGCACACGTGGCGGGATCCGAGGTGGCGGGCCAGGGGCCGGCCGGCTGGTGGCCTCCACGTGAGGGCGTCTGACACAAGGTTAATGCGTGGAGGCGCCTTCACGTGACGTGCATCGGCCTCCGCGTTGGACCAGATGCGCTGCGGTGCCTTCCCCTGTGGCCTCCTCTGTTTGTTGCTGCTGCCGTGGAAGTTTCGCGGGTGACGAGCTTAATTGCACAGTTGGTCGATCTTCTTGTTTCACCTCCCTTCTTTGAGATCTGGTCTGCCTTTCTTGAAATCTGGAGCTGTGTTACGCGTACTGATTTTTTTTCTTTTGAAAAACTTTCGTTTTATTGATCTTCAATCACGACAATAAAAAACATCAGAGATAATAAAAATTACAACCAGGTCCATGAGCCACTTAACGAATGATTACAAGCATTGGAGCGAGCCGAAGGCACGCTGCCGTCATCGCCCCTCTTTCCTTGAAGTCGGACAAACCTTATTGTAGTAGACAGTCTGGAAGTCATCGTGCTAAGATCCCATACGAACAACGTACCAGAGCAGCAACAATCGCCGATGATGAAAGTCGTAGATTGGAAGGATCGAACCTATAAACGCCCAAACTAAAATGAACAAAGACCGGATCCAAACAGATCCAATAAAGACGAGCACCGACCCAATGCCGCGAGATCCGATGAAGACACACCTCCACACACCCTCTGACAAAGTTAGACGCACCATCAGAACGTGGATAGAACATACTTGTTAGTCTTGTAGCAAAACAAGTACTCCCTCCATCCGGTAATGTAAGACTAGCGCCAAAAAATGTCTTACATTATAGGACGGAGAGAGTACTTATAGGAAAATTCATCATGAAAATATATTTTGTGAGTTTTCATAAAACATTAAAAAAATCACATATGCGCATACTTCCGCCCTCCTCAAATAAGTGGACATATAGAAATTTTAAGATATATTATGGAATTGAGCAGGAAATATATTGAGAAGGTGTAAGCCATACTCTCTCTTCTTTAATTACCCAATCTTTAATGAGCTAAGACTTAGTAACATGCATCTCCAATGCTGACCCGCAAAATGGCCATCGCATCCGTTCCCGGGCCGGGGGACCAGTCTGCGGACACCGATGTGAGAATCGGCCATCCAAACCTAGACGGCATACATCCGGCCCTATTTTTTTTATTTAAAGTCCGCATACATCTGCATGCTCAAAATAGCCGCATATCTAGTTCTAGTTCAACTAAAAAATATTCAACTGTTCAAATGTAGCAGTAGTTATAATTTAAATATTACAATCCAACATGTTGTCCCCTTTAACCGCTCACATATACTCAATCAGATCTTCCTTCAGTTTCTCATGAGTTGATCGATACCGAATTTGTTGCATTTAAACAAATTCATCAAATGTCGCCGGACTTTGGTTTGGAAGTTTGATAGGATGAGGATCACACATGTGTAGGGTCGAAAGTATGTCTAGAAGGAGGAGTGATTAGACTACTTGACCAAATAAAAGCTAGTATTTTCCTAGTTTTAGCTGTAGGCAAGTTTTAGCAATTCCACCAAGTCAAGCAATACCCTACACATACAAGTCTAAGACTTTGACCAGTGGAAAGTAAAGACTTTGCATAAAGGAGGGATCAGAGATATCAAACGTAATGAAGACACGGAGATTTTTTGCGTGGTTCTGATATGTGGTGCTATCGTATATCCACGTTGGAGACTTCAATCCATGAAGGATAATGTAACACCCCTGATGTCATGCTACAGTAAACTCCCTTAATGGTGCCATGCCACCACAATTAATTTTGCTAAACTTCACTTGATCCAAACCCAATTCAAATTCAAATGCAACTCAAATTACTATTTCTTCAAACTGTCCAACATAAATGTTCATTGGGTTGCAAATATTTAAATATTTAAAACTGGGCCAGCAACATTTAAATTAACCATTTTGATTTACATAAATAGTTAAGCCTTTCAAAATAAATTGGGGCTTAGTGGGGTATCTCAAAACCTTGCCTAATATTTATGTGTCGAGTATCATCTACAACTAAAATCATTGCAGTTAAAAGCAAAGTGCAAAGCAATGGCTAAAATAGAAGAGAGAAAAAGAAAAAGAATAAAAACTAAATACTACTGTGCAGATGGGCTCTAGGTTAACAGTGTAGGCCCAACCCATTTTTCTCCTCCTTCTTCCTACCGCTAATCATGGCGCGCTGGACGCGCGCCCCACATCCACGCCCTGGATCGCCACGCGTCGGCCACCCCGCAGCCTCCCCGTCATCGTCGATGCCTACAAGGATGCCCCCTCGTCCCCTGGCGAACCCTAGCCCTCAGAGCCCCCTCTCAGTTTCTTCCTCCCCCGCGCAAGGCCCGAGCCCTCGCCGCCACGCGCCCACCGATCTCCCCCTTGTCTAGCTCCGTGTCCAGGAGTTTGATAACCCACAAGTATAGGGGATCGCAACAGTTTTCGAGGGTAGAGTATTCAACCCAAATTTATAGATTTAACACAAGGGGAGCCAAAGAATATTTGCAAGTATTAACAGTTGAGTTGTCAATTCAATCACACCTAGAGAACTAAATATCCACAACAGAGTGATTAGTAGAACAATGGTATGATAGTTTGATAGCGGTAGTAACGATAGCAACAGTAACGGTAACAATGGTAGCAGTAGTTTTATAGCAATTGTGACAGTGGCGACAACAGTAGTAACTTAGCAAAGATCAATATGTGAAAAACTCGTAGGCATTGGATCGGTGATGGATAATTATGTTGGATGACATTCATCATGTAACAGTTATAACCTAGGGCGACACAAAACTAGCTCCAATTCATCAATGTAATGTAGGCATGTATTATGTATATAGTCATACATGCTTATGATAAGAACTTGCATGACATCTTTTGTCTTACCCTCCCGTGACAGTGGGGTCCATAAGGAAACTAAGGGATATTAAGGCCTCTTTTTAACAAAGAATCGAACAAAGCATTAACACATGTTGAATACATGAACTCCTCAAACTACGATAATCACCGGAAAGAATCCCAATTATTGTCACCTTGGGGTGTGCGGATCATAACACGTAATAGGTGCGTATAACTTGCAAGATAGGATCAAGAACACAAATATATTCAAGAAAACATAAAGGGTTCAGATCTAAAATCATGGCACTCGGGCCCTAGTGACAAGCATTAAGCATAGCAAAGTCATACAACACCAATCTCAGAACATAGTGGATACTAGGGATCGAGCCCTAATAAAACTAACTCGATTACATGATAAATCTCATCCAACCACCGTCCAGCAAGCCTATGAAGAATTACTCACTCCCGGCGGTGAGCATCATAAAATTGGTGATGGAGGATGGTTGATGATGATGATGACGAAGGACCCCCCCTCTCCGGAGCCTTGAACGGACTCTAGATATGGCCTCCCGATGAAGAACAGGAAGTGGTGGCGGCTCCGTATCATAAATCACGATGAAACTTTCTTCTTTTTTTTCTCGGGAATTATGAATTTATAGTGCTGGGATCGGTCAGCAGAGCCTCATGGGCCCCACAAGCCACCAGGGCGCACCCAGCGGGGTGGGCGCACCCTGGTGCCTCGTGGGAAGCAGGTGGCCCCCTCCAATGGGTCTTTGCTCTAGTATTTTTTTATTCCATAAAAATTCTCCAAAAAGTTTCGTCCAATTCCGAGAAATTTTATTTATGCAAAAAAAACAACACCATGGTAGTTCTGCTGAAAACAGCGTCAGTCCGGGTTAGTTCCATTCAAATCATGCAAATTAGAGTCCAAAACAAGAGCAAAAGTGTTTGGAAAAGTAGATACGACGGGGACGTATCAACTCCCCCAAGCTTAACTCATTCCTTGTCCTCAAGCAATTCAGTTGACAAACTGAAAGTGATAAAAAAACTTTTACGAACTCTTTTGTTCTTGTATCTATATATATGCTCAAATAATACCTAGTTTTCAGCAAAGATCATAACTAACCATGCAAATGATAACTCTTAAAAATTATATTCACTCATATCAATGGCATAATCAACTAGTGAGCAATAATAAAATATCTCAAATGCCAACACTTTGTCAAAATAATCATGATATAATATGACAACATGGTATCTCGCTAGCCCTTTCTGAGACCACAAAACATAAATGCATAGCACCTCCAAAGCTCAAGCAGCGACTAAACATTGTAATTCATGGTAGAAAAGATCCAGTCATGATGCGCACAATATTAACTATGCACAATGCATTAGAATGACAATACTGCCCACAAGACTGGTGCTTGTTTAAGGAGGTGATGACTCAACAACAAAAGTAAAATAACATAAAAGTAAATGATAGGCCATTCGAAGAGGGAAGCAGGGATTTGTAGAGGTGCCAGGGCTCAAAGCTTAAATCAGAGATAAATATAATTGTAGGAGGTATGCCTTTCCTGTCAACATCATGACCGAGAGTTTTCAATATCTTCCATGCTAAACAAATTAGCGGCGGTTCCCAAGCGGTAAAGTAAAGTTTACCCCCTCCACCAGCAAACACAAGCCATGGCTAGCCGAATCCTCGGGTTCCCTCCATACCAACAACTTTTTGGGGGAGTTTGTTTTATTATTTGCAATTTTAAACATGGGACTGGGCATCCCGATTATCAGCCCGTCTCGTGCAAGGACAAGTGAATAAACACTCATCATGAGAATAACCCGCTTAGCATGGAAGATACTGACCGTCCCCTGTCGCTCCATGAGCTGTATGGGCACACAAAAGAAATGTTCAATTGAATATTTAGAGGTGGCACATGCAAATTTACTTGAAACGACATGTTGGGGAACGTAGCAATAATTCAAAAATTTCCTACGTGTCACCAAGATCAATCTAGGAGATGCTAGCAACGAGAGAGAGGGAGTGCATCTTCATACCCTTGAAGATCGCTAAGCGGAAGCGTTACAAGAACGCGGTTGATGGAGTCGTACTCGCGGCGATTCAAATCGCGGAAGATCCGATCTAGCGCCGAACGGACGGCGCCTCCGTGTTCAACACACGTACAGCCCGGGGACGTCTCCTCCTTCTTGATCCAGCAAAGGGAGAGGAGAAGTTGAGGGAGAACTCCAGCAACACGACGGCGTGGTGGCAATGGAGCTCGTGGTTCTCCGGCAGGGCTTCGCCAAGCACTACGGAGGAGGAGGAGATGTATGAGGAGGAAGGGGCTGCGCCAAGGGAAGGGTTGCGGCTGCCCTCTCTCTCCCCCACTATATATAGGGGGAAGGGGGTGGAGGAGGCGCCCTAGGGTTCCCTAGGGGAGGGCGGCGGCCACAGGGGAAACCCTAGATGGGTTTGGGGGCCCCCACCCCTGGGAAACTTGCCCCCCAAGCCGGGGGGTGGCTGCCCTAGGGGAGGCACCCCCACCTCTCCACGTTACGTGAGAGGGGTTGGGAGGGGCGCACAACCCCTTAGTGGGCTGGTTTTCCCCTTCCCCTTGGCCCATAAGGCCCCCCAACGCTTGCCGGGGCCTCCGAAACACCTTTCGGTCACGCTAGTCGTCACCCGGTACTCCCAGAACAATTTCGGACTCCAATACCCTTCGTCCAATATATCGATCTTCACCTCCGGACCATTTCGGAGCTCCTCGTCATGTCCGGGATCTCATCCGGGACTCCGAACAACCTTCGGTAACCACATACTATTTCCCATAACAACTCTAGCGTCACCGAACCTTAAGTGTGTAGACCCTACGGGTTCGGGAACCATGCAGACATGACCGAGACACCTCTCCGGCCAATAACCAATAGCGGGATCTGGATACCCATATTGGCTCCCACATGTTCCACAATGATCTCATCGGATGAACCACGATGTCGGGGATTCAATCAATCCCGTATACAATTCCCTTTGTCTATCGGTATGTTACTTGCCCGAGATTCGATCGTCGGTATCCCAATACCTCGTTCAATCTCGTTACCGGCAAGTCTCTTTACTCGTTCCGTAATGCATGATCCCGTGGCTAACTCATTAGTCACATTGAGCTCATTATGATGATGCATTACCGAGTGGGCCCAGAGATACCTCTCCGTCATACGGAGTGACAAATCCCAGTCTCGATTCATGCCAACCCAACAGATACTTTCGGAGATACCTGTAGTGCACCTTTATAGCCACCCAGTTACGTTGTGACGTTTGGTACACCCAAAGCATTCCTATAGTATCCGAGAGTTGCACAATCTCATGGTCTAAGGAAACGATACTTGACATTAGAAAAGCTCTTAGCAAACGAACTACACGATCTTGTGCTATGCTTAGGATTGGGTCTTGTCCATCACATCATTCTCCTAATGAAGTGATCCCGTTATCAATGACATCCAATGTCCATGGTCAGGAAACCATAACCATCTATTGATCAACGAGCTAGTCAACTAGAGGCTTACTAGGGACATGTTGTGGTCTATGTATTCACACATGTATTACGGTTTCCAGTTAATACAATTATAGCATGAACAATAGACAATTATCATGAACAAGGAAATACAATAATAACCATTTTATCATTGCCTCTAGGGCATATTTCCAACAGTCTCCCACTTGCACTAGAGTCAATAATCTAGTTCACATCACTATGTGATTGTAATGAATCCAACACCCATGGGGTTTGTTCATATCTCGCTTGTGAGAGAGGTTATTAGTCAACGGGTCTGAACCTTTCAGATCCGTGTGTGCTTTACAAATCTCTATGTCATCTTGTAGATGCAGCTACCACGTGCTACTTGGAGCTATTCCAAATAACTGCTCTACTATACGAATCCGGTTTACTACTCAGAGTCATCCGGATTAGTGTCAAAGTTTGCATCGACGTAACCCTTTACGACGAACTCTTTTACCACCTCCATAATTGAGAAAATTCCTCAGTCCACTAGTTACTAAGGATAAGTTCGCCCGCTGTCATGTGATCCATTCCTGGATCACGCTTGTACCCCTTGACTAATTCATGGCAAGGCACACTTCAGGTGCGGTACACAGCATAGCATACTGTAGAGCCTACGTCTAAAGCATAGGGGACGACCTTCGTCCTTTCTCTCTCTTCTGTTGTGGTCAGGTCTTGAGTCTTACTCAATACTCACACCTTGTAACACAGCCAAGAACTCCTTCTTTGTTGATCTATTTTGAACTCCTTCAAAATCTTGTCACGGTATGTATTCATTTGAAAGTATTATTAAGCGTTTTTGATCTATCCTTATAGATCTTGATGCTCAATGTTCAAGTAGCTTAATCCAGGTTTTCTAGTGAAAAACACTTTTCAAATAACCCTGTATGCTTTCCAGAAATTCTACATCATTTCTGATCAACAATATGTTAACAACATATACTCATCAAAAATTCTATAGTGCTCCCACTCACTTCTTTGGAAATACAAGTTTCTCATAAACTTTGTATAAACCCAAAATCTTTGATCATCTCATCAAAGCATACATTCCAACACCGAGATGCTTACTCCAGTCCTTAGAAGGATTGCTGGAGCTTTGCATACTTGTTAGCATCTTTCAGGATTGACAAATCCTTCTGGTTGTATCACATACAACCTTTCCTCAAGAAAAACGTCGAGGAAACAATGTTTTGACATCCTATCTGCAAGATTTCATAAATAATGCAGTAACTGCTAATATAATTCCAACAGACTCTTAGCATCGCTACGAGTGAGAAAATCTCATCGTAGTCAACTCCTTGAACTTGTCGGAAAACATCTTAACGACAAGTCGAGCTTTCTTAATGGTGACACTTACCATCATTGTCTGTCTTCCTTTTAAAATCCATCTGCACCCAACAGCCTTACGACCATCAAGTAGTTCTTCCAAAGTCTATACTTTGTTTTTATACATGGATCCTCTCTCGGATTTTATGGCCTCGAGCCATTCGTCGGAATCCGGGCCCACCATCGCTTCTCCATAGCTCGTAGGTTCATTGTTGTCTAGCAACATGACTTCCAAGACAGGATTATGTACCACTCTGAAGTAGTACGCATCCTTGTCGACCTACGAGGTTTGGTAGTGACTCGATCCGAAGTTTCATGATCACTATCATAAGCTTCCACTTCAATTGGTGTAGGTGCCACAGGAACAACTTCCTGTGCCCTGCTCCACACTAGTTGAAGTCATGGTTCAATAACCTCATCAAGTCTCCACCATCCTCCCACTCAATTCTTTCGAGAGAAACTTTTCCTCGAGAAAGGACCCGTTTCTAGAAACAATCACTTTTGCTTCCAGATCTGAAATAGGAGGTATACCCAACTGTTTTGGGTATTCTATGAAGATGCATTTATCCGCTTTGGGTTCGAGCTTATCAGCCTGAAACTTTTTCACATAAGCGTAGCAGCCCCATACTTTTAAGAAACGACAACTTAGGTTTCTCTAAACCATAGTTCATACGGTGTCGTCTCAACGGAATTGCGTGGTGCCCTATTTAAAATGAATGCTGTTGTCTCTAATGCCTAGCCCATAAACGATAGTGGTAATTCGATAAGAGACATCATGGTATGCACCATATCCAATAGGGTGCAGTTATGATGTTCGGACACACCATCACACTATGGTGTTCCAGGCGGTATTAGTTGTGAAACAATTTCCACAATGTCTTAATTGTGTGCCAAACTCGTAACTCAGATATCTCTATGATCATATCATAGACATTTTATCCTCTTGTCACGACGATCTTCAACTTCACTCTGAAATTACTTGAACCTTTCAATAATTCAGACTTGTGTTTCATCAAGTAAATATTCTTAGCATCTACTCAAATCATCTGTGAAGTAAGAACATAACGATATCCACTGCGTGCCTCAGCACTCATTGGACTGCACACATCAAATGTATTACTTCCAACAAGTTGCTCTCTTGTTTCATCTTACTGAAAATGAGGCCTTTCAGTCATCTTGCCCATGTGGTATGATTTGCATGTCTCAAGTGATTCAAAATCAAGCGAGTCCAAACGATCCATCTGTATGGAGTTTCTTCATGCATATCTACCAATAGACATGGTTCGCATGTCTCAATCTTTTCAAAAATAAGTGAGTACAAAGATCCATCAACATGGAGCTTCTTCATGCGTTTTTATACCAATATGACTCAAATGGCAGTGCCACCAGTATGTGGTACTATCATTACTATCTTATATCTTTTGGCATGAACATGTGTATCACTACGATCGAGATTCAATAAACCATTCATTTTAGGTGCAAGACCATTGAAGGTATTACTCAAATAAACAGAGTAACCATTATTCTCCTTAAATGAATTACCGTATTGCGATAAACATAATCCAATCATGTCTATGATCAACGCAAACACCAAATAACAATTATTTAGGTTTAACACCAATCTCGATGGTAGAGGGAGCGTGCGATGTTTGATCACATCAACCTTGGAAACACTTCCAACACATATCGTCATCTCACCTTTAGCTAGTCTCCGTTTATTCTGTAGCCTTTTATTTCGAGTTACCAACACTTAGCAACCGAACCGGTATCTAATACCCTGGCGCTACTAGGAGTACTAGTAAAGTACACATTAATATAATGTATATCCAATATACTTCTGTCGACCTTGCCTGCCTTCTCATCTACCAAGTATGTAGGGTAGTTCTGCTTCAATGACCGTTCCCCTCATTACGGAAGCACTTAGTCTCGGGTTTGGGTTCAACCTTGGGTTTCTTCACTAGAGCAGCAACTGATTTGTCGTTTCATGAAGTATCCCTTCTTTCCCTTTCCCTTCTTGAAACTAGTGGTTTTACTAACCGTCAACAATTGATGCTCCTACTTGATTTCTACTTTCGCGGTGTCAAACATCGCGAGTTGCTCAAGGATCATCATGTCTGTCCCTAATATGTTATAGTTCATCACGAAGCTCTAGTAGCTTGGTGGCAGTGACTTTGGAGAACCATCACTATCTCATCTGGAAGATTAACTCCCACTCGATTCAAGCGATTATAGTACTCAGGAAATCTGAGCACATGCTCAACGAATGAGCTTTTCTCCCTTAGTTTGCAGGCTTAAGAAACTTGTTAGAGGTCTCATACCTCTTGACGTGGGCACTAGTCTGAAATCCCAATTTCAGTCTTTGGAACATCTCATATGTTTTGCAACATTTCAAAAACGTCTTTGGCGCCTCAATTCTAAACCGTTAGCATTACGCACTGAACTATCACGTAGTCATCAAAACGTGTATGTCAGATGTTCGCAACATCCACAGACGACGCTTGAGGTTCAGCACACCGAGCGGTGCATTAAGGACATAAGCCTTCTGTGCAGCAATGAGGATAATCCTCAGTTTACGGACCCAGTCCGCATAATTGCTACTGTCAACTTTCAACTAAATTTTCTCTAGGAACATATCTTAAACAGTAGAACTAAAGCGTAAGCTATGACATAATTTGCAAAGACCTTTTGACTATGTTCATGATAATTAAGTTCATCTGATTATTTAATGAACTCCCACTTAGATAGACATCCCTCTAGTCATCTAAGTGATACATGATCCGAGTCAACTAGGCCGTGTCCGATCATCACGTGAGACGGACTAGTCATCATCGGTGAACATCTTCATGTTGATCGTATCTACTATACGACTCATGTTCGACCTTTCGGTCTCTTGTGTTCCGAGGCCATGTCTGTACATGCTAGGCTCGTCAAGTCAACCTAAGTGTTTCGCATGCGTAAATCTGGCTTACACCCGTTGTATGCGAACGTTAGAATCTATCACACCCGATCATCACGTGGTGCTTCGAAACAACGAACCTTCGCAACGGTGCACAGTTAGGGGGAACACATCTCTTGAAATTTTAGTGAGGGATCATCTTATTTATGCTACCGTCGTTCTAAGCAAATAAGATGTAAACATGACAAACATCACATGCAAATCATAAAGTGACATGATATGGCCAGTATCATCTTGCGCCTTTTGATCTCCATCTTCGAGGCGCGGCATGATCACCTTCGTCACCGGCATGACACCATGATCTCCATCATCATGTCTTCATGAAGTTGTCTCGCCAACTATTACTTCTACTACTATGGCTAACGGTTAGCAATAAATTAAAGTGATTACATGGCGTTTTTCATTGACACGCAGGTCATACAATAAATTAAGACAACTCCTATGGCTCCTGCCGGTTGTCATACTCATCGACATACAAGTCGTGATTCCTATTGCAAGAACATGATCAATCTCATACATCACATATATATATATAATTCATCACATCCTTTTGGCCATATCACATCACATCGCATACCCTGCAAAAACAAGTTAGACGTCCTCTAATTGTTGTTGCATGTTTTACGTGGCTGCTATGTGTTTCTAGCAAGAACGTTTCTTACCTACGCAAAAGCCACAACGGTGATATGCCAATTGCTATTTACCCTTCATAAGGACCCTCTTCATTGAATCCGATCCGACTAAAGTGGGAGAGACAGACACCGGCTAGCCACCTTATGCATCAAGTGCATGTCAGTCGGTGGAACCTGTCTCGCGTAAGTGTACGTGTAAGGTCGGTCCGGGCCGCTTCATCCCACAGTGCCGTCGAATCAAGATAAGACTAGTAACGGAAAGCAAATTGAACAAATCATCGCCCACAACTACTTTGTGTTCTACTCGTGCATAGAATCTACGCATAGACCTAGCTCATGATGCCACTGTTGGGGAACGTAGCAATAATTCAAAAATTTCCTACGTGTCACCAATATCAATCTAGGAGATGCTAGCAACGAGAGAGAGGGAGTGCATCTTCATACCCTTGAAGATCGCTAAGCGGAAGCGTTACAAGAACGCGGTTGATGGAGTCGTACTCGCGGCGATTCAAATCGCGAAAGATCCGATCTAGCGCCGAACGGACGGCGCCTCCGTGTTCAACACACGTACAACCCGGGGACGTCTCCTCCTTCTTGATCCAACAAGGGGAGAGGAGAAGTTGAGGGAGAACTCCAGCAGCACGACAGCGTGGTGGCAATGGAGCTCGTGGTTCTCCGGCAGGGCTTCGCCAAGCACTATGGAGGAGGAGGAGATGTATGAGGAGGAAGGGGCTGCGCCAAGGGAAGGGTTGCGGCTGCCCTCTCTCTCCCTCACTATATATAGGGGGAAGGGGGGTGGAGGAGGCGCCCTAGGGTTCCCTAGGGGAGGGGCGGCGGCCACAGGGGAAACCCTAGATGGGTTTGGGCGCCCCCACCCCTGGGAAACTTGCCCCCCAAGCCGGGAGGGGTGGCTGCCCTAGGGGAGGCGGCCCCACCTCTCCACGTTAAGTGAGAGGGGTTGGGAGGGGCGCACAGCCCCTTAGTGGGCTGGTTTGCCCCTTCCCCTTGGCCCATAAGGCCCCCCAACGCTTGTCGGGGCCTCCGAAACACTTTTCGGTCACGCTGGTCGTCACCCGGTACTCCCAGAACAATTCCGGACTCCAATACCCTTCGTCCAATATATCGATCTTCACCTCCGGACCATTCCGGAGCTCCTCGTCATGTCCGGGATCTCATCCGGGACTCCGAACAACCTTCGGTAACCACATACTATTTCCCATAACAACTCTAGCATCACCGAACCTTAAGTGTGTAGACCCTACGGGTTCGGGAACCATGCAGACATGACCGAGACACCTCTCCGGCCAATAACCAATAGCGGGATCTGGATACCCATATTGGCTCCCACATGTTCCACGATGATCTCATCGGATGAACCACGATGTCGGGGATTCAATCAATCCCGTATACAATTCCCTTTGTCTATCGGTATGCTACTTGCCCGAGATTCGATCGTCGGTATCCCAATACCTCGTTCAATCTCGTTACCGGCAAGTCTCTTTACTCGTTCCGTAACGCATGATCCCGTGGCTAACTCATTAGTCACATTGAGCTCATTATGATGATGCATTACCGAGTGGTCCCAGAGATACCTCTCCGTCATACGGAGTGACAAATCCCAGTCTCGATTCGTGCCAACCCAACAGACACTTTCGGAGATACCTGTAGTGCACCTTTATAGCCACCCAGTTACGTTGTGACGTTTGGTACACCCAAAGCATTCCTATAGTATCCGGGAGTTGCACAATCTCATGGTCTAAGGAAACGATACTTGACATTAGAAAAGCTCTTAGCAAACGAACTACACGATCTTGTGCTATGCTTAGGATTGGGTCTTGTCCATCACATCATTCTCCTAATGACGTGATCCCGTTATCAATGACATCCAATGTCCATGGTCAGGAAACCATAACCATCTATTGATCAACGAGCTAGTCAACTAGAGGCTTACTAGGGACATGTTGTGGTCTATGTATTCACACATGTATTACGGTTTCCAGTTAATACAATTATAGCATGAACAATAGACAATTATCATGAACAAGGAAATACAATAATAACCATTTTATCATTGCCTCTAGGGCATATTTCCAACACGACAGAGTAATACCGCATATAGGTATATATAATGGACTCATCTAGAATAACTTTGGTTTAGGGATTTGGATGCACTAGTAGTATTCCCGCTTAGTACAAGCGAAAGCTAGCAAAAATATTGAGAAGCGACCAACTAGAGAGCAAAAGTGGTCGTAATCATGCATTGTGAATAATTAACATTGAATACTAGCATGAGTAGGATATAAGCACCATGAACATAAATATCGTGAAGGCTATGTTGGTTTTGAATCAACTACATGCGTGAACATGTGCCAAGTCAAGCCACTTGAAACATTGAGAGGAGGATACCATATCATCATACTACATCATAATCATTTTAATGCATGTTGACACCCAAGATAAATCATTATCCACTCCTAGCTACTTAAGCATGGCATGAGCAACTATAATCTCTAATTGTCATCATAAACATGTTTAACCATAATATGCTGAATCATCGATATTGAGTTGAACATATTTACACAAACACAAACAAGTTGAGTTCATACCTGCTTTTCTTTGCCACATTCACTTCATCAAAATATCGTCATTATTGCCTTTCACTTGCATGATCGAATGATATAAAAATAATAATAGTGCAAGAGTGTTGTGGACTAAGCTGGAATCTGCAAACATTTTATTCAAATAAGAACAAAATAATATGGGCTCTTTGTCAGATCAACCATAATGCATATGAGAGCCACTCAACATTTTCATCGTGATCTTCTCCTTACAATGACTCAACAAAAGAAAAGAATTTCAGAGAAACACACTGAAATATGTTTGGAGTTTTTATTTTTTTCTTAGAAGCAATTTTAACTAAGGAAAAGCAAAAACGAGAAAAACTATTTACACGTGAAAACTCCCAACAAGCAAAAGAAGAAACGAGAAATCTTTTTGTGTTTTCTTTTAATACTACAACTAATTCAACTAGAAAGAAAAACCAAAAAGAAGCAAGAAATATTTTTGGGTTTTCTCAAAGTTTTTCAAACACACAAGAAGAAAGCAAGAAAATAAAACTAACTGGATTATCACTACTGCAGGATGCTGCTAACGCGACACTACGCTCAAAGACCCGGCCCTTCGACGGAACTGTGTGTGATGCAATAATCGCAAACGGTGGTGTAAAAAAACAGTCAAAAAGGTGCAAAACGTTTGCGATGATGGATGCATCAAACACAGTTCAGAATTTAGTTGCATGTGGGATGAGGGGCATACGGTTCAGTGCAATGAACTGTTTGCGATGAGGCAAAAGAACAGAAACGGGCAACCAGATGAAGGTGTGTGTGATATACAACATATAGTTCACTTGGATGAATTGTTTGTGATTAGGCAACACAAATGAACGGTCAACCAGATCAAGGTGTGTGCGATATACGGCAGACGGTTCACTCGCATAAACTGTTTGCATTGAGCCAAGAGAACAGAAACGGTTCAATTTAACAAAATGTGTGTGATACGCGGCAAACATGTCTGTAATCAGAAATGTGTGTGAAGACCGATAATAACACAGACGATTGCTGCTAATAAGACGTGTGTGTTATGTGATGGGATTGCATACAGAACAACAACACATATATATACACATTTATAAGGACATGGTTGCATAACCAAATTAAACATCCAATTACATAGGTGGCTACTACAACCATGGCATTTGCACACACCAAAGTAAACTATTACATGCATAATTACATAGGTGGCTACTACATACATGACATTTCCACACACCAAAGTAAACTATATATTACATGCATGATTAACTAGGATAAACGATCATCTGATCATCATCTACTTCTTGTGACGCTTCTCTGCTTGTGGCTCGATCCGGCCTCGTCGATTTGGGTCACCGAGGTACTTCCTCATGTCAACGATCCGCCTGTGCATTGAACTTCTCCAACGTATCTATAATTTTTTATTGTTCCATGCTATTATATTATCACTCTTGGATGTTTTATAATCATTTTATATCTTTTTTGGTACTAACCTATTGACATAGTGCCAAGTGCGAGTTGCTATTTTCTACATGTTTTTACATCGCAGGAAATAATTATCAGACGGAGTCCAAATGCAATGAAACTTCACGGAGATTTTCTATGGACCAGAAGATACCTAATGGGCCAAGGCTGCGCCTGGGGGTTCTCCAAGGAGAGCACAACCCACCAGGGCGCGCCAGGAGGCCCAGGCGCGCCTTGGTGGGTTGTGCCCACCTCGGGTGCCCCCTGGACCGCTTCTTTGCTCTATAAATACCCCAATATTCAAGAAACCCTAGGGGAGTCGACGAAAATCAATTCCAGCCGCCGCAGAGTCCAGAACTACCAGATCCAATCTAGACACCATCACAGAGGGGTTCACCACTTCCATTGGTGCCTCTCCGATGATGCGTGAGTAGTTCTTTGTAGACCTTCGGTCCGTAGTTAGTAGCTAGATAGCTTCCTCTCTCTCGCTGAATTCTCAATACAATGGTCTCTTGGAGATCCATATGATGTAACTCTTTTTGCGGTGTGTTTGTTGGGATCGGATGAACTTTGAGTTTATGATCAGATCACCTTTTTATATCCATGATAGCTATTTGAGTTTCTTTGATCTCTTATATGCATGATCTCTTATAGCCTCGTATTTCTTCTCCAATATTTGGGTTTTGTTTGGCCAACTTGATCTATTTATCTTGCAATGGGAAGAGGTGCTTTGTAGTGGGTTCGATCTTACGGTGCTTGATCCCAGTGACAGAAGGGGAATCGACACGTATGTATCGTTGCTACTAAGGATAAAACGATGGGGTCTATCTCTACATAGATAGATCTTGTCTACATCATGTCATCATTCTTATTGCATTACTCCGTTTCCCCATGAACTTAATACACTGGATGCATGCTAGATAGAGGTCGATGTGTGGAGTAATAGTAGTAGATGCAGGCATGAGTCGGTCTACTAATCTTGGACGTGAAGCCTATATAATGATCATTGCCTGGATATCGTCATGATTATTTGAAGTTCTATCAATTTCCCAACAGTAATTTGTTTACCCACTGTTTGCTATTTTTCTCGAGAGAAGCCACTAGTGAAACCTACGGCCCCCGGGTCTCTTTCTCATATTATTTGCCTTTGCGATCTACTTTTCCTTTGCTTTTATTTTCAGATCTATTAAACCAAAAATACAAAAATACCTTGCTGCACTTTATTTTATTTGTGAGCTATTCAATCTATTACAATTTTCTCCCGTCCACGCACCAATTTCTGGCGCCGTTACCCGAAAGGGATTGACAACCCCTTTAACACGTCGGGTTGCGAGTAGTTGTTATTTGTGTGTAGGGGCTGTTTATGTTGTGTTGCTTGGTTCTCCTACTGGTTCAATAACCTTGGTTTCATCACTTAGGAAAATACCTACCATCCCTGTGCTGCATCATCCCTTCCTCTTTGGGGAAATACCGACGTAGTCCTAGCACACATCAAAAGGAATTTCTGGCGCCGTTGCCGGGAAGGATCTTCAACATATACCAGGTTCCTAATCACAAATCTCATCTCCTCGCAATTTACATTATTTTCCATTTGCCTCTTGTTTTCCTCTCCCCCACTTCACAAAAATTTGCCATTTTATCCGCCCTTCTTTTTCGTTCGCCGTTTTCTCGTCATATCTATTCTTTGCTTGCAATCATGAGTGATTTCGGTATGGCACCAACAAATGATGGCCTAACTCCTAAGATTGGACGTACGGGCAATCTGGATGCTAAAACGTTTATCTTGGGGCAAGGGAATGTTATGGGAAAAGAACGCATCCAAGAATTTTTAAATTGTGTTGGAAATCTAAGTCTTGATGACACTCCTATACTTAAAACTACTGGATCTTATGCGGATTCTATTTCAGTACTAGTTCTGAAACTTGAAAGTAAATTTATTCGTACTCATCCTACTTTGCAAAGATTGTTTTTTGAGCTTCCTGTAATAAATAATCCTTGGGCTAAAAAGTTGGCCACTCTCGTTCTTATGAATGAGTTTGACTACATAATATGGGAAGCTAGGGAAATCTTTGATTTTTATGGTATGAATCATGAAAAACCCGTGATAGATGAAACTATTTACAATAGTGACTATGTGCTAAGGCATTTGCTTGGGGATAATAAAATCTTTGATGAAAATCTTAAAAAGGAAGTCCCCGTTTTAGATATAATCCAACAAGTTTTCAATAATGTTAATCAACATTACTCTTGGATTGTTGCTGGAAATCAAAGGGGATATGATGAAAACCAACTTAGGGATGCTAAAGTTTCTATGGATAATATGTTTTATGTTGTGTTTACAAAACCCCATGATTAAAACACCTCTAAGAAAATTAAGAAGAAAGATGAAAAAACTTAGATCCTTGCTTTATGCCTAGCTAAGGGCGTAAAACTATAGCGCTTGTTGGGAGGCAACCCAATGAATAAAATATATTTTTGCTTTTTGCTTTCTGTTCTTGAGTGTTTGCACAATTATGCTACTGTTATGATTGTGTTTTTTGTGTGTTTAGTTAGTGTTTGTGCCAAGTAAAGCCTTTAGGATCTTCTTGGGTGATAGTTGTTTGATCTTGCTGAAAAACAGAAACTTTTGCGCTCACGAAAACAATTGTTAAAAATCACCAGAGAGTGCTAAAATACCAATTCTTTTTGCAGAAGATTAAATTACAAATTGCTCAGGTCAACCTAATGTTTCAGAATTTTTGGAGTTACAGAAGTATTCAAAATAGTCAGATTGCTACAGACTGTTCTGTTTTGACAGATTGTGTTTTCTTTGCGTTGTGTGCTTGTTTTGATGGCTCTATGGTTTTCTTTGATGAGTGTTTGCCATAGACAAGTTGGAATACAGTAGATATAATGCAAGAACAAAATATGAATTGGTTTGATACAGTACTTATAGTAGTGATTTGCTTTCTTATACTAACGGATCTCACGAAGGTTTTGTTGAGTTTTGTGTGATTGAAGTTTTCAAGTTTTGGGTTATCTTACAATGGATGAAGGAATAAGGAGTAAGAAGAGCCTAAGCTTGGGGATGCCCCGGCATCCCAAGCTATTATCCAAAAGAGAGCAAGCAACTAAGCTTGGGGATGCCCCGAGTGACATCCCCTCTTTCTTCTAACGACCATCGGTATTTTACTCGAAGCTATATTTTTATTCGTCACATACTATGAGTTTTGCTTGGAGCGTCTTGTATGATATGAGTCTTTGCTCATTTTATTTTGTGTTTTAAGTCTTGATTCCTTGCTGGACACACCTATTTGAGAGATCTAAAATTATGTCATGACTTGTTAGAATTGCTCTCCATGCTTCACTTAAATTTTTATGAGCTATGGACTTGCTCTAGTGCTTCACTTATATCTTATTGAGCATGGTGTGCTTTAGTATTTTTGAAGAAATGCTCTCTTGCTTCACTTAGATTTATTTTGAGAGTTAGTAAAATTTTTAAGAAATTCTCTCTTGCTTCACTTAAATTATTTTGAGAGAAAGAAAATTATGCTCATGATCTTCACTTATATAATTGTTTGAGCTTATCAAAAGCAACACATGAAAATTAGTCCCAAAGTGATAGATATCCAAGAAGGATATAATAAAAACTTTCATGAAGATCATTGGACAAAATAAACTTGATTCCTTGTAATAGTTTTGAGATATGATGATGTGATATGTGAGTCATGTTGATGAGTAATTATGCTTTAGTAAGAATATTGGTGTTAAGGTTTGTGATTCCCTATGCAAGCACGAAAGTCAATAGTCATGCAATGAAATTATATCCTACTTGTGGTGCATTATTCGGTGTTAATTATGTTTAATGCTCACTTATGAGATTATTCGTTTCTTGGTTGGTCGCTTCTCAATCTTTTGCTAGCCTTCATTTTGCACTAAGTATGATCACTACTTGTGCATCCAAAATCCTTTAAACCAGTTTTGCCACATGAGTCCACTATATCTACCTATATGCGGCATTCTTTTGTCGTTCTAAGAAAATTTGTATGTGCCATCTCTAATTTTCAAAATAAACTTATCTTTTGTGTGTTTGTACTGCTCGCGGAGCGGTGAGGGGTGGATAATATATTCCATGATAGATGTGTTATTCTCACAATGAGAGTTTATTCACTTGTCATTGCACGAGAGTAAGGCAAACGTATTAGGGATGCCTAGTCCCGAAATGAAAAATGAATTTACTTGGAAAGTGTTAGTATGGAAGACAACCGTGGATTCGGCTAGCCATAGAAAGTGAAAGTATGGTGGAAAAAGGAATAAACTTTATTTTCGGTTTGGGAACCACCTATGATATATTTAACATGGAAAGTGTTGGGAACTCTAATTCGTTTTTGTTGGTGGGAAAGGCACACCTCCCAAAATGTTTTTATCTCTCAATTTTTCGCTTTGAGCTCTGGAACCTCTACAAATCCCTACCTCCCTCTGCGAAGGGCCTTTCTTTACTTTATTCAATTTTTATTTTGAATTTGAGTCTCCATCTTCTCTTATAAAGGCACCATCTAGGAGGCAATATGATCATGCTTGAGTATTGAGTGTAGTTAATATTCGAGTGTGTTTCATGAATGGATCAATGACTGAGCATGATGGGCTAGGGATAACTTATTTTAGCATTGATATTTTGAAAGACATGGTTGCTTGTTCATATGCTTGAGTATTTAAGTCATCATGTCAAAACTAGACTTTTGCTTTGAATCACATAAAATTCCAAATGTCCATGCTATAAAGAAAAGAATATGATATGACATGTTAGGCAGCATTCCACATCAAAAAATTTGTTTTTATCACTTACCTACTCGAGGACGAGCAGGAGTTAAGCTTGGGGATGCTGATACGTCTCCAACGTATCTATAATTTTTGATTGTTCCCTGCTATTATATTATCAATCTTGGTTGTTTTATAATCATTTTATAGTCATTTTTTGGTACTAACCTATTGACATAGTGCCAAGTGCGAGTTGCTATTTTCTGCATGTTTTTTACATCGCGGGAAATCAATATCAGACGGAGTCCAAATGCAACGAAACTTCACGGAGATTTTTTATGGACCAGAAGACACCTAATGGGCCAAGGCTGCGCCTGGGGGGTGCTCCAAGGAGAGCACAACCCACCAGGGCGCCAGGAGGCCCTAGCGCGCCCTGGTGGGTTGTGCCCACCTCGGGTGCCCCCCGGACCGCCTCTTTTCTCTATAAATACCCCAATATTCCAGAAACCCTAGGGGAGTCGACGAAAATCAATTCCAAGCGCCCCAGAGTCTAGAACCACCAGATCCAATCTAGACACCATCACGGAGGGGATCGCCACTTCCATTGGTGCCTCTCCGATGATGCGTGAGTAGTTCTTTGTAGACCTTCGGGTCCGTAGTTAGTAGCTAGATAGCTTCCTCTCTCTCGCTGAATTCTCAATACAATGGTCTCTTGGAGATCCATATGATGTAACTCTTTTTGCGGTGTGTTTGTTGGGATCGGATGAACTTTGAGTTTATGATCAGATCACCTTTTTATATCCATGATAGCTATTTGAGTTTCTTTGATCTCTTATATGCATGATCTCTTATAGCCTCGTATTTCTTCTCCAATATTTGGGTTTTGTTTGGCCAACTTGATCTATTTATCTTGCAATGGGAAGAGGTGCTTTGTAGTGGGTTCGATCTTACGGTGCTTGATCCCAGTGACAGAAGGGGAATCGACACGTATGTATTGTTGCTAGTAAGGATAAAACGATGGGGTCTATCTCTACATAGATAGATCTTGTCTACATCATGTCATCATTCTTATTGCATTACTCCGTTTCCCCATGAACTTAATACACTGGATGCATGCTGGATAGCGGTCGATGTGTGGAGTAATAGTAGTAGATGCAGGCATGAGTCGGTCTACTAATCTTGGACGTGAATCCTATATAATGATCATTGCCTGGATATCGTCATGATTATTTGAAGTTCTATCAATTTCCCAACAGTAATTTGTTTACCCACCGTTTGCTATTTTTCTCGAGAGAAGCCACTAGTGAAACCTACGGCCCCCGGGTCTCTTTCTCATATTATTTGCCTTTGCGATCTACTTTTCCTTTGCTTTTATTTTCAGATCTATTAAACCAAAAATACAAAAAATACCTTGATGCACTTTATTTTATTTGTGAGCTATTCAATCTATTACAATTTTCTCCCATCCACGCACCAATTTCTGGCGCCGTTACCCGTAAGGGATTGACAACCCCTTTAACACGTGGGTTGCGAGTAGTTGTTATTTGTGTGTAGGGGCTGTTTACATTGTGTTGCTTGGTTCTCCTACTGGTTTGATAACCTTGGTTTCATCACTGAGGGAAATACCTACCGTCGCTGTACTGTATCATCCCTTCCTCTTTGGGGAAATACCAACATAGTCCTAGCAGACATCATACATCTCATAGCATGTGTACACGCTCTTGGCTGCGAACCTGAGGTGAGGTTCATCCAGTTGCTGCATCCAGGCCCCGTGCCAGGATACGGGATGTGTTCTGTTGGCATCCTGCTTCATCTTTTTGTAGTATGGGTCGATGATGGCCGGGGCGAGTTCAACCAGGGAGTCCTTCTTCGTGCTCCCACAGACCCTGTAGTGCTCAAGGATTTCGACAAGGTTCTTGCAGGCCAAGCCCGTAACCTTGAGTGCTTTTACATCGTCGGTGGTTTCCACCGTAGCGAGCTTGTAGTCAGTGCTATTGACAAACCTGGCAAAATGGTCAGAAGGCTCTATGGCCATGCAGTAGTGGTAGATGAGGACATGGTGGCGCACGCACAGCTAGGCGACGGCAACCTTCTGATCTATGTTGGGACGAGCGACGGTGTACTGGAGGTCGATGCCGACCACCTTGTACTTGTCTCGAGCAAGCAACTGCTCAATGGTGTTGATGTAGTCGTCCACCACGGTCGGGTCGATGGTGTACACCACCGAGAGATCTGTCTCCCTCGCATGGGTCTCCACTTTATGCTCGGCAGACTCCATTGGAGCACCGCTAGACATCCCCTCTCTATGTGTCGTCGTGGGTGTGCTTGTTGTATTGTGGGGCGCGATCGAAAGGTTGAAGCGACTTAGGTTATAATGGCCGCGGGAATTAAAGGGGAAGTCGGACGGCCTGGAATATCGGCACGCCCTGTTGGCAGTTCTAATTTGCAGCGCGTAACTCCAGCGTGCCGCACGTAACTGCATCGCGTGGCAACGCGCGGCGCGACCACATGCATATGGGGGCCCCAACGTGATCCTGCGCAGGCCCAACCGCTTGCAGAGCGCGCGCGGAGGGACGCGAGCAGAGCGCTCTGCGGTCGCCTCAATGGCGAGCAACCATATATATGCATATAGTAGTTGAACACATAAGGAAAAGTTGTCCACAAGCCGAGCGCACCGACGAACGCAAGCAGAGCGTGCCGACGGACGCAAGCAGAGCGCGCTGCGGCGCCTAACGGCGAGCAGAGCTTGCCGAGGGACGCGAGCAGAGGCCGACACAGTGATACGTGGCAAATAAGACAAACTGTGGGCAAACGGTTGCTGGTATATAACCGTTTGCGATTGATGAGTTCATCGCTGACGGGTTACCTAGTGCGGTACGTGTGCGATGTGATATGCTCTGTCTGCAGAACATCTATGCTCCGTGTACAGAAGAACAACATATATATACTTGTAACATGACATGATTGCAATACCAAATTAAACATCCAATTACGTTATATAACAAATACCATAAATATTGCAAGGTTCAAATTCAAAGATTACAATGCCCAAATTCAAACATTCCAAACCTCATCATTTCTGCAAAGGGATCAGCCGCTGACAAGTCATGTATGGGTTTGACACAATGACTTCCAATTGCTCTATCATATGCTCTTCCAATACGAAGTTTAGCTTTTTTGGAGCCTCTTCCATTCCGCAGTACCTGCCGGCTCTGGTCAACATACCATTCATCTTTCCTAATTGAATGCGTGTTCAACCTCAGTACCCTCAGCACCCTCAGCACCCTTGCTCTGGCAAGAAAGAACCTGGCGAGTGTAACCTCCGGTAAGGTCCCTCGGTAGGAGTTCAAAGTAATATTTGAGAGATGCAGATCCAGGCATTCGATGTGATTTTTGTTATAAACATTATCCACCTCCGGGCCTATTATTATCTGCAAAAGAAGAGAACGTGTTAGTGCCTACATGCAGTTTTGAACACTACTACACGCCTGTTTGGTTTGCAGGATTTGTAAAATGCACCAACGTGCCATCTTCGATCTGACATGATTAACATGGGCATTTGATTACAATCTAGAAACATGTAGCCTTCTTCACAAGAGGTTGGATTGGATGAAAAATTCCCTAAGAAAACTAGTACAGATGAATCCAAAGGAGAAATGCTTATGGATTGTAACCATATGAATCAAGCAACCAATATGGGGTGGGGGTGTATGTCCTTAAATCCTCCAAAATTCCTTCAGAAATCGTAGTACATTGTCATTGTAAACTTGGGAAAAGGTGCAAAAAATTGAACCCCCTTATGGTTAACATTTAATAGGAAAGGAACATCACCTCGATATACAGCTTCTTCAGGCACGGAAACCATCTCAGGCAACTGACAACTTGGTCCAGGTTGGGGCCGACAGGTTCTAGTGCCAAGACCTTCACTGTGCCCAGAATCTGGGTGAAGCTTTGCTGGATGAAAAACGAACATACATCTTCAAAACTAGAAATAATGTTGATATCAAGAAGGAAAGGTATAAGGAGACTATTGTACCTGAAAGTAGTAGTATTTGACAGACGAGTAGCCCACCCCTGTCAATTTCGGCGCAGAAATGACATTGATTCTTGTTGGACCTTGTTGATGTGGAAGGTACTCGACCAATTCATCACCTGAAGACGAAGGAACTCGAGTGCAGTACAGCTGCGGAGCAGGCGCTCCATGTCATCCTTTGGGATGCAGACGGCGACGAGCTCGAGGTGCTTTAGTCGTGGTAGAAAAAGAGCGGGCACGTTATTAAGGGGGATGGCAGTTCATGAACTTGGCGAGGCACAGCATGGGCGCGAAGCGGAGCGCGGACTTTGGCAGCGAGCACATATGACCATCATTAAAGCTGAGCTCCTCGAGCTGATCTATGGCAGGGGACGGAGCCACTCGTCAAGCTTGGCTCGGTCCTTGCCATTGGAACAGAACTTGCCCGTGATAAGGCCTCTGATTGGGCCATGGTGACTGCTGACGATCTTGGAGAATGCATCCAAGCTTTTGCGATAGCCATGGCAGAGCTCGTGGGCGTCGAGGAGGTCGACAGGGGTGAGGAGCCATAGGGGGCGCCACCGCCAGGAAAGGGCGGTTGTCCTTGCCCCATATTTGATTGGGAGGAGGGATATGATGACTCTCAACATATCATCGAGGAGGTTGCTGATGAACTCTAGGCCCGCTGGAGTTGCTTGCGATTCTTTCTTGACCCGCCTTTGCTTGTTAGCAGCCTCATTCTCCACCTCGTCGGCGGCGACGGAAACCTCTGTCTCCATATTCATGTCGTGCTCCGGTGCTTCAGCAGCCTCGGCGTTGCCACTCCCTCTGATGGGGTGCTTCGGCGGCATCCTCATAAACTGACGGCTATGAGGACTGAGAGCGGCGTCGAGGATGCGGGCGGAGAGAGAGGATTGTGTGTGTGGCGAGGAAGGGGGGTGCCGGCTTTGAGGACTAAGAGCGGCGTCGAGGATACGGGCGGAGAGAGAAGATTATGTGGTGTGGCGAGGATGGGGGGCGCGACCGCTCGGGCGTGCCATTAATACAGACTAGTGGGAGCGAGGCGGGCAGCAGTCAAAGGCTGTCTCGCTTCCCGGTGAGAGAACGACTGCTTAATCTATGAATGAAAATCTATGCTTAATTACTGAATTTTAGTTGCAAAAATTAGATAGTGCTAGTGATTTTTAGCTGCATTGAAGAGATACCGTATTCAATCTGAACCATTTGCATTAAAGAGATTCACAAATCCTGCATTGAACATCTCGCACGCTTCCCAGTGAGCCTGCGCATTGGAGGACAGCTTGCACGCCTCTCAGTCAGCCTGCGCACCGGAGTGCGCTCGCACGCCTCCTGTTCAGTCAAGCAGCTGTCCGCGCGGCACCTCCTATAGCCATTAAAAACCAAGACACATGGCGTCACGTGAATGGTTAACAGAACGCACACGATTTGAGTTATACAAACGTTTGAGATATTAAAGTGGCAGCTATTTTTTCAAAATGCCTTTGTTGGCTGTTATTCGAGTGTGCCTTCTCTCAAAATGGACATGAAAAATACCACAGCATGTCGGGTGCCATTCCATGATAGCATGCCAAGTTTCATGAATTTTAGACGAGTTTTGGATTTACTAGAATTTAAAAACAAAGTATCTCAACATTTTGCCGGCAATCAACAGTGCCCTGGTGTTTGAAATTCATTCCCATTTCTTGTATGGGACCTAAGCATGCACCCAATGACACATATTTGATTTTTCAACCAATTTGCACTAGAGCATGTGCATGTAGTTCAAATTTGAATTATGCACATAAAAGCATTGAAAACTCAATTAATGTATAAAAATGTCCAAACGAACCCCGAAAAATTCTAAAATTTAACACAACACTCCTGTTGTTCTACGTTGACACTAGAGAAAAAATTGAAATCGAGAAGAGGCAACGGATATCATTTCGTCCCCAAAGGTGAAACGTTCCATACGAAAACATCAGGCTTGTTGTGAGAAGCTCTGGTTTGTGAGAAGCTTATACCCAAACCTGCCCAAAATGCGACAAAATTTTTACCACGACATATTGATGTCGCTCCATGATAGCACGCCAAGTTTCATGAATTTCAGAAGAATTTTGGATTTACTAGAATTTTAAAACCAGGTATCTCAATGTTTGCGGCCGAGTGACGGTGGTAGGGTGTTTGAAATTCATTCCCATTTCTTGCATGGGACCTAAGCATGCACCCAAGGACACAGATTTGATTTTTCAATCAACTTGTATGCACTGGAGCATGTGCATGTAGTTCAAATTTGAATTATGCACATAAAATGCCTAGAAAACCAAGTTAATATATAAAAATGTCCAAACGAACCCCAAAAATTCTGAAATTTAACACAACACTCCTGTTGTTCTATGTTGATACTAGAAATTTTTGGAAAGCAATAAGAGGCAACGGATATCGCTTCGTCCCCAAAGGTGGCATGTTCCCTACCGAAACCATCATGCTTGTTGTGAGAAGCTTTGGTTTGTGAGAAGCTTATACCCAAACCTGCCCCAAATGGGACAAAACTTTTACCATGGCATGTTGATGCCGCTCCATGATAGCATGCCAAGTTTCATGAATTTCAGACGAGTTTTGGATTTACTAGAATTAAAAAACCAGGTATCTCAATGTTTGCGGCCGAGTGACGGTGGAGATTGAAGGAAACATGCCCTAGTGGCAATAATAAAGTTGTTATTTTATATTTCCTTATATCATGATAAATGTTTATTATTCATGCTAGAATTATACTAATTGGAAACTTGATACATGTGTGGATACATAGACAAAACATCGTGTCCCTAGTAAACCTCTACAAAGACTAGCTCATTAATCAAAGATGGTCAAGTTTCCTAACCATAGACATGTGTTGTCATTTGATGAACGGGATTACATCATTAGGAGAATGATGTGATGGACAAGACCCATCCGTTAGCTTAGCATGTTGATCATTCAGTTTTATTGCTATTGCTTTCTTCAAGTCAAATACATATTCCTTCGACTATGAGATTATGCAACTCCCGGATACCGGAGGAATGCCTTGTGTGCTATCAAACGTCACAATGTAACTGGGTGATTATAAAGATGCTCTACAGGTATCTCTGAAGGTGTTTGTTGGGTTGCCATAGATCGAGATTAGGATTTGTCACTCCGAGTATCGGAGGTATCTCTGGGCCCTCTCGGTAATACACATCATAAGCTTGCAAGAAAACGAGTAAAGAGACTTGCCGGTAACGAGATTGAACTAGGTATGAGGATACCGACGATCGAATCTCGGGCAAATAACATACCAATGACAAAGGGAATAACGTATGTTGTCATAAGGTTCGACCGATAAAGATCTTCATAGAATATGTAGGAACCAATATGGGCGTCCAGGTTCCGCTATTGGTTATTGACCAGAGAGGTGTCTCGGTCATGTCCACATAGTTCTCGAACCCGTAGGGTCCGCACGCCTAACGTTCATTGACGATATAGTACTATATGAGTTATGTATGTTGGTGACCGAATGTTGTTCGGAGTCCCGGATGAGATCACGGACATGACGAGGAGCTCCGGAATGGTCCGGAGGTAAAGATTGATATATAGGATGATATGGTTCGTCCAAGGGGTGAAGCCCACAAGGCTTTAGGTCGGTGCAAAAGGAGTTTTGCGGAGGCCAGGGGCCCAAACGCCGGAGACCCTGGCATCTGGCCCTGGGCCAGACGCCGAGGCCCATGGCGTCTGGGCCAGACGCCAAGGACCATGGCGTCTGGTCCTGGAAGTCCGAGAAGGACTCTTCCTTGCGGGCAAAACCGACTTTGAGGAGGCTTTTACTCCAAGTTTCGACCCCAGGGTTCAACATATAAATAGAGGGGCATGGCTAGCACCTGGAATAGATCAAGAATCACCAAGCCGTGTGCCGGCAACCCCGTCCCCTCTAGTTTATCCTCCGTCATAGTTTCCGTAGTGCTTGGCAAAGCCCTGCGGAGATTGTTCTTCACCAACACGGCCACCACGCCGTCGTGCTGCCGGAACTCATCTACTACTTCACCCGTCTTGCTGGATCAAGAAGGCGAGGACGTCATCGAGCTAAACGTATGCTGAACGCGGAGGTGCCGTACGCTCGGTACTTGATCGGGACGGATCATGAAGGTGTACGACTACATCAACCGTGTTGATAAACGCTTCCGCTTTGTGATCTTCAAGGGTATGAAGATGCTCTTCCCTTCTTGTTGCTATGCATCTCCTAGATAGATCTTGCATGATCGTAGGAATTTTTTTGAAATACTATGTTCCCCAACAGTGGCATTCGAGCCAGGTCTATGTGTAGATGTTATATATATGAGTAGAACACAATGAGTTGTGGGCGATAATAGTCATACTGCTTACCAACAACGTCTTACTTTGATTCGGCGGTATTGTTGGATGAAGCGGCCCGGACCGACATTACAGACCGCATTCATGAGACTGGTTCTACCGACGTGCTTCACACACAGGTGGCTGGCGGATGTCTGTTTCTCCAACTTTAGTTGAATCGAGTTTGACCACGCCCGGTCCTTGTTGAAGGTTAAAATAGCACACTTGATGAAAAATCATTGTGGTTTTGATGCGTAGCTAAGAACGGTTCTTGCTAGAAGCCCATAGCAGCCACGTAAAACTTGCAACAACAAAGTAGAGGACGTCTAACTTGTTTTTGCAGGGCTTGTTGTGATGTGATATGGTCAAGATGTGATGAGATATAAATTGTTGTATGAGATGATCATGTTTTGTAACCGTTATCGGCAACTGGCAGGAGCCTTATGGTTGTCGCTTTGTTGTATGAAATGCAATCGCCATGTAATTGCTTTACTTTATCACTAAGCGGTAGCAATAGTCGTAGAAGAAGTAGTTGGTGAGACGACAATGATGCTACGATGGAGATCAAGGTGTCAAGCCGGTGATGATGGTGATCATGACGGTGCTTTGGAGATGGAGATCAAAGGCACAAGATGATGATGGCCATATCATATCACTTATATTGATTGGATGTGATGTTTATCCTTTATGCATCTTATTTTGCTTAGTACGGCGGTAGCATTATAAGATGATCCCTCACTAAATTTCAAGGTACAAGTGTTCTCCCTGAGTATGCACCATTGCTACAGTTCTTCGTGCCGAGACACCACGTGATGATCGGGTGTGATAAGCTCTACATTCACATACAACGGGTGCAAGCCAGTTTTGCACACGTAGAATACTCGGGTTAAACTTGACGAGCCTAGCATATGCAGATATGGCCTCCGAACACTGAGACTGAAAGGTCGAGCGTGAATCATATAGTAGATATGATCAACATAGTGATGTTCACCATTGAAAACTACTCCATCTCATGTGATGATCGGACATGGTTTAGTTGATATGGATCACGTGATCATTTAGATGACTAGAGGGATGTCTATCTAAGTGGGAGTTCTTAAGTAATATGATTAATTGAACTTTAATTTATCATGAACATAGTCCTGATAGTATTTGCATATCTATGTTGTAGATCAATAGCTTGGGATGTAGCTCCCCGTTTATTTTTGATATGTTCCTAGAAAAACATAAGTTGAAAGATGATAGTAGCAATGATGCGGACTAGGTCCGTGATCTGAGGATTTTCCTCATTGCTGCACAGAAGAATTATGTCCTTAATGCACCGCTAGGTGACAAACCTATTGCAGGAGTAGATGCAGACGTTATGAATGTTTGACATCTCAGTATGATGACCACTTGATAGTTTAGTGTGCCATGCTTTACGGCTTAGAATCGGGGCTGCAAGGACGTTTTGAACGCCATGGAGCATATGAGATGTTCCAAGAGCTGAAATTGGTATTTCGGACTCATGTCCGTGTTAAGAGGTATGAGACCTCTGACAAGTATTTTGCCTACAAGATGGAGGAGAATAGCTCAGCTAGTGAGCATGTACTCAGAATGTCTGAGTACTACAATCGCTTGAATCAAGTGGGAGTTAATCTTGCAGATAAGATAGTGATTGACAAAGTTCTCTAGTCACTATCACCAAGTTACTGGAACTTCGTGATGAACTATAATATGCAAGGGATGACGAAAACGATTCTTGAGCTCTTCACGATGCTAAAATCGGCAAAGGTAGAAATCTAGAAAAAGCATCAAGTGTTGATGGTTAACAAGACCACTAGTTTCAAGTAAAAGGGCAAGGGAAAGAAAGGGAACTTCAAGAAGAATGGAAAACAAGTTGCCACTCCCATGAAGAAGCCCAAAGCTAGACCCAAGCCTGAAACTGAGTGCTTCTACTGCAAAGGGAATGGTCACTGGAAGCGGAACTACCCCAAATAATTGGCGGATAAGAAGGATGGCAAAGTGAATAAAGGTATATTTGATATACATGTTATTGATGTGTACTTTACTAGTGTTCATAGTAGCCCCTCGGTATTTGATACCAGTTCAGTTGCAAAGATTAGTAACTTGAAACAGGAGTTGCAAAATGAACAGAGAATAGTTAAGGGCGAGGTGACGATGTATGTTGGAAGTGATTCCAAGGTTGATAAGATCACCATCGCATACTCCCTCTACCTTCGGGATTAGTATTGGACCTAAATAAATGTTATTTGGTGTTTGCGTTGAGCATGAGTATGATTGGATCATGTTTATTGCGATACGGTTATTCATTTAAGTCAGAGAATAATTGTTGTTCTGTTTACATGAATAAAACCTTCTATGGTCTTACATCCATTGTAAATGGTTTACTGAATCTCGATTGCAGTGATACACATATTGATAATATTGATGCCAAAAAATGCAAAGTTAACAATGATAGTTCAACATGTTTGTGGCACTGCCGTTTAGGTCATATTGGTGTAAAGCGCATGAAGAAACTCCATACTGATGGGCTTTTGGAATCACTTGATTATGAATCACTTGATGCTTGCGAACCATGCCTCATGGGCAAGATGACTAAGACTTCGTTCTCCGGAACAATGGAGCGAGCCACTGACTTATTGGAAATAATACATACTGATGTATGCAGTCCAATGAGTGTTGAGGCTCATGGCAGGTATCGTTATTTTCTGACCTTCACAGATGATTTGAGCAGATATGAGTATATCTACTTAATGAAACACAAGTCTGAAATGTTTGAAAAGTTCAAAGAATTTGAGGGTGAAGTGGAGAATCATCGTAACAAGAAAATAAAGTTTCCACGATCTGATCGCAGAGGCGAATATTTGAGTTATGAGTTTGGCCTTCATTTAAAACAAGGGATAATTAGATTTATGCCCCTAGTTGTGTCCCACTCGGTTGTTTTACCCCTAATTTCCAAAAGTCACCGCTTCTGTCCAAGTCACTTCGCTCCTCTTATGCTTTTGCCCTTTGACTGTTTGACCGTTAGTTTGAAAACTTCATAACTAATTCATACTAAATCAGAAAAATGCAAATAAGATACCAAAATGTTCGGACAAACATCACCAATATGTCAGTGTCATTTGCATTCATGAAAAAAGTGTTTGAAAGTGCCCATCCGAGTTTTAGCTCTTATGCTACCACCATGAATAGTAAAATCTAAAAAAATTCAAAAAATTAAAAAACAAATTTGGTGGCAAAGAATGACAAATGTTTTAAGTGCTTGCCAAGTTTCATCAGGGAATGACATTCGTGGGTGCCCCGGCAAAAAAAACAATCAGCACTCCAAAATAGATTAATTTTTTGCCACGACTTCCATGAATGCCGTTCCCTGATGAAACTTGGCAAGCACTTAGAACATTTGTCGTTCTTTGCCACCATATTTTTTCTGATTTTTTTTGAATTTTTTTATATTTTACTATTCATGGTGGTATCAAAAGAGCTAAAACTCGGATGTGCACTTTCCAACACTTTTTCATGAATGCAAATGACACTGACATATAGGTGATGTTTTTTTGAACATTTTGGTATCTTATTTGCATTTTTCTGATTTAGTATGAATTAGTTATGAAGTTTTCAAACTGACGGTCAAACGGTCAAAGGGCAAAAGCATAACAGGAGCAAGGTGACTTGGACAGAACCGGTGACTTTTGGAAATTAGGGGTAAAACAGACGAGTGGGACACAACTAGGGGCATAAATCTAATTATCCCTTAAAACAATGTGGAATAGTTTCACAACTCACGCCACCTGGAACACCACAGCGTAATGGTGTGTCCGAATGTCGTAACCGTACTTTATTGGATATAGTGCGATCTATGATGTCTCTTACCGATTTACCACTATTGTTTTGGGCTTATGCATTAGAGACAGCTGCATTCACGTTAAATAGGGCACCATATAAATCCGTTGAGACGATACCGTATGAACTATGATTTGGCAAGAAACCTAAGTTGTCGTTTCTTAAAGTTTGGGTCTGCGATGCTTATGTGAAAAAGATTCAACCTGATAAGCTCGAACCCAAATTGGAGAAATGTGTCTTCATAGGATACCCAAAAGAAACTGTTGGGCACGCCTTCTATCACAGAACCAAAGGCAAGATATTCGTTGCTAAGAATGGATCCTTTCTAGAGAAGGAGTTTCTCTCGAAAGAAGTGAGTGGGAGGAAAGTAGAACTTGATGAGGTAATTGTACCTTCTCCCGAATTGGAAAGTAGTTCATCACAGAAATCAGTTCCAGTGATTCCTACACCAATTAGTGAGGAAGCTAATGATGATGATCATGAAACTTTAGATCAAGTTACTACCGAACCTCGTAGGTCAACCAGAGTACGGTCCGCACCAGAGTGGTATGGTAATCTTGTTCTGGAGGTCATGTTACTTGACCATGACAAACCTATGAACTATGAGGAAGCAATGATGAGCCCAGATTCTGCGAAATGGCTTAAGGCCATGAAATCTGAGATGGGATCCATGTGTGGGAACAAAGTATGGACTTTGATTGACTTGCCCAATGATCGGCGAGCCAATGAGAATAAATGGATCTTCAAGAGGAAGGCGGACGCTGATAGTAGTGTTACTATCTACAAAGCTCGCAAAAGTTTTTGACAAGTTCAAGGTGTTGACTACGATGAGATTTTCTCACTCATAACGATGCTTAAGTCTGTCCGAATCATGTTAGCAATTGCCGCATTTTATGAAATTCGGAAAATGGATGTCAAAACTGCATTCCTTAATGGATTTCTTAAAGAAGAGTTGTATATGATGCAACAAGAAGGTTTTGTCAATCCTAAAGGTGCTAACAAAGTGTGCAAGCTCCAGCGATCCATCTATGGACTGGTGCAAGCATCTCGGAGTTGGAATATACGCTTTGATGGGTTGATCAAAGCATATAGTTTTATATAGACTTGTGGTGAAGCCTGTATTTACAAGAAAGTGAGTGGGAGCACTACAGCCTCTCTGATAAGTATATGTGAATGACATATTGTTGATCAGAAATGATGTAGAAATTTCTGGAAAGCATAAAGGAGTGTTTGAAAGGAGTTTTTTGAAGAAAGACCTCGGTGAAGCTGCTTACATATTGAGCATCAAGATCTATAGAGATAGATCAAGATGCTTGATAAGTTTTTTCAATGAGTACATGCCTTGACAAGTTTTTGATGTAGTTCAAAATGGAACAGTCAAAGAAGGAGTTCTTGCCTGTGTTGCAAGGTGTGAAGTTGAGTAAAGACTCAAAACCCGACCACAGTAGAAAATAGAAAGAGAATGAAAAGTCATTCCCTATGCCTCAGTCATAGGTTCTATAAAGTATGCTATGCTGTGTACCAGACCTATTGTGTACCTCACAATGAGTTTGGCAAGAGGGTACAATAGTGATCCAGGAGTGGATCACTGGACATCGGTCAAAGTTATCCTTAGTGGAATAAGGATATGTTTCTCGGTTATGGAGGTGACAAAAAGTTCATCGTAAAGGGTTACGTCGATGCAAGCTTTGACACTGATCCAGATGACTCTAAGTCTCAATCTGGATACATATTGAAAGTGGGAGCAATTAGCTAGAGTAGCTCCGTGCAGAGCATTGTAGACATAGAAATTTGCAAAATACATACGGATCTGAATGTGGCAGACCCGTTGACTAAATTTCTCTCACAAGCAAAACATGATCACACCTTAGTGCTCTTTGGGTGTTAATCACATAGCGATGTGAACTAGATTATTGACTCTAGTAAACCCTTTGGGTGTTGGTCACATGGCAATGTGAACTATGGGTGTTAATCACATAAAGATGTGAACTATCGGTGTTAAATCACATGGCGATGTGAACTAGATTATTGAATCTAGTGCAATTGGGAGACTGAAGGAAATATGCCCTAGAGGCAATAATAAAGTTGTTATTTTATATTTCCTTATATTATGATAAATGTTTATTATTCATGCTAGAATTGTATTAACTGGAAACTTGATACATGTGTGGATACATAGACAAAACATCGTGTCCCTAGTAAGCCTCTACTAAGACTAGCTCATTAATTAAAGATGGTTAAGTTTCCTAACCATAGACATGTGTTGTCATTTGATGAACGGGATCACATCATTAGGAGAATGATGTGATGGACAAGACCCATCCGTTAGCTTAGCATGTTGATCATTCAGTTTTATTGCTATTGCTTTCTTCATGTCAAATACATATTCCTTCGACTATGAGATTATGCAACTCCCGGATACCGGAGGAATGCCTTGTGTGCTATCAAACGTCACAACGTAACTGGGTGATTATAAAGATGCTCTACAGGTATCTCTGAAGGTGTTTGTTGGGTTGGCATAGATCGAGATTAGGATTTGTCACTCCGAGTATCAGAGGTATCTCTGGGCCCTCTCGGTAATACACATCATAAGCTTGCAAGCAAACGACTAAGGAGTTAGTCACGAGGTGATGTATTACAGAACGAGTAAAGAGACTTGCCGGTAACGAGATTGAACTAGGTATGAGGATACCGACGATCGAATCTCGGGCAAATAACATACCGATGACAAAGGGAATAATGTATGTTGTCATAAGGTTCGACCGATAAAGATCTTCGTAGAATATGTAGGAACCAATATGGGCGTCCAGGTTCTGCTATTGGTTATTGACTAGAGAGGTGTCTCGGTCATGTCTACATAGTTCTCGAACCCGTAGGGTCCGCACGCTTAACGTTCGTTGACGATATAGTACTATATGAGTTATGTATGTTGGTGACCGAATGTTGTTCGGAGTCCCAGATGAGATCACGGACATGACGAGGAGCTCCGGAATGGTCCGTAGGTAAAGATTGATATATAGGATGATATGGTTCAGCCAAGGGGTGAATCCCAGAAGGCTTTTGGTCGGTGCAAAAGGAGTTTTGCGGAGGCCAGGGGGCCAAACGCCGGAGACCTTGGCGTCTGGCCCTGGGCCAGACGCCGAGGCCCATGGCGTCTGGGCCAGACGCCAAGGACCATGTTGTCTGGTCCTGGAAGTCCGAGAAGGACTCTTCCTTGCGGGCAAAACCGACTTTGAGGAGGCTTTTACTCCAAGTTTCGACCCCAGGGCTCAACTTATAAATAGAGGGGCAGGGCTAGCACCTGGAATAGAACAAGAATCACCAAGCCGTGTGCCCGCAACCCCGTCCCCTCTAGTTTATTCTCCGTCATAGTTTCCGTAGTGCTTGGCAAAGCCCTGCGGAGATTGTTCTTCACCAACACCGTCACCACGCCGTTGTGCTGCCGGAACTCATCTACTACTTCACCCGTCTTGCCGGATTAAGAAGTCGAGGACGTCATCGAGCTGAATGTGTGCTGAACGCGGAGGTGCCGTACGTTCGGTACTTGATCGGGACAGATCGTGAAGGTTTACGACTACATCAACCGCGTTGATAAATGCTTCCGCTTTGCGATCTTCAAGGGTATGAAGATGCTCTTCCCCTCTCGTTGCTATGCATCTCCTAGATAGATCTTGCATGATCGTAGGATTTTTTTTTGAAATACTATGTTACCCAACAGCAGGGTGTTCAAAATTCATTCCCATTTCTTGCATGGGACCTAAGCATGCACCCAAGTACACAGATTTGATTTTTCAACCAATTTATATGCACTGGAGCATGTGCATGTAGTTCAAATTTGAATTATGCACATAAAAGCATTGAAAACTCAACTAATGTATAAAACCGTCCAAACGAACCCTAAAATATTCCAAAATTTAACACATCACTCATGTTGTTCTATGTTGACACTAGAGAAAAAAAATTGAAATCAAGAAGAGGCAACGAATATTGTTTCGTCCCCAAAGGTGAAACGTTCCCTACCAAAACCATCAGGCTTGTTGTGAGTAGCTCTAGTTTGTGAGAAGCCTATACCCGAACCTACCCCAAATGGGACAAGTATTTTACCACGGCATGTTGATGCCGCTCCATGATAGCATGCCAAGTTTCATGAAATTCAGACGAGTTTTGGATTTACTAGAATTTAAAAACCAGGTATCTCAATGTTTGCGGCCGAGTGACGGTGGCAGGGTGTTTGGCATTCATTCCCATTTCTTGCATGGGCCTTAGCATGCAACCAAGGAAACCGATTTGAATTTTCAACCAATTTATATGCATTAGAGCTTGTTCCTGTAGTTCAAATTTGAATTATGCACATAAAAGCATTGAAAACTCAATTAATGTATAAAAATGTCCAAACGAACCCCGAAAAATTCCAAAATTTAACACAACACTCATGTTGTTCTATGTTGACACTAGGAAAAAAATTGAAATCATTTCGCCCCCAAAGGTGAAACGTTCCCTACCGAAACCATCAGGCTTGTTGTGAGAAGCTCTAGTTTGTGAGAAGTTTATACCCAAACTGCCCCAAATGGGACAATTTTTTTTACCATGACATGTTGATGCCGCTCCATGATAGCATGCCAAGTTTCATGAATTTCAGACGAGTTTTGGATTTACTAGAATTTAAAAACCAGGTACCTCAATGTTTGCGGCCGAGTGACGGTGGCAGGGTGTTTAACATTCATTCCCATTTCTTGCATGGGACCTAAGAATGCAACCAAGGACACATATTTGAATTTTCAACCAATTTATATGCATTAGAGCATGTGCCTATAGTTCAGATTTGAATTATGCAGATAAATGCATAGAAAACTCAGTTAATGAATAAAAATGTCCAAATGAACCCCGAAAAATTCCTAAAATTAACACCACTCATGTTGTTCTATGTTGACACTAGAAAAAAAAATTGAAATCAAGAAGAGGCAACAGATATCGTTTCGTCCAGGAAGGTGAAACGTTCCCTACCGTAACCATGAGGCTTGTTGTGAGAAGCTCTGGTTTGTGAGAAGCTTATATACCCCAACCTGCCCCAAATGGGACAATATTTTTACCACTGCATGTTGATGCCGTTACATGCTAGCATGTCAAGTTTCATAAATTTCAAACGTGTTTTCGATTTACTAGAATTTAAAAACCATGTATCTCAATGTTAGCGACCGAGCGACGGTGGCAAGGTGTTTGGCATTCATTCTCATTTCTTGCATGGGACTTAAGCATGTAATCAAGGACACACATTCCAATTTTGAACCAATTTATATGCACTGAAGCATGTGCATGTATTTCAAATTTGACTTACGCACATGAGTGCGTAGAAAACTCAGTTAATGTATAAAAATGTCTAAGCGAACCCCGAAAAATTCCAAAAATTGACACAACACTCGTGTTGTTCTATGTTGACACGAGAAAAATTTTGAAAGTAAGAAGAGGCAACATATATCGTTTCGTCCCCCAAGGTGGCACGTTCTCTAGCGAAACCATCAGGCTTGTTGTGAGAGAAGCTGCGTGAAGCCTATACCCAAACCTGCCCCAAATGGGACAATATTTTTACAACCCTTGGACACATGTATGATTTTACAACCCATGTTGGTTCACCGGAGCATGTGCATGTAATTTAATTTTGAATTGTGCACCTGAAATGGCTAGAGAACCAATTTAATGTATAAAATGTCCAAATGAACCCTGAATAATTCCAATTCTTTTATGACACACATATAGTTGCATGTTCTCTGCAGATAAAAGTTCTAGCAATTCAAACACCGTCCATTGCCGCTGTGACCCCATTATGTAATTCAAATCAAGATGAAAAATCAAGTAGATCCCAAACAGTTTATTATCACCAACCGTGTGAGATGTAGTACAAAATATCCTGGAGCACCATGTGATGACACTTTGCACGCCAGTTTTTTCGCTGAAGCAATTCAAAATTTTCGGCTTCCACGGAAATATCTACCTCCCCGCCCCCTTCCCTTTACCAAAAGCCACGTCTCCCCTGTTTTCGCCTTCCTTCCCAAGTTGAAACCTTCACACCTTGCTTGCAGCGCCGTCTCCTCGCCAGTGACCCTCCTTCACGCTGCTCGGCCTTGTCTATCCAGACAGGTAATCCACACCCGACCCCCACCCTCCTCCTCCTTCCACATCCCACATGCCCCGACCGCCGGCGCGACACCTTCCACACAAATCACCGACCCCTCCACCAAATAAGCGCCGCCCTAAGCCATGGTGCACGCAGTATAGCCAGGAGCTCAAGGAGCATTTGGCAGCGGAGAAGCAAATCGCGGTTGCACGCGCGTATGAGGTCGCGATGGCTGACATTCGTGCCAACCCCCAGATCTTGGAGGAGCACCTCGCCGTCGAGGCCACCGTCGACGCCTTGCATGCTGATGCCGCGACGCAGTTGGCTGCTTTAAACGACAGTTCGTGGCGTTTTCTCGAGGCCACCCTCGGTGCCTTCGACAAAGACTACGAGGTGTTTTCTCAGCGTGCACGTGCTTACCTCAACTCGAGAGCCAACAGGTTGGTGCCCGGAGCGGCTCAGGCAACTCACCACCACGACGAGGGCACCCACGATGCAAAGGCCTCGCCCTCTTCCTATCCAAGGAGCCAATCATCATCGATATCTCTGACAATGAGGAGTAGCTTGTCTTATTAGCTCACTATAAGGACCTGTAGGGGAACGTAGCAGAAATTCAAAATTTTCTACGCGTCACCAAGATCAATCTATGGAGTCATCTAGCAACGAGAGAGAGGAGTGCATCTACATACCCTTGTAGATCGCGAGCGGAAGCGTTCAAGTGAACGGGGTTGATGGAGTCGTACTCATCGTGATCCAAATCACCGATGACCGAGCGCCGAACGGACGACACCTCCGCGTTCAACACACGTACGGTTGGGGAAGACGTCTCCTCCTTCTTGATCCAGCAAGGGGGAAGGAGAGGTTGATGGAGATCCAGCAGCACGACGGCGTGGTGGTGGAAGTAGCAGGATCCCGGCAAGGCTTCGCCAAGCGCGAGCGGGAGGGAGAGGTGTCACGGGAGGGAGAGGGAGGCGCCAGGGGCTAGGGTGCTGCTGCCCTCCCTCCCCCCTTTATATAGGGTCCCTGGGGGGGCGCCGGCCCTGGGAGATCCCATCTCCAGGGGGGCGGCGGCCAAGGGGGTGGCTTGCCCCCCAAGCCAAGTGGGGCGCCCCCCACCCCTAGGGTTTCCAACCCTAGGCGCAGGGGAGGCCCAAGGGGGGCGCACCAGCCCACCAATGGCTGGTCCCCCCCCCACTTCAGCCCATGGGGCCCTCCGGGATAGGTGGCCCCACCCGGTGGATCCCCGGGACCCTTCCGGTGGTCCCGGTACAATACCGGTGACCCCCAAAACTTTCCCGGTGGCCGAAACTAGACTTCCTATATATAATTCTTCACCTCCGGACCATTCCGGAACTCCTCGTGACGTCCGGGATCTCATCCGGGACTCCGAACAACTTTTGGGTTACCGCATACTAATATCTCTACAACCCTAGCGTCATCGAACCTTAAGTGTGTAGACCCTACGGGTTCGGGAGACATGCAGACATGACCGACACGACTCTCCGGTCAATAACCAACAGAAGGATCTGGATACCCATGTAGTCTCCCACATGTTCCACGATGATCTCATCAGATGAACCACGATGTCGAGGATTCAATCAATCCCGTATACAATTCCCTTTGTCAATCGGTATGTTACTTGCCCGAGATTCGATCGTCGGTATCCCAATACCTTGTTCAATCTCGTTACCGGCGAGTCTCTTTACTCGTTCCGTAACGCATGATCCCGTGACTAACTCCTTAGTCACATTGAGCTCATTATGATGATGCATTACCGAGTGGGCCCAGAGATACCTCTCCGTCATACGGAGTGACAAATCCCAGTCTCGATTCGTGCCAACCCAACAGACACTTTCGGAGATACCTGTAGTGCACCTTTATAGTCACCCAGTTACGTTGTGACATTTGGTACACCCAAAGCATTCCTACGGTATCCGGGAGTTGCACAATCTCATGGTCTAAGGAAATGATACTTGACATTAGAAAAGCTCTAGCAAAACGAACTACACGATCTTGTGCTATGCTAAGGATTGGGTCTCGTCCATCACATCATTCTCCTAATGATGTGATCCGGTTATCAATGACATCCAATGTCCATGGTCAGGAAACCATAACCATCTATTGATAAACGAGCTAGTCAACTAGAGGCTTACTAGGGATATGTTGTGGTCTATGTATTCACACATGTATTACGGTTTCCAGTTAATACAATTATATCATGAACAATAGACAATTATCATGAACAAGGAAATATAATAATAACCATTTTATTATTGCCTCTAGGGCATATTTCCAACAGGACCCATGTTCAGTTTGCTAGCTACTTCTTTTCCTTAACAAATTCTAGTGAATTGTGCTACCTACTTTTACCATGCAATCTGTTGCTCTAGTGTATATGTTCTATATGTCATGGAATGTGGTGCTTACTTATTAACTATTTGGTTAATTAGTTGTCGTGTTCAGTTAACTGTTTGGTTCGATTCTGCAAATGTGATGTTCAATTCTTCATGGTTCAATTTTGTATTGTCTTCCATGTGAGAAATAAATCGAAACTTTCTTTACAAAATACATGAGAAACAAATACAATTGCTATATCTCCAAGTTGTTAAGCATGCTTGGTTTGGTTAACTGTCTGATCTTCTATTAGGAGTATGTTATATTGTGCAATGTGGTGCTCAGTTATCATTTGGTTCATTTGTTGTAGTGATTAGTTAACTGTTTGGTTCAATTCTGCAATGCGATGTTCAATTGTTGTGGGTGCATTCTGTTATTGTATACCATGTGAGGAATAAATTGAATTTGGCTGTACTAAATACATGAGAAATAAATACAATTGCTATATTTCCAAGTTGTTAAGCATGCTTGGTTTGGTTAACTGTCTGATCTTCTATTAGGAGTATGTTATATTGTGCAATGTGGTGCTCAGTTAATGTTTGGTTCATTTGTTGTGCTGTTTAGTTAACTGCTTGGTTCAATTCTGCAATGCGATGTTCAATTGTTGTGGGTGCATTCTGTTATTGTATACCATGTGAGGAATAAATTGAATTTGGCTGTACTAAATACATGAGAAACAGATATAATTGCTATATTTCCAAGTTGTTAAGCATGCTTGGTTTGGTTAACTATCTGATCTTCTATTAGGAGTATGTTATATTGTGCAATGTGGTGCTCAGTTAATGTTTGGTTCATTTGTTGTGGTGTTTAGTTAACTGCTTGGTTCAATTCTGCAATGCGATGTCCAATTGTCGTGGGTAGAATTTTGTATTGTTGTGCATGTGAGGAATAAATCGAATTTGGCTGCACTTAATACATGAGAAACATATACAAGTGCTATATTTCCTAGTTCTTAATCATGCTTGGTTTGGATAAATGGGTTTTCCATGTGGCTTGAATTAATCTGATGAATCTGCAATGTGCTTATTTTTCATCAACATATTTTACTGATAGCACGTGCATGGTCCGTTGTCAAATAGCACATTATTGTGCAATTGCAGGAACCATTCTAATATTTAGGTTTTTAAATATTTGGTCTTGCACATGTAGGTCCTACTGTCAGAGGTTTTGACCCACTGTTCGAGCCTTTTTGCATATGGTGAAATGAGTTGTCCATGAATATCAATCAAGTCAAAAAACTCAAAAATATTGTTAGGATAAAGAAATTAGCGACAAAAAACAACAAGATCTTTGTCTGCACAATGAAGAAGACATCATTTCACTACAAGATTGTACTAACTATTATACCTTGCCTTTTTTATTCCTTTGCCCCATTTCCAATATAGAGAAGATATTTATGCACACCCTTGTTTTCAGGCCTTTCCAAAGCAGTTCACTGATGATTACCTCTCAAACCACCTCTATGGTCAGGAGGCGAGGAAGGTTTTCATACTACAACCACGGTTCAATGTTGAAGTGTTCCTGAAGAGGAGGAAGGATGGACGGTCAATCATCCACAGGCATTGGCCCAAAGTTGCAGAGACCTTCAACATGAATGAAGGCTCAATATTCGCCTTCTGCTTCATCAGTTTTCCAGATGAGATGCATTTGTCTATGTACTTTCTATGATGCTAATTTCGAAAGGTTCTAGATGTTGCATGTGAAACTTGGTGCTGGTGCAGTTGTGTAATGGGGTAGCTGAGTGCTGAAGCTATATCATGTTGTACTCTGATGTATTTCAATTATGAAATCCTGCTTCCTTAATATGGAAATGAAATATATTATGTGCTTAATATGAATGTCAATTAGATTAATAAATGGATTATTAATAATAGGGCAATTATCCTGCTAATTTTTTATTGCAAACGGTTATTGAGAAAACACCGTGGGCGATGGCCTCAGGCTACGCACACAGTTTCTAGGAATAAACCGTGTTGGATCAATGAACAATCACACACGACATTCTCTTGAAAACAGTTTGCGTTAGGTCACCTTGCGCAAACATTTTCCTTGGAGCGACTATGTGGGATGTATATACGAACGAAAATGTTTAGCGGGGACTAACTGTGCGGGATGTACTTACGATCGGAAATGATTTCGCATGTATAATTGTATTTTTAGCACTACTGTACGTATAACCATATTTGATTGCTCGCCGGTCGCACACGACCTCATTTTGCTGAGCGTGTGTGCTAGGAGGGCATACCCCCCATGGTTTCTGGGTCGTTTGGGAAGGACCCCCTATCGCAGTCACTCACTGGGTGACGGTTCAGAGCGCCGTCATGGAAAGGGGTTAAAAACTATTTGTATAGCACCTCGCTGTACCAGTGCATACAATGAAAGAGGATGAACACCGACAACTAGAGTGAAATGTGTGAACATGAATGTAATGTCGGTGAGAAAACGTACTCCCCCAAGCTTAGGCTTTTGCCTAGCTTGGTAATCACCATCCGTAGTAGCCATCTAGTCCCATGTTGAAGTGCTAAGGCGGCGGCACCAGAGCGTCCCAATCCTGGACCTCATCCTCTGCCGCTACCAACGTGTTTCGGTAAGCAATAATGTCTGCTAGTAGGACGGTGTATCCGTTCCTGGCATGAGAGTCAAACAAAGCAGGTGCAGGAAACAGAATAATATCATGTGTAATCTTACTAAAAACCAAGTTATAACGAATGTGGTGGGGAGGCTCAGGGGCATCAAGGAAGTGGTGATACTGCATAGACTGGTGATCTAAGTAAACTCTAGGCAACAAGTAGTGAGAGGGCGTATGTTAACATTAAAACGTCTCGCTAAGCGGGTAGCATAAATACCACCATGAATTTTACCCTTAGTCCTATTAGTGTGTAGGTGGTGTGCAATGATATCTCCAAGGTTATACGTGTTGGCAATATGAAGTGCACGGCGTAAAATGGCAAAGTCAGGGGTACACAGCGCGCCACCTTGCTCTCTAGCAGTCAAGCATTTCCCTATGAATAAAGCAAAGTAATGAACAACAGGAAATTGCAAGCTAGTGGCTCGGGCTTTCGACATGCCCCTTTCCTCACCCACAGTTAAAGTGTGGAGGAAACCTTCAAACTCCTCCGGTCGAGGCTCTCTTATTTCCGCATCAAAGGGAATCAAACATATCTCACAAAATTCAGCAAGTGGTATCTGATGATGTTCAACATATAAATCAAAACGCACCATGGGAGGTTCGAGCCTATTCAAGAAATGAAAATTTGCACAAGGGAATTCATAAGGATGTGGTGCTGGGCACACTCATCTGCGAGGAACTCGGTCAATCCGGCATTCGCAATGAATTGCGCGAACTCTTAGTAGAATCCGGCTTCGTTCATGAAGGCATTGTGCGGCCATTCGCATGACCGGACTTCCGTCTTACGTGGGATGTTGAGCTCATTGTCCGAGGAGTCCCCAATGACTCCCTTGGCATTCCGTTTCAAGGAACTCCTTCAGAAGTTCATTTTTCCTATAAACAAATTGCTGAAATTTTTGGGCCACAAAATGATGTCAATAAAATTTCATAAGATTGGTAGCAACTTCTCATATGGACGTCTAGAGGCTATATCAAGCATTCAAACTACTTGGGACTCAAAGAATTCAACATGCAAGCTCATTTTCAGTAGCACCAAGAGCAACTAATTATGCAAAATATAATCCACTAGAGAAAAACTAATTGGAGCAATGGAGGAGTCACATACCAAGTAGCAATCCCCCAAAACCATTTCCTAAACGGTGCTCCAAGCAAAGAGATCAAAAATCTCAAGTTTGGGAGCAAGAACACGAGAGTGAGAGCTACCACGATTTTTTTTCTAGAGGTAAGAGATGAAGTGGGCTGAAGGAATAAGTGAGGGGGTCCCTATCGGGCCCACAAGCCACCAGGGTGCGCCCAGGGGGCTGGGCGCGCCCTCGTGCCTCGTGGGCACCTGGGAGATCCCCCTGGGGTGTTTTCAGCGCCAGAATTTCTTAAATATTCTAGAAAAAATCATTTTAAAATTTCAGATCATTTTGAGCACTTTTATTTTTGGGCTATGTTTCATTGCACGGATAATTCAGAAAATAGGATAATCATCGCATTTTATTGCATTTAACTAAAAATAACATAAAACAAAAAGTAGGTATAGAAGGTTGTGCTTACTAAATTCATCGACCACATGCCCCTCAAAAAGAATCCATTAATAAGGTTGATCAAGTCTTATTAACAAACTATTTCTGAGTAACATGAAACCGAAGAATCTTCGTATAACACTAGGTTACCTCAACGGGGATATGCATCTCCCCAATAATAAGTGTTTCATATTTCTTTTTGATAGCAGGAAGAGGGAGTTGAAAACTTCCAATAGTAATTGTTGAAGCCTTTTCAATAATATTAATACGATTCACTTGGAATTGTTTCTTCGGAAAGTGCACCGTATGCTCATTACCATTGATATGAAAAGTGATCTTGTTTTTGTTGCAATCAATAACAACCCCTACAGTATTCAAAAAGGGTCTACCACGGATAATCGACATGTTGTCGTCCTCGGGCATATCAATTATAACAAAGTCTGTTAAGATAGTAACATTTGCAACTACAATGGGCACATCCTCACAAATACCAATAGGCATGGCAGTTGATTTGTCAGACATCTGCAATGATATTTCAGTAGGTGTGAGTTTATTCAAATCAAGTCTTCTATATAAAGAGAAAGGCATAACATTAACACTGGCTCCTAAATCACATAAAGAAGTTTTGACATAATTTCTTTTAATGGAGCATGGTATAGTTGGTATTCCCGGGTCTCCTAGTTTCTTAGGTACTCCATCCTTAAAAGAATAGTTTGCAAGCATGGTGGAGATTCCAGCTTCAGGTATTTTTCTTTTATTAGTGAAAATATCTTTCATTTATTTAGCATAAGAGGCCATCTTCAAAATATCAGTCAAACGAGTACGCAAAAAGACTAGCCTAAGCATTTCGGCAAAGCGTTCAAATTCTTCCTCATCCTTATTCTTACGTGGCTTAGGAGGAAAGGGCATGGGTTTTTGAACCCATGGTTCTCTTTCTTTACCATGTTTTCTAGCAACGAAATCTCTTTTATCATAAAGTTTATTTTTAGGAGGTGGGTTATCAAGATCAACAACAGGTTATATTTCAACATCATTATCAGGTTCTTTATCATTGTCTAGTTGAGCATTTACATGAACATCATCATTATCATTATCGTTATCACTGGGTGAATGTTCATTACCAGATTGTGTCTCGGCATTAGAAATAGAAACACCATTACTATCCTCAGAAGGTTTCTCTACCTCAGGTTCACTAGAAGTACGCAAAGTCCTATTTTTTCCTTTTCTTTTTAGATGGACTAGGTACATCAATATTAATTCATTGAGAGTCTTGTTCAATTCTTTTAGGGTGACCTTCAGGATAAAGTGGCTCCTAGGTCATTCTACCTCCTCTGGTCATTACTCTAACAACATGATCATTCATATTATTATTCATTTCATTGAGCAAATCATTTTGAGATTTAGCAACTTGTTCTAATGGGGTTCGGACCATAGATGCATGTTTACGCACACCTTTGACGTCATTAGAAATTCTAAACAACAAGTGACTCAAGCGATTAATCATGTAGGCATTACGTTTCAATTGTTTCATAACATTCGCATTGAAATGATCTTGCTTAATAATGTAATTGTCAAATTCATACAAGCATTGACTAGCAAATTTATTGTAAGGAATATCACCTTCATCAAACTTTATAAAATAATTTACCTCCACTACCTGTGTCGGGGTGTCAGGTCCATGTATTTATTCAGTAGGTGGTAAATTCTTAACATCTTTAGCTTTAATACCTTTTTCTTTCATAGGATTCTTTGCCTCTTGCATATCTTCAGGACTGAGAAATATAATACCTCTCTTCTTTGGAGTTGGTTTAGGAACTGTCCAATCGTTATCATTCTTCAATATATTATTCAATAGTTTTTCAGCTTGTCCAATAGTTCGTTCCCTGAAAACACAACCAACACAACTATCTAGGTAGTCCCTAGAAGCATCGGTTAGTCCATTATAAAAGATATCAAGTATTTCATTTTTCTTAAGAGGATGATCTGGCAAAGCGTTAAGTAATTGGATAAGCCTCCCCCAAGCTTGAGGGAGATTCTCTTCTTCAATGTGCACAAAGTTAATTACTTCCTTTAAGGCAACTTGTTTCTTATGATCAGGAAAATATATTTTAGAGAAATAATATATCATATCCTGGGGAGTACGCACACAACCAGGAGCAAGAGTATTAAACCATATTTTAGCATCACCCTTTAACGAGAAAGGAAACAACTTAAGAATATAGTAATAGCGATTTTTTCCTCATGAGCAAATAGGGTAGCTATATCATTCAATTTAGAAAGGTGTGCCACAATAGTTTCATTTTCATAGCCATGGAAAGGATTAAATTCAACCAAAGTAATTAAATCAGGATCGACGGAGAATTCACAATCCTTATCAGTAACAAAGATAGGTGAAGTAGCAAACTTAGGATCATATTTCATTCTAGCATTCAGAGATTTTTCTTTCAGCTTACATAGTAATTTCTTAAGACCATCTCTATGATTACAAGGAAGAAATTCCCTAGATATATCTCTCCATCCACAACATAACCCTCAGGTATCTTATGCAATTCATATCAAGGAGAGCTAGGTCAAATGGGTGTTTCATAATTTTAAGTTTCAATAACTTCATCAGTATTAGTAATTTCATTAGTTTCAGCATTCTCGAATTCTTTAGCTTTAGCAAGTTGTTCATCAACAAATTCACCTAGTGGCATGGTATCATCAAGCAAGGTACTAACATCATCAATAGCATCATTCATAGCAGAAGTAGTGTCGGGGAAAATGACACCTATGGGATCCCAGCGGAATCCCTTCTAAGGTTGGTGGGGGTGAAGGGTTGCGCAAAGAGCAGGTCTAGCGATCAATGCGAGGGAATTTTTACCCAGGTTCGGGCTGCAAATGATGCGTAAAACCCTAGTCCTGCTTGTCTGTGTTTATCTTGTGTTCTTCAGTTCTTGGACTAGCTACTACGCGTGTCCAGTCCAAAAAGTCCGAATCCTTCCACAGTACGCCTCGGGCATCCTTTTATATGTCAAAGGGGTCGCCATAGTGGCACACAGGAGGTGGAAAGTATCTACAGTGTACAAGTTTATCGCCTGACACCGTAGGACAAACACATTTAATGCGCTGCCTACGTGCCCTCTTGCTTTATCGGGGACGACAACATGGCTTGTCCCGTCCGTCGCCGCCTCGCCTTGCTTCGACACGCGTCCAAGCTGACGAGGCATGCAGCGCCATGCTGGCTGGCTGGCTGTTGCGCTAGTGCGGTGACAGGGTCTTCATGAAGATCTGCATGCCATCACGCAGGTGCTTGACTAGTTGGACTAGAAGCCGCATGCTGCCACGCCGGCGCTCGCCTAGTTGGCGGGCTGGTTGCCGCGTCGGGGCGGCCGTGGGGCAGCGAAGCTTTGGTAGGTGCGGGCTAGGCTGCGGCCCTGCTGATGCCCCGGCAAGGGTCTTGCCGGGGTCTCGTGGGCGTCCCCGGCAAGGGTCTTGCCAGGGGTCTTCGGCCATCCCCGGCAAGGATCTTGCCGGGGGTCCTTAGTCGTCCTTCGTCTTCTGGTCCTTATCTAGACTTGCAGACCTTTGGTCTTCACAAAGATCTGCATGCCACCACGCAGGCGCCCCCGAGTCTTGGTACTGATGTTGTCGATGGTGTCAGAACTCTCAGGCTCAAGGGTGGAGGCCTCACTGGTGTTGGGCAAGTTGCCCCGGCTAGGCTCTTGCCGGGGCCATGTAGGCCGCCCCGACAAGGGTGTTGCCGGGGAAATCCATCTTGCCTCCTTCGCTCTTCATGCCTCTGGCTTGAGTGCTGCCTTGGCAGTCTTGTTCCTTTCCTTTCTCTGCCCCGCCAAGCATAGCCGCAAGTGTGGCTATGACTGCCTGTGCACAAGTAAAGTGGTACAGAAAGGCCCCTACTTTTGTACACCGATAGGAGCCCCCGGGCTTGGGCCACACATAAGCGCGAAGCGTTGTTGGGCCAGGCCCAGAACGGTGCGCGGGCACGCGTGGCAGAGTTTTAACCGCAGTAATTCCTTCGCCAGTTGCGCTTCCCCATGACCCGCATTGAGTGCGTGACGTGGGGGTCGTGCGTGGGACGGTTGCAGCACGCTTGTGTCATCTCGCGGTGAATAGTAAAGAGGCAGCCCACGTCTTCCCCATAAAAAAGAGGAAGCCGCAGGGGCGCTGCTCATTTACAAAGTGGACTCGGGTCGTGGCCTTCATGGCGCCCGCGCCCCACGATCACGGGGCGCGGAACGGTCGTTCCACTTGTTTTCTTAATTCCGGCTTGCCCGCGACGTGTCCCCCATGCCTCAGGGAGGGTAGGTGGTGGACACGGAGGGCACAAACCTTAATGCCGAGGCGAGAAGACGGGCATTGCGGATTGGAGCAGCGGGTCGGTCCTGATTCCCTGCGGCTCTGGCGGCCAGATTGGTCGAGTGGGGTGGCCTCCCTTAGGTTGGGGGGCCGAGCCGCGGCCCTGCCCCTCTATAAAAAGAGGAGAGGGACAATGTCCTTCTGCATTCATCTCCTTTCTGCCTGATCTCTTCCTTCCATTCGCCATGGTGAGAGGGCGCGATGGCGCTTTAGTGGCGGCGACGAGGGCTTCTGCTCAACAGCGCGTCCCCCTCCCCTGGAGCTCATGGCAGCGGAGCTCGCCATGAGAGGAACAGGGAGGGGGTGAGGCCGAAGCCGCCGTGGCGCTCGGGGTAGAGGAGGACGGGGTGGCGCACCGGCCGCGCTTCCGCCAGCGGCTCTTTCCCTAATGGAGGGCCATGTCGGAGACCATCCCTGCGAGTTCGTCATCAGGTTGTACAAGCCAGTGTGCGGTCACCTCCGCCTCCCCACCCCGTTCGCTCGGGAAATGGAGCTTGACCCGCCGCAGGCCTTGAGGCTGCATATGAGGGGCTGCGGGAACGGCGGCATGCGGGTCGATGTCGACTTCCCCGCCCCCCATGTCATGTACCTCCGCCGTGGGTGGAAGACCTTTGCCCGCGCCCATGGCCTGTTGGAGGGGCACGTTCTCCAGTTCAAATTAATGGAGAACGGCCTGCTCTCCGTCAAGGTCTTCGGGCATTCGAGAACCCGCTTAGGGTGCGGCGCGGAGAGCTCCACCGACAACGAAACCTCCTCCTCAAGCGATAGCGACGAGGAGGACAGCGACAGTGACGACGACGGTAGCGGGCGGGAGGACGCCGATTCCGGATCTGGCTGACCATCGGTGGCAGCACCCTCATCTGTATCGCCCTCCTCCCTTGGCCATGCGCCTTGCCGAGGGCCAACCCCGCCATGCTCTCCATCGGCGCGTTCCCCGCCGCCTCTTCTTTGCCTTCACCTGCCACACCAGGGAGGAAAGGGCGAGAACGGAGATTACGGGGCACTTGTCTTTCTTTTAGCTTGTAGGCACTTGCCAAATCTTAATTTCTAAATAATGTAATCTCGCGAGCCCATGCCTGAGTCTTTTAACATTTGTACTTGTATCAGCATGTCAATGAAAAAGACCAGCCTTGCCGGGAACCCGTGCATGTACACGTCCATGCAGAGGCGAAATGCCTCTTTAATGCAAATAAACGAGTTCTCCCGACAAGCTATCCCGCCGGTGCCCTCTGTGCCTGCCGGAGAATCACATCTGTCGGGTTACAGACAAAGGGTCCAGCCCCTCATCAATCTCCTTTTAGCAAAGGCTACTACGACCATTCTGACCGAAGCAGCGTTCGGGTCTGGGATGGGAGCACCTGAGTTTAAAAGAGAGTGGCGAGGTTTTCTAATGCACAAGTCACACGTTACGAACATGAATGGGCAAGAGGTGAACTTTATCTGTTTGATTTGCCGGGGATCACCGTGCCGAGCAGTCTTCCCAACTTCTTGCCGGAGCCGGGTCCTTGGCGGAATCGAGCGTCCTTGCCACGGCTGGAAAGAAGAGAGGACAGGAGCATGGAACCTTGGCGGTCCATTAACATTTGCTGGAATCAAAAAGCAGTACAATACCCTGGACAAGCATGTATATACATATGCACATAAACATGGAAATCAAAGGGAAACTATACATACTAAGGTTTTTTTCCTAACTGCGCACAGGGTCTGCGCCTGGCTTTGTACATAGGGTTACATGCCTTGCCGGCAAGGCTAGTACAAAAAGGGGGTTGTCGGCAACCGCGCCTTAGGGGTAAAACTTGCGAAGATGTTCGATATTCCAGGAATTGCTCACCGGAATGCCATCTTCGGTCTCCAGGCGGACTGCGCCGGGCCTGGTGACTCGTATTACCCGATAAGGGCCTTCCCACTTTGGCGTCAACTTATTTGAACTCTTGGCGGATTGGATTCGCTGTAGAACAAGGTCGCCTTCCTCAAGGCTTCGGGCGTGAACCTTGCGGCTATGGTAGCGGCGCAAGGCTTGCTGGTAGCGAGCGGCTCGCACAGCAGCCCGAAGACGATCTTCCTCAAGGAGCATCGTATCATCTTGGCGCAACTGCTCTTGCTCAAGCTCATCATAAGCGAGCACTCGAGGTGACCCGTATATGAGTTCCATGGGGAGAATTGCTTCTGCCCTGTATACCAGGGCAAAGGGTGTCTGGCCAGTGGATCAATTTGGTGTCGTTCCGATCGACCAAAGAACTGTTGGCAACTCATCAATCCAGCGCCTTCCGCACTTGTGTAGCCTGTTGAAAGTTCTGGTCTTGAGGCCTCGCAACACATTTGCATTCGCCCTCTTAGCCTGGCTGTTACTTCTGGGATGAGCAACAGAAGCAAAACAAACCCTGCCGCCGAGGTCTTGGATGTACTGCATAAAGGTGCGGCTCGTGAACTGCGTGCCGTTGTCGGTGATGACTCTGTTTGGCACACCAAAACGACAAACCAGTCCCTTGAAGAACTTGACGGCTGATTGTGCTGTCACCTTTCTCACCGGTTCCACTTCCGGCCACTTTGTGAACTTGTCGATTGCAACGTACAAGTACTCAAAGCCCCCGACATCACAGGGAAAGGGGCCCAGTATGTCGAGCCCCTAGACCGAAAATGGCCAGGAAAGAGGGATTGTCTGAAAAGCTTGGGCTGGTTGATGAAGCTTCTTTGAATGGAACTGGCATGCTTCACACTTGGTTACTAGTGCAGTTGCATCATGGAGAGCGGTGGGCCAGAAGAAACCCTGCCGGATCGCTTTGCCGGCAAGGGCTCTTGACCCTATGTGGGAGCCGCACATGCCTCCATGTATCTCTGTCAACAGCTCCAGTCCGTCCTCCCGAGGAATGCACTTCAATTTCACGCCGTTCGGTCTCCTTCTGTATAGGGAATCATCCACAAACCGGTACATACTGGACCGACGGGCTACTTTCTCTGCCTCTTCCTGTTCCTCAGGGAGTTACCCTGTTTGGAGGAAACGGACGGTGCGCTGCGCCCATGACGGAGCGTGGGGCTCGATGGCAAGGACTAAAGGCTCATCTTCGGCCGTAAGGGCAGCTGCCTCTACGGCCAGGGCTTGGGGCCCTGCCGGAGGTTGCCACTCCCCGGCAAGCTTGGGGCACCTGGTGACGTCCTTGCCGGCGGCTCCTGGGAGCTCAACGGGAAAGTACTTGCCGGGACCTGCCTTCCTTCGTTTGTTCTGTCCTACTGATGGCTCAACGGATGGCTGGGTTAATTGAAGCACAAAGTTACCTGGTTCCACAGGCAACTTGAGGGCAGCGCGTTTTGACAAGTCGTCGGCAATGCTGTTCTCTGCTCGGGGAACATGCTCTGCTTGTAGACCATCAAAACGCTCCTCCAACTTCCTCACTTCATCCACATAGGCATCCATCAACGGGCCCTGGTAATCCTTGTTAACTTTCTTGACGACAAGCTACGAATCACCCCTGATGATGAGCTTCCTGATTCCGAGGTCTGCCGCGATCCTGAGACCAGCAAGCAATCCCTCGTACTCTGAAGTGTTGTTCGTTGATTTTTCCCAGGGAAAGTGCATTTGGACTACGTACTTGAGGCGCTCTCCGGTGGGTGCGACAAGTAGTACGCCGGCACCAGCACCTTGTAGCGAGAAAGCTCCATCAAAGTACATAACCCAATCACGGCTCGTCTCCTTGCCGGGAAGGGTGGTCTCTTGAATCTCTTCGTCGGGCGTTGAGGTCCATTCTGCTATGAACTCTGCCAAGGCTCGGCTCTTGATTGTTGAAGTACTTTCAAACTTGAGGCCGAAGCTCAACAGTTCCAACGCCCACTCCACAATCCTCCCGGTTGCATCCGGGTTGTGCAAGATTCGTTGCAAAGGGAGGCGGGTGACGACGGTGATCTCATGCGCTTGGAAATAGTGACGCAGCTTTCTCAAGGCCATAAGGAGGCCGAAAAGTAGCTTTTGTATACTAGAATACCTTGATCTAGCGCCCTGCAAGAGGGAACTGACAAAATAAACCGGGTGCTGCATCACCTTCTTCTTCTGTTCGACTTCGCCCACTTGTACACACTCTGTCTTGCCGGGACTGGGTTTTGCCGGGGGTTCCACCTTGCCGGCATTAGGCCCTACCGGGGAGTGCCCCGGCCCATTATCCGACGGCTCCGCCACTACCACTGCTTCTTTCTCAAGTTCTCTCTATGCCACTAGCGCAGCACTGGCCACTTGATTCGTTGCCGCTAGATATAGCAGCAACGGCTCTTGCGGTTTAGGTGCGACTAGTATTGGCGTGGAGGAGAGGTACCTCTTCAAATCTTGCAGCACTGCCTCTGCCTCCGGAGTCCATTTCATTGGACCCGCCTTGTTCAAAACTTTGAAAAAGGGGAGGGCGCGCTCAGCAGATTTGGAGATGAACCTACTTAGAGCAGCAACGCAGCCGGCGAGCCTACGGATGTCTTTGACTCGTCTTGGCGCCTCAATCTGCTCAATCGCTTTGATCTTGTCGGGATTTGCTTCGATTCCGCATTGAGACGCAAAGAAACCAAGAAGTTTGCCGGATGGGACACCGAACACGCACTTCTCTGGGTTGAGCTTGATCTTGCGCAGGTTTGCAAATGTTTCCTCCAGATCCTGCACAAGTGTGGCCTTGTCCTTGGGTTTGACCACTATATCATCCATATAAGCTTCCATATTTATATGCAGTTGGGGCTCAAAACCAATTTGGACTGCTCGGGAAAATGTCGAACCAGCGCTTTTCAACCCGAAAGGCATCCGTACAAAACAGTACATACCACATGGGGTGATGAACGCAGTCTTTTCTTCGTCTTCCTTCATAATGAAGATCTTGTGGTATCCTGAGTAGGCGTCGAGGAACGACAGCATGTCACACCCGGCAGTGGAGTTCACTATCTGGTCAATGCATGGCAGAGGGAAAGGATCCTTTGGACAGGCTTTATTGATATCCGTATAGTCAATACACAGCCTCCATTTCCCATTCGCCTTATGCACCACCACTGGATTGGCTAACCACGTGGGGTGGAGCACTCCTCTGACCAAGCCTGCCGCCTCCAACTTCCTGATCTCCTCGATGATGAACTCTTGTCGCTCCAAAGCTTGCTTCCTGACCTTCTACTTGACGGGCTGTGCATGGGGACAGACAGCAAGGTGGTGCTCAATCACCTCTCTGGAACGCCGGGGATGTCAGATGCTTGCCATGCAAACACGTCGACATTCGCCCGCAGGAAGGCAACGAGTGTGCTTTCCTATTTGCTGTGAAGGGTGGAGCTTATAGTAAAAGCCCTGCCCGTGCCGCCTGCTACCTCTTGAGCACTGCGTTGGTTTTCCCTTGAAGAGGAAAGGGTGATGCAGCAAAGTAGCGTAAGTATTTCCCTCCGTTTTTGAGAACCAAGGTATCAATCCAGTAGGAGGCTACGCGCGAGTCCCTCGCACCTACACAAAACAAATAAATCCTCACAACCAACGCGATAAGGGGTTGTCAATCCCTTCACGGTCACTTACGAGAGTGAGATCTGATAGATATGATAGGATAATATTTTTGGTATTTTTGTGATAAAGATGCAAAGTAAAATAAAAGCAAAGTAAAAAGCAAAGGAAATAACTAAGTGTTGGAAGATTAATATGATGAAGATAGACCTGGGGGCCATAGGTTTCACTAGTGGCTTCTCTCAAGAGCATAAGTATTTTACGGTGGGTGAACGAATTACTGTTGAGCAATTGGCAAAATTGAGAATAGTTATGAGAATATCTAGGTATGATCATGTATATAGGCATCAAGTCCGAGACAAGTAGACCGACTCCGGCCTGCATCTACTACTATTACTCCACTCATCGACCGCTATCCAGCATGCATCTAGAGTATTAAGTTCATGGAAACAGAGTAACGCCTTAAGCAAGATGACATGATGTAGAGGGATAAATTCATGCAATATGATAAAAAACCCATCTTGTTATCCTCGATGGCAACAATACAATACGTGCCTTGCTGCCCCTACTATCACTGGGAAAGGACACCGCAAGATTGAACCCAAAGCTAAGCACTTCTCCCATTGCAAGAAAGATCAATCTAGTAGGCCAAACCAAACTGATAATTCGAAGAGACTTGCAAAGATAACCAATCATACATAAAAGAATTCAGAGAAGATTCAAATATTGTTCATAGATAAACTTGATCATAAACCCACAATTCATCGGTCTAAACAAACACACCGCAAAAGAAGATTACATCGAATAGATCTCCACGAGAGAGGGGGAGAACATTGTATTGAGATCCAAAAAGAGACAAGAAGCCATCTAGCTACTAACTATGAACTCGAAGGTCTGAGGTAAACTAGTCACACTTCATCGGAGAGGCTATGGTGTTGATGTAGAAGCCCTCCATGATGGGTGCCCCCTCCGGCGGAGCTCCGGAACAGGCCCCAAGATGGGATCTCATGGGTACAGAAGGTTGCGGCGGTGGAATTAGGTTTTTGGCTCCATATCTGATCGTTTGGGGGTACGTAGGTATATATAGGAGGAAGGAGTACGTCGGAGGAGCAACAGGGGGCCCACGAGGGTGGAGGGCGCGCCCTGGGGGGTAGGCGCGCCCCCTACCTCGTGGCCTCCTCTTTTGTTTCTTGACGTAGTGTCCAAGTCTCCTGGATCATATTCTTCCTAAAAATCACGTTCCCGAAGGTTTCATTCCGTTTGGACTCCGTTTGATGTTCCTTTTCTGCGAAACTCTGAAATAGGCAAAAACAACAATTCTGGGCTGGGCCTCCGGTTAATAGGTTAGTCCCAAAAATAATATAAAAGTGAATAATAAAGCCCAATAATGTCCAAAACAGTAGATAATATAGCATGGAGCAATCAAAAATTATAGATACGTTGGAGACGTATCAAGCATCCCCAAGCTTAATTCCTGCTCGTCCTCAAGTAGGTAAATGATAAAAACAGAATTTTTGATGCGGAGTGCTACTTGGCATAATTTTAATGTAATTCTTCTTAATTGTGGTATGAATATTCAGATCCAAAAGATTCAAGACAAAAGTTTAATATTGACATAAAAATAATAATAGTTCAAGCATACTAACAAAGCAATCATGTCTTCTCAAAATAACATGGCCAAAGAAAGTTATCCCTACAAAATCATATAGTCTGGCTATGCTCTATCTTCACCACACAAAGTATTTAAATCATGCACAACCCTGATGACAAGCCAAGCAATTGTTTCATACTTTTGACGTTCTCAAACTTTTTCAATCTTCACGCAATACATGAGCGTGAGCCATGGATATAGCACTATATGTGGAGTAGAATGGTGGTTGTGGAGAAGACAAAAAAGGGAGAAGATAGTCTCACATCAACTAGGCGTATCAATGGGCTATGGAGATGCCCATCAATAGAGATCGATGTGAGTGAGTAGGGATTGCCATGCAACGGATGCACTAGAGCTATAAGTATATGAAAGCTCAAAAGAAACTAAGTGGGTGTGCATCCAACTCGCTTGCTCACGAAGACCTAGGGCATTTTGAGGAAGCCCATCAGTGGAATATACAAGCCAAGTTCTATAATGAAAAATTCCCACTAGTATATGAAAGTGACAAAATGAGAGACTCTATCATGAAGATCATGGTGCTACTTTGAAGCACAAGTGTGGTAAAAGGATAGTAACATTGTCCCTTCTCTTTTTTTCTCTCATTTTTTTATTTGGGCCTTTTCTCTTTTTTATGGCCTCTTTTTTTTTCTTATTTTTCGTCTGGAGTCTCATCCCGACTTGTGGGGGAATCATACTCTCCATCATCCTTTTCCTCACTTGGGACAATGCTCTAAAAATGAAGATCATCACACTTTTATTTTCTTACAACTCAACAATTACAACTCGATACTTAGAACAAAATATGACTCTATATGAATGCCTCCGGCGGTGTACCGGGATATGCAATGAATCAAGAGTGACATGTATGAAAGAATTATGAACGGTGGCTTTGCCACAAATACGATGTCAACTACATGATCATGCAAAGCAATATGACAATGATGGAGCGTGTCATAATAAACGGAACGGTGGAAAGTTGCATGGCAATATATCTCGGAATGGCTATGGAAATGCCATGATAGATAGGTATGGTGGCTGTTTTGAGGAAGGTTTATGGTGGGTTTATGATACCGGTGAAAAGTGTGCGGTATTAGAGAGGCTAGCAATGGTGGAAGGAAGAAAGTGCGTATGATCCATGGACTCAACATTAGTCATAAAGAACTCATATACTTATTGCAAAAATCTACAAGTTATCAAAGCAAAGTATTACGCGCATGCTCCTAGGAGGATAGATTGGTTGGAAAAGACCATCGCTCGTCCCCGACCGCCACTCATAAGGAAGACAATCAATAAATAAATCATGCTCCGACTTCATCACATAACGGTTCAGCATACGTGCATGCTACGGGAATCACAAACTTTAACACAAGTATTTCTCAAATTCACAACTACTCAACTAGCATGACTCTAATATCACCATCTTTATATCTCAAAACAATTATCAAGCATCAAACTTCTCTTAGTATTCAACACACTCATAAGAAAGTTTTTACTAATCTTGAATACCAAGCATGTTAGGATTATTTAAGAAAATTACCATGCTATTTAAGACTCTCAAAATAATCTAAGTGAAGCATGAGAGATCAATAGTTTCTATAAAACAAATCCACCACCGTGCTCTAAAAGATATAAGTGAAGTACTAGAGCAAAACTATATAACTCAAAAGATATAAGCGAAGCACATAGAGTATTCTAACAAATTCCAAATCATGTATGGCTCTCTCAAAAGGTGTGTACAGCAATGGTGATTGTGGTAAACTAAAAAGCAAAGACTCATATCATACAAGACGCTCCAAGCAAAACACATATCATGTGGTGAATAAAAATATAGCTCCAAGTAAAGTTACCGATGGAAGTAGACAAAAGACGGATGCCTTCCGGGGCATCCCCAAGCTTTGGCTTTATGGTGTCCTTAGATTATCTTGGGGGTGCCATGGGCATCCCCAAGCTTAGGCTCTTGCCACTCCTTGTTCCATAATCCATCAAAATCTTTCACCCAAAACTTGAAAACTTCACAACACAAAACTCAACAGAAAATCTCGTGAGCTCCGTTAGCGAAAGAAAACAAAAGACCACTTCAAGGTACTGTAATGAACTCATTCTTTATTTATATTGGTGTTAAAACTACTGTATTCCAACTTCTCTATGGTTTATAAACTATTTTACTAGCCATAGATTCATCAAAATAAGCAAACAACACACGAAAAACAGAATCTGTCAAAAACAGAACAGTCTGTAGTAATCTGTAACTAACGAAAACTTCTGGAACTCCAAAAAATCAGCCAAAATAGGAAGACCTAGACAATTTGTTTATTGATCAGAAGCAATTGGAATCACTATTTTAACACGTTCTGGTGATTTTTAGCAATTATTTTTGTGAACAGAAAGTTTCTGGAAATTACAGCAAGATCAAATAACTATCATCCAAGAAGATCCTATAGGTTTAACTTGGCACAAACACTAATTAAAACATAAAAACACATCTAACCAGAGGCTAGATCAAATATTTATTCCTAAACATAAGCAAAAAGCAAAAAACAAAAAATAAAATTGGGTTGCCTCCCAACAAGCGCTATCGTTTAGCGCCCCTAGCTAGGCATAAAAGCAAGGATAGATCTAGGTATTGGCATCTTTGGTAGGCAATCCATAAGTGGCTCTCATGATAGATTCATATGGTAATTTTATTTTCTTCCTAGGGAAGTGTTCCATGCCTTTCTTTAGTGGAAATTGGAATCTAATATTCCCTTCCTTCATATCAATAATTTCACCAATCGTTCTAAGGAAAGGTCTACCAAGAATAATAGGACATGAGGGATTGCAATCTATGTCAAGAACGATAAAATCTATGGGCACATAATTCCTATTTGCAACAATAAGAACATCATTAATTCTTCCCATAGGTTTCTTAATAGTGGAATCCGCAAGGTGCAAGTTTAGAGAGCAATCATCGAAATCACGGAAATCTAGCAAATCGCACAAAGTTTTGGGAATAGTGGAAACACTAGCACCCAAATCACATAAAGCATAGAACTCATGATCCTTGATCTTAATTTTAATAGTAGGTTCCCACTCATCATAAAGTTTTCTAGGGATAGAAACTTCCAACTCAAGATTTTTTCATAGGATTGCATCAAGGCATCAACGATATGTTTGGTAAAAGCTTTATTTTGACTATAAGCATGAGGAGAATTTAGCACGGATTGCAACAAGGAAATACAATCTATCAAAGAGCAATTTTCATAATGAAATTCCTTGAAATCCAAAATAGTGGGTTTATTAATATCTAACGTTTTTATTTCTTCAACCCCACTTTTATCAATTTTAGCATCAAGATCTAAAAACTCCGAATTTTTGGAATGCCTTCTAGGTAAAGGTGGATCATATTCAGTCCCATCATTATCAAGATTCATATTGCAAAACAAAGATTTAATAGGGGACACATCAATAACTTTTAGATCTTCATCTTTATTTTCATAGAAATTTGAAGAACACGCTTTCATAAAGCAATCTTTCTTAGCACGCATCCTAGCGGTTCTTTCTTTGCACTCATCAATGGAAATTCTCATGGCTTTGAGAGACTCAGTGATATCATGCTTAGGAGGAATAGGTCTAATATTTAAAGAATCAACATCAAGAGAAATTCTATCAACGTTCCTAGCCAATTCATCAACTTTAAGCAATTTCTCTTCAAGCAAAGCATTAAAATTCTTTTGCGAATTCATAAACTCTTTAACACTAGTCTCAAATGCAGATGGCATCTTATTAAAATTTCCATAATTATAAGAGGAATTTCTAGGATAAGGCCTAGGATTAAAGTTTCCTCTATACGCGTTGTTACCAAAATTATTCCTACCAAAAAATTCACATCCATAGATTCATTATTATTCTCAATCAAAGTAGACAAAGACATATCATTAGGATCAGAAGAAACACTCTTAGTAGCAAATAATTTCATAAGTTCATCCATCTTTCCACTCAAAACATTAATTTCTTCTATCGCATGCACTTTTTTATTAGTAGATCTTTCAGTGTGCCATTGAGAATAATTAACCATAATATTATCTAGGAGTTTAGTAGCTTCTCCTAAAGTGATTTCCATAAAAGTGCCTCCCGCGGCCGAATCTAAACGATTTCTAGAAGCAAAATTCAATCCGGCATAATTTTTTTGTATAATCATCTACAAATTCAAACCATGAGTAGGGCAATTACGTATCATTAATTTCATCCTCTCCCAAGCTTGTGCAACATGTTCATGATCAAGTTGCTTAAAATTCATAATATCGTTTCTAAGAGAGATGATCTTAGCGGGAGGAAAATACTTAGAGATAAAAGCATCTTTGCACTTATTCCATGAATCAATACTATTTTTAGGCAAAGACGAAAACCAAGCTTTAGCACGATCTCTAAGCGAAAAAGAAAATAGCTTCAACTTAATAATATCATTATCCACGTCTTTCTTCTTTTGCATATCACACAAATCAACGAAGCTATTTAGATGAGTAGCGGCATCTTCACTAGGAAGGTCGGCGAATTGATCTTTCATGACAAGATTCAACAAAGCAGCATTGATTTCACAAGATTCAGTATCGGTAAGAGGAGCAATCGGAGTGCTAAGGAAATCATTATTGTTGGTATTGGTAAAGTCACATAATTTGGTATTATCTTGAGCCATCGTGACAAACAAGCAATCCAACACACGAGCAAACAAAAAGCAAGCGAAAAAGAGGCAAGCGGAAAAGAGAGGGCGAATAAAACGGCAAGGGTGAAGTGGGGGAGAGGAAAACGAGAGGCAAATGGCAAATAATGTAATGCGGGAGATAAGGGTTTGTGATGGGTACTTGGTATGTTGACTTTTGCGTAGACCTCCCCAGCAACGGCGCCAGAAATCCTTCTTGCTACCTCTTGAGCACTGCATTGGTTTTCCCTTGAAGAGGAAAGGGTGATGCAGCAAAGTAGCATAAGTATTTCCCTCAGTTTTTGAGAACCAAGGTATCAATCCAGTAGGAGGCTACGCGCGAGTCCCTCGCACCTACACAAAACAAATAAATCCTCGCAACCAACGCGATAAGGGGTTGTTAATCCCTTCACGGCCACTTACGAGAGTGAGATCTGATAGATATGATAGGATAATATTTTTGGTATTTTTGTGATAAAGATGCAAAGTAAAATAAAATCAAAGTAAAAAGCAAAGGAAATAACTAAGTGTTGGAAGATTAATATGATGAAGATAGACCTGGGGGCCATAGGTTTCACTAGTGGCTTCTCTTAAGAGCATAAGTATTTTACGGTGGGTGAACGAATTACTGTTGAGCAATTGACAGAATTGAGCATAGTTATGAGAATATCTAGGTATGATCATGTATATAGGCATCACGTCCGAGACAAGTAGACCGACTCCCGCCTGCATCTACTACTATTACTCCACTCATCGACTGCTATCCAGCATGCATCTAGAGTATTAAGTTCATGGAAACAGAGTAACGCCTTAAGCAAGATGACATGATGTAGAGGGATAAATTCATGCAATATGATAAAAAACCATCTTGTTATCCTCGATGGCAACAATACAATACGTGCCTTGCTGCCCCTACTGTCACTGGGAAAGGACACCGCAAGATTGAACCCAAAGCTAAGCACTTTTCCCATTGCAAGAAAGATCAATCTAATAGGCCAAACCAAACTGATAATTCAAAGATACTTGCAAAGATAACCAATCATAAATAAAAGAATTCAGAGAAGATTCAAATATTGTTCATAGATAAACTTGATCATAAACCCACAATTCATCGGTCTCAACAAACACACCGCAAAAGAAGATTACATCGAATAGATCTCCACGAGAGAGGGGGAGAACATTGTATTGAGATCCAAAAAGAGAGAAGAAGCCATCTAGCTACTAACTATGGACCCGAAGGTCTGAGGTAAACTACTCACACTTCATCGGAGAGGCTATGGTGTTGATGTAGAAGCCCTCCGTGATGGATGCCCCCTCCGGTGGAGCTCCGGAACAGGCCCCAAGATGGGATCTCATGGGTACAGAAGGTTGCAGCGGTGGAATTAGGTTTTTGGCTCCGTATCTGATCGTTTGGGGGTACGTAGGTATATATAGGAGGAAGGAGTATGTCGGTGGAGCAACAGGGGGCCCACGAGGGTGGAGGGCGCGCCCCCTACCTCGTGGCCTCCTCTTTTGTTTCTTGACGTAGGGTCCAAGTCTCTTGGATCATATTCTTCCTAAAAATCACGTTCCCGAAGGTTTCATTCCGTTTGGACTCCGTTTGATATTCCTTTTCTGCGAAACTCTGAAATAGGCAAAAAAACAACAATTCTGGGCTGGGCCTCCGGTTAATAGGTTAGTCCCAAAAATAATATAAAAGTGAATAATAAAGCCCAATAATGTCCAAAACAGTAGATAATATAGCATGGAGCAATCAAAAATTATAGATACGTTGGAGACATATCACCGCCCTCCTTGATGGGCACGTTCTTGGCCTCTGGTGGTGCCGCCTTGGAATTCTTGCTCTTGCCAGTGGAGCTCTTTGGCACGTCCTTGACGGGAGCGCAACACTCCGAAGAGGCGCGCTTGCTGGAGTGGATGCAGGAGGTCTTGCCGGAAGAGGTCTTACCGAAAGGGGTCTTGCCGCCAGAGGCAGAAGTCTTGCCGGTTTTCTTCCCTCCCGAGGCTTCAGCGGCAGGAGAAGTACCTTGGCGGCATTTGTTGCAACCGCCTCCTGGTAGAGTTGGTCGGCGCAAATGAGCGCGTCTTTCTTGTCGGAGGGGACGGTGATGATGCTCATTGGCCCGGGCATCTTCAACGTCTTGTAGGTGTAATGTGACGCTGCCATGAACTTGGCCAGCGCTAGGCGGCCAAGGATCCCATTATAGGGCAAGGGGATCTTGGCGACATAAAAAACGATCTTCTCCTTCCTATGGTTCAGCTCGCCCCCAAATGTAACGGGTAACGTGATTTTACGTTTCGGCTGACTCCTCCCCGGGTTGACCCCTTGAAACGTGCCCGTCTCCTCGAGATCTCCATCGGGGATTTGCAGCCTCTCGATCACTGCGGGCGAGATCAAGTTCAGACCGGCCCCACCGTCAACTAGCATTTTTGTCACCTTGAGGTTGCGTATTGCTGGTGACACCAACAATGGCAAACACCCGACCGCAGTTGTGCGATCAGGGTGATCCTCGGTGTCAAAAATGATAGATGTGCTGGACCACTTCAGTGGCCTCTAGGCATCGAACGATGGCTCCACCGCAGTGACCTCACGCGCCCACTGCTTCAGTTGGCGGTGAGAGGTGTGCAACGAGGCGCCACCGTCGACGCACATGGCCTCCGTAGCTTTCTGGAACTCGTGCTCGCCGGACTCGTCGTCCTCATCATGATCATCGTCTCCCTCCTTCTTGTCGCGGCCCCGAGCGGGCCTCTCTTGTTGATTATCCTTGTCGCGGCGGCCTCCTCGACCGCCACGCTTCTTGCCGGATGCCTCAGCACCAACCTGGCCCTTCTCCTTACCGCGCCTCTCATACTCAGCTTTCTGCTTCTCTGCAAGCAGCTCAACCTGCCGGCAATTCTGGAGGTCATGGCCCTTGGTGCGATGGATCTTGCAGTGCTGCTTGTCGGAGCCTCCTGGCTTGTCGGCAGCCGCCAAGGCCCGGCAGACGGTGCACCCGGCAACTTCCTTGCCGGGGTCGTCGGCCTTAGCCTTCTTGGCAGCGCCGGGGTCGCCAGATCCCTCGACGGCAAGCACGGTCTTGCCCTTACGCTACCTATTGCGGCGTCGACCCTTCTTTGCCGGGGCGACGGCGTATTCGTCTGTGGAGTCGTTTTCCACGCCGGCATCTTCGCCTGGGTACTTCCTCCCCTATTTAGCCCGAGCACATCTATCAGCCAGAACATAAAGCTCGGCTACATCCTTAACCTTGTTCACCGCCAGCTCCTCACACATCTTGCGGTTGCGCACATTCTGATGGAATGCACTGATGACGGCGGTGGGATGAACTCTCAAGGTTCGGACACTAGGGTGCGCACGAAGATCTCTCTCTCCCTCGATGGCTCGCTCGCTCAAGGATCTCATGGCCTAGCTCGACGAACTCAAAGAACAGAGGGACACAAGATTTATACTGGTTCGGGCCACCGATGTGGTGTAATACCCTACTCCAGTGTTGTATGGTGGATTGCCTCTCGGGCTGAGGATGAACAGTTACAAGGGAAGAACAGCCACCTGAGGTGAGGTGTTCTTGTGCTTGGTGGGCTGGTGAAGGTCTCGATCCCCCGGTGAAGGTTTTCGACCCCCCTGCTCTGGAAGTGGCTAGTCCTATTTATAGAGGCCCAGGTCCTCTTCCCAAATATTGAGCGGGAAGGGATCCCACAACGGCCAAGTTTGAAGGGGGACAGCTAGTACAGCTTATCCCGACAAAAGTAGTCTTCGCCTGCCAAAGGCTCTGGTGGTGACGCCGTCTTGGGCTCCACGGTGACCTCCGTCCCGCCGTCCTGCTGGTCTTGGTCTCGTTGCACCGATATGGAAACCTTTGCCTGATGCCTCGGGACTCCTCGCCTGCGCTTGCCCCTTTAGCACCAAAGAGGAAACAAGGACACTACGCGCGGGCGCCCGCCTGGTTGTGGTTGTCATGGCTTGCGTCACAGGAACCTCGCGAGGTGTCCCTTGCCTTGATCTCTCCGCCCCTCGTGAGCCAGCCTGATGAGGCCGCCCCTGAGGAGGTCTTGTGTCGTCCGCCTCGCGAGGCTTGGGCCCTCGCGAGGGTCTTGGGTGCTTGCTGGTGAAGATGGGCCGCGCGGGCCCACTGGTGGAGCCACGCCGTGGGCTGCAGGCAGGCAAGTCTGGGGACCCCCGTTCCCAGAACGCTGACAGTAGCCCCCGGGCCCAAGGCACGCTCGGGCTTGGCTTCGAGGCGAAGCCAAAGGGCAAGTGCGGAGCACCGCGGGTCCCAACAGCCCGCGGCCTTGGTCGACGCGTGGCGACTGATTGGACGTGGGCGTCTCCGCTTCCCCACGCTGCCTCGGCAACTGCCCGATTTGATGAGTCCCTACTGCATGCAAGAAAAACCATCATTACGTGTGATCGTGGGGGTCGCCGGTTGGCCTTCTCTTGCTATAAATGAGGAGGGGGGGGGGCAGAGCCCCCGTCGCTCATCTCTTCCTGCTCCGCTCGCTTCTTCTTCCTTGCTCCATTGCCAGTAGCGGCATCCATGGCGCCTGCGAAGAGGTTCTCACCCACGGAGAAGGGGAAGGCTCGCCAAGAGGGGCCCGGCTCCCCGCCGCCCAAGCGCTGGCGCGTCCGTCCCCGTAAGCACACCGCGACCCCCACCGTGGCCGCCCGCGGCCACGGCAGCGCCCCTTTCGCGCGACGGGAGTCGCCCATGCCACGGCAGCCCCGTCGATGAGGGGAGACGTGCCATGGTCGCACGGCCTCCCCGGCCGTGCTTCCACTCGGCGGAGGTGCTTCCAGAGTTCGTCGTGTGGTCGGAGAACCCGGCTGGCGCCTAGCTTCAGCTCCCGCGCTTCTTCGTCAGCGAGTTGGCGGCCACCGGTCCACGCGGGCTCTGGCTGCAGGCGGATGGCTGCTGCAGCAAAGCTTCCTGGGTCACGGTTGAGGTCTCCATCATGGGCAACGCAGCCCTAGCCCGCGGCTGGCAGACGTTTGCCCGCGCGCGCGGCCTGTGCAGGCGGTGCACCCTCCACTTCAAGTACGACGACAACGCGACCCTCTACGTGAGGGTGTTTGGAGAAGATGGCCACCGCATTGGGTGCTGCCCTGAGGACAACGACGGCGACGAGGTGCTCGGCCTTGGCGACGGTCGTGATGAGGACGAAGGTGGACCCGCTCTCGGCGCCGACCGCGGCTCGTCAAGCTACGACGGCTCTTCCTCCGGCGACAGGTCCACCAGCGGCGGCTATGACCAGCCGCCGCGCCTGCTTCGAGGGCGGCAGCGGGTCGTCTCGTCGTCGTGCCCCAGTGAAGTGCGAGGTGGGGTCTGGCTGAGCCCAGGAGGGCGTCATGGATCCCTCCTTGCGAACTGCTGCAAGGCACGCGCCTCTTTTGTTTCGTTCTTCCTTTCCTTCCTGCATTGAGAGAGAGAGAGACAAATATGGGGCCCCACGGGGGCGTGCAACAAACTATGATTTCCAAGTTGTTATGCTTTGCTTATTATTCCCGTGTCGCGTCGCAATATCAATGTTTTATATAGGCACGTAGGAATAACTTAGCTTGACGCGCTTGAAGCAGTTTCTGCCTCCGAGGCGCGCATTTCTCAGTACCTGGCGAGGAGGAACTGCAAAAATTTGTTAGGGGATCCCGAGCCCTAGTCGCAGGCACCTCTGGCCACGACCCAGTGCCTCGCATCGCGATACCCGAAGGGCACGGATTGAGAGAGGTGCGCCAGCTTGCGGCTCGAACGAGGGTGCCTCGCGAAAAATAGACAAGACGCACACGAGGGCACGAGGGCACCTGTCCAGCCCCCTCGCGAGGGACAGGAGAGAGGATACAGGTCAAACAAAGAACCGAAGGCAGAAATAGAGGCAGAAGTCGACGGAACAAGATCGGCAAGTTACACCGGAAGGCAAATTTCGATTAAAGAGGGGCAAGCCAACTACGGAAAGCAAATGAAAAGCCGCGTCCGGCACCTAGTCTAGTCTTCTTGTCTTCTCACCAACGCGGAGCTAAGTGCTGCCACTAGGACGTGGGAGGGAGCCCCAGAGGCCCGAGGGTGGCACTCCTGAGACTCTAGGGCGTGTACAGCCCCACTCATTATTACATGTGAGTGTCACGAGCGGAGACCTTCACTGGCACTGGGCCTTCTTCACAGGCGCTGGGCCTTTCTTCATGGGTAGAACTTCCGGAGGTGCTGGATGTTCCAGGCGTTCTGGATGGGGATCCCGTCCTGCGTCCCCAGGCGCGCGGCGCTAGGCCTGGAGACATGGGCGACCCGAAACGGGCCCTCCCACATGGGCGAGAGCTTGTGTAGACCTTCCCTGGAGAGCACCCGCCTCAGGATGAGATCACCCACCTTGAGCGTCCTGGAGCGGACGCTGCGGCAGTGGTACCGCAGCAGCGCCTGCTGGTACCTCGCAGCTCGGAGCGAGGCTTCACGGCGGCGTTCCTCCCCCAGCACGGGATCAATCCCCCGCATGGCGTCCTGCTGCGTTTCATCAAACGCCAGGACCCGCGTGGAGCGATGCCTGACCTCGTGTGGGAGAACCGCTTCTGCTCCATAGACGAGGAAGAACGGTGTCTCGCCTGTCGGCTTGGTGGCGGTGGTGCGGATGGACCACAACACGGACTAGAGCTCGTCGTGCCAGCCCCTGCCGCAGGCCTCGAGCTTCTTCTTGAAGGTCCTGGTCTTGAGGCCCCTCAAGACTTCCGCGTTGATGCGTTCAGCTTGGCCATTGCTCCTGGGGTGTTCCACGGAAGCGTAGCAGATCTGCTTTCCAAGCTTAGCACAATACATTTTGAAGAGATTGCTAGTGAACTGTGAGCCGTTGTCGGTGATGATGCGGTTGGGGACCCCAAATCAGCTCATGAGACCTTTGATGAACCTGACCACGGAGCCGGCCGGGATGGTGCGGACGGCTTCTACCTCCGCCCACTTGGTGAACTTGTCGATGGCGACGTAGAGGTAGCGGTAGCCCCAGGCGCTCGAGGGAACGGGCCCAAAATATCCAGCCCCCAAACCGTGAATGGCCACGAGAGTGGGATGGTCTGGAGGCCCTGAGCCGGCTGATGGATCTTCTTGGCGTGCAACTGACAGGCCTCGCAGGACTTCACCAGCTCAGTCGCGTCGTTGAGTGCTGTGGGCCAGTAGAATCCGCTGCGAAACACCTTGCCGACGAGGGTCCGTGACGATGAGTGGTGCCCGCAGCCCCCGCCGTGTATGTCGGCTAGCAGCTCTTTACCCTGCTCCCTGGAGATGCAACGCAGGGAAACGTCATTTGGCCGTTTCCTGTATAACTCACTGTCCTGGATGCAGTATGCCGTGGCCTGTCGGGCCACATGCTCCGCGTCCTCCACCTTCTCTGGCAGCATCCATTGCATCAGGTATTCCTTGAATTCCCTGGTCCAGCACCCCTCCTGAGGCTCGAGCGCCAAGAGTAAGTTTGCTCCCGAGGTTGGGCCGCAGGCCGGGGCTCCTGAGGCAGGTGGCGAGGGGAGCTCCTCCCGAGGTTGTGCATGTTCAGCGGTTGGTGGGGCTGCTGAGGGCTTGAAGAGACGCTCCTCGAAGACTCCTGGTTCCTGGGGCTGATGCTTTGACGCCCTCTTGGCGAGCTCATCGGCTTCCTTGGTTGTGCCGCGGGGCACATGCTACAACTCCAGACCCAGGAACTGCTTCTCCATCTTGCGTACCTCCGCGAGGTACGCCTCCATGTGCTCGTCCCTTGGCTCGTACACCTTGTTGGAGAAGTTGACAAGGAGCTGAGAGTCCCCCTTGATGGTGCGACACTTCACTCCTAAGACCGCCGCTGCCTTGATGCCGGCGGTCAACCCCTCGTACTCAGCAATGTTGTTGGAGACCTTCTCGCCCTACTGAAAGCAGAGCTACACCGCGTAGTAGAGCTTGTCCTGGGTGGGCGAGATAAGCACTGCCCCAGCCCCCGCGCCCTAGCGCGAGAATGCACCGTCGAAGTACATGACCCAGCCATCCGGCGCTTCACTCCCTGGTGATAGGGATTGGTTCTCGCTTGCTTCGAGCTCCGGGGCGTCGGTCCATTCTGCCACAAAATCTGCGAGCGCAGCCCCCTTGATGACCCTAGTCGTGCTGAACTCCAAGTCAAACGCTTGCAGCTCGATGTTCCATTCAGCAACTCGTCCCGCAGCATTGGGTCTCCTGAGCACTCTCTCCAGCGGGTAAGCCGAGATGACCTTGATGGGGTGACCCTGGAAGTAGTGGCGCAGCTTGCGCGAGGCCACCAGGAGCGCAACACTACAAAAAAATACACTTCCGTGATGATACGTGTTTGTCACAGTAGTTCGCGTTTTTTGTCATGCATGTACATCCATGACAAATTTATGACAGAATCAAGATAGTCATACCTGTGCTGTCGTAGAAGTGTTCCATGACATTACCAAAATTATCATCACGGAAGTGTCTACTTCCATGACGATAAATCGCGCGGCACATAAGTGCTCTCGTCAAGGGTGACCGACACGTGGCATCCACCGTAACGGAACGCCGTTAAGCTATCGGGTCGGGTTTTGGATCCGATAACCCGTTAACAGCCCCGACCAATGGGGATTTTCCACGTGTAAAATCATCATTGGCTAGAGGAAACACGTGTCGGCTCATCGTTGGGACAGATGTCATCCACTCACTGGACAGAAGGCGCCTATGATACGTCGACATGTGGCACGGCCCAACAGTGGCCCATTCCTGTGAAAAGACCGGCCCGTTTGACTTGGTCAAAAGCTGGCGGGCCAGCCCATGGAAAGCCTGTTAACGGCCTGTTCGCACATAGCCCATTTACAGCCCGCTAACCCAAGGCCCGTTACGCCCTATCCGAATTAGGCCCAGTAGCGTCATCTGGGCCATCCAATATGATTCCAGCCCGTTTTCACTTCTGGCCCATGTATAGCCCATGACGTCTTTCAGCCCATATGAGGCCCTTTGTAACTCTTGGCCCATTAGCGGCCCGTGCTGAAACTGGCCCGTAATGAACAGTGTATTACTTTACACCCATTAACGGCCCGTGGTGAAACTGGCCCGTAATGAACAGTGTATCACTTTATACCCATTAACGGCCCGTTATTCCGTTGGGCCATTTCTAGCCCAAGTTAACTTTCGGCCTTCTGAGGGCCCATTTATTCTTGGGCTCATTTGCACCATTCGGTTACTTACGGCCCGTTACTGTCATTTTCTGCTTGTGGGCCAAATTCAGCCCGTCGTTACAGTCAGCCCGTTTGTGGACCGTTAGTCTGTTGGGCCATTTTCATAGCATCACCAAATACGGCCTATTAACGATGGCCCGTTATGGTCGGCCCATGAACGGACGATTCCAACTCTAGCCCGTTTACGGCCATAATGCGGTCTGTTTGGCCCATGTTTGGCCAATCGATCATACGACCCGTATAAGGCCCATTGATGATACGACCCGCAGAAGGCCCATTGTTTCTACGGCCCGTAGAAGGCCCATTGTTTCTACGGCCCGTAGAAGGCCCACTGTTTCTACGGCCAGTAGGAGGCCCAGTGTCACTACAGTAAATATTAGCCCATGGTTATTGTGGCCTAGTTTAAAAAAATAGGTTATTGCAGCCACTAGCCAACCGCGGAAAAAGAACTGCAATGACTACAAGCAAACAAATAAACAAGACAACAAGGAAATAAATAAGCAAGAAACTAACGCTAGGCTATCACGGCTATTACACATATTACATCCACTGGGCATCAAAGTTCGCCACCAGTGCAAATATAGGGAACAAAGCAGTATATCATATACACTGGTTGTCAAAGTTGGCGACCAGCGCAAATAAACGCCGCAGCAAAACAAATCCACAACTGAAACCACTTCGGAAGATCTCAAGAAACAATATCCTGGGTACCCATAATGCTGGCAAGATGCTTAGCAAGCTTATTAACTTTCTCTTGTTTGGCGCTTAAATCCTCCAGCGCTTGCTGTTGCACCAGAAAATATGCATCTGAATTCTGCAGGGACTTCCTCAGTCCTTCAGCTTCCTGTCGCAGCACATCTGATCGATGTCTTTCAACTTGAAGTTGAGACTCAAGAAGACGAACTGATTCAGGCAGCGAGTTCGAAGAGCTTGTGCCAGCAGTAGTGGCCAGTAACTCGAACACTACATCAAGACAGGACTTTTGGGTTCCCTCACTGTCGTCAAGATAGTTTTTATCAGCTTTCTTGGAGACCAACAGGGATGTCTCACTATCTTGAACCTTATCTGCATTACTTCCTTTACCATTGGATAACGCGGTACTGTTCTCCAATATTTTGTCCGCATTCTAAAAGAGAAACAAGCAGACACATCACATGTTTACCATGTTGTATATGAAACTCATTTTGGTAAATGAGTTCAGTAGTAAAGTGGACAGGATAACAACATGAAACAAACATATATCTATGTACCATGGTCACTTTATGGACTATATCATTCTAGTTTTTGTTGCCAAATCAAGATAGAGACACAGTTCAAATAAAATTTGTTCAAGACAAAGCAGAATAGACAGAATATAAGTGTGGGTAACTATAGAGCAATAACAACACTTGTAATGTGCATGACATGAGAACATAACGGTTTATTCAATTGAAACTGAAATCAACATAGAGCAGGTTACAACAGCAAACCAGTTAAAGAAACAGGTTTAAAACATACATGTTGCGCCATTGGAGTTTCAATTCCATCCTTCAAATTTGAAAATAGTTGGTATGAGTAAATACAGTAACGCAAGAGCAAAGGAGTATGAACCATAGCTACATAACCTGACCTGAGAACAAATCTTCTTCTCCTTTAAGCATTGAGTTGGGATTCGGAGTGGTGGTCCTCGTGCTTTGGGCACTGCAGTTCCCTTACTAACTGCTCGTGATTGGGTGCTCTGTGGTGGAGACGGTGCTGTGTCAACTGGAACTGGGTTACTATCTGCCAGGGTTGGGGTTAGAAGGGGTGTAGCTGGTTCTCTGTCCAATTGGGTAGGGGTACAATCTGCGAGAGTCTGGGTTATGTCTGGTGGATCTGGTCCTTGGGCAAGTACAACCGTGGTTCTATCTGCATCAACTGGTAGCACTATCTTTTCTGAAGACCGTGTTGTTACTCCCTTAGATACTGCCATCACGCTCTCCAATTCAAATGGCTGATAAACAAGAAAAGTAATTGAAAGTATAGACATTGTATGATAGATAGGTGCAATGGATAGTGGGGAATAAAAGGGGGCATGAAATAATTCATATTTATGTTGTCTAACGAAACAGGATAGCATGACACAATTTCACATATATGATGGCTAACTAAACAGGATAGCATGACACAATTTCACATTATGATGGCTAACTAAAAAAGATGGAAAGACATAGTTCAAAATATGAGACTATGTAAACAGGATGACATGACATAACTATATAATGTGTTTATTAAATAGGTTGGCATGCCATAATTCACATACATTCACGGATAGAATGCCATAATTCAAAATATGATGACTGTAAACACTAAACATGATGAGACGATATAACTATATGATGTCTTTATCAAATGGGTTGCCATGCCATAATTCAGATAGATGATGTGTATGTACTATGTAAACATGATGGCATGATATAATTCAAATATATGATTTATATAGTAAGCAAGTAAGCAGATGGCAATCCATATATGATGTAAAAACTAAGCAATGCAAGACAACATGCATGACATGGGTAATATAACCCTGCCAAGTTTGAGCATAGACCTCAGGGGGGAAATAGGACTGGTCATCAGTCTCTGAATCCTCCTCTGAGGAGCTCTCTGTAACCAGCAAGATGTCTGCTTCAGCAGGTAGCATTGTCTGCTCTGAATACCTTGTTTTCACTCCAGATACTTCCATCACCGCTTCAAATGGCTGATGCAGAGGAAGAGTAGTTGAATCACAAACGTTGTCGACAAATGGAACACGTAATACAAAAAAATGATAGCATGATATAATTCACATACATGATGATTGGCTAAACAGCATGGCATTGCATAATTCACATATATAATGCCTTTGCAACAAGATAGCATTGTATAATTCACATATATAATGTCTTGCAACAAGATGGCAATGCATAATTCACATATATGGTAATTAGACACTAAACAGGTGGCATTCACCCAAAGCATGTCTAAACTAATCAAATGACATAGCAATGCGAGACACCATACGCATGATATGAGCAACATAACCCTGCCAAGTTAGAGCATACACCTCGGGGGGGGGGGGGATAGGACTGGTCATTTGTCTCTGAATCCTCCTCTGAGGAGCTATCCGTAACCAGCGAGTTATGCGCTTCGTCAGATAGCATAGTCTGCTCTGAAGACCTTGTTTTTACTCCAGAATTTGCCATCACCGTGTCAAATGGCTGATGCACATGAAGAGCAGTTGAATGTACTAACATTGTTGACAAATGTCATATGTAACGAAAAAAAGGATGGCCTGATATAATTTACATATAAGATGACTGGCTAAGCAGGATGGCATTGCAAAATTCACATATATGATGCCTGGCTAAACAAGATGGCATTGCATAATTCACATAAACGATGAATAAACTAAACAGATGGCATTCGCACAAAGGATGTCTAAACTAAGCAGATGACATATTTGATGTATAAAGTAAGCAATGCAAGACACCATATGCATGATATAACCAACATCAGCATGCCAAGTTAGAGCAAAGACCTCAGGGGGTAAATAGGAGTTGTCTTCTCCTTCTGAATCCCCCTCAGAACAGATATCTTCTTCTCGATTACAATCCGAAATGCGTGGAGGCGGGGCTGCCTTTGCGCCTACCATGGAGCGACGTCTGCATGAAATTTTATTGCCACGCAAGGCTCGTCTCTTTTGCTCTACATGTTCAGTTCCATTGTTTACAATAACTGTCATGCATAGGAATAAAACATAGTGAGATTATGTAAGGAGTGCATGCAGAAATCCAGAGTGATGGTAGCAACCTGTGGATAGACCCAAAACCAATAATAGCAGGCAGATAATGGCTTCAGTTAAAAAATACAGATAATGGCTTCTTTACAGTTTGTTTCCCACCCAACATGAAACTCATAGTAGACATCGGAGATTAACCAGATAGTAGATAGATACTATTGATAGCGGCCCCGATATGTACCCCACAACCATTTAAAAACTCAAGTTTGACCATTAGTTTGGAGCTGACTCAGAGTCTAATCGGTGAACAGGACGATAGAGTAGCATGTAATATTAAGAGATGCATAACGTAAGCAGACACGAAAGAGTGCGACCTCTCTTGCGGACCCGTGTAGTCCTCGAGGTCATCTGCTCGGTTGATGATGGTAATGCAGTTTTCATGGCTGCCAGCGGCGGGGAAGAAGATCTGAGGCGGCGAAAGACAGTCTGGAGGCCGGCTCCCTGCTGTGCTGGACCCTTCTGTCGTTGGAGCAGCTGAGCTGGGGTGGACGACGGCGCAGCAGGAGCGGGACAAACCACACAAGGTTTTCTTTGACAACTATCTGTAAGAGAAGTAATTCTGTAAGGGCTCGTTTGAATTGGAGGATTCCAACAATGCAGGGATAGGAAATAGACAGGAATAGGATAGGAATGCACGTGCAAAACAGAGAATTTAAAAACACATGATTTCTGCCAATCTGGGTGTTTGATTCACAACAATTGGAAGATCACAGGATGCAAAGAAGCATGGTGAGATTAAGTCAAACCACAAGAAAATGTACGGTTATAATGCTATTATGCGACTATCTCTTAAGCTTGTGCTTCATGAATAGGAATTTGAAAAGGAGGACAAGTGAAAATTAAAATTCCTACGTTTTTTCTTTCAAGGAGACACTAAAGGAACAAATCCGTGTGCTCAGTGGACAATATATATAACATGTAGAGTAAAAAAGAGATGCAACAAGTGTACAACCTCTTTGGCGAAGCCATGTCGATCTCAGCGTGATTAGGTTGGCCGGTGAGGATGCTCCGGCTGGCTTTGCTATCGGAGGAGGGGAAGAAGAACTTAGGCGTCCGGAGATGGAGCCCGAGGTACTGCTCCGCTATGATGGAGGGTTTCGTCGTTGGAGCAGCTCCGGTGAGTTGTACGACGCCGAGGCTGAAGCAGGACAAGAGAGACAACGAACAACGTTAACCTGAGTGGAATTCTAATAGCATCTCCAATACATGACGTAAAATACATAACCACAAAGTGCTAGATGTAAAATACATCAGCCGCTCATCTCTGAACTTAACTGTCGAAACTGAACTTAACTGTCGAAACTGAACTTAACTGTCGAAACTGAACTTAACTATCGAAACTGAATTTTGCTGTCGAAACTGAATTTTGCTGTCGAAACTGAACGCACTAGCAAGGTGAGGCTACACGTCGGTCGACTGACTTTTTCATCTCTGGTCAGTCGATTTTGCAGCCGTTGGATACGAAATCAAGGGCCTGCGGTTCATCTTCAACATCCACCCCCCTGAGCCGCCAGCCACCACCGGCCAAACAGCAGCCCCCCGCCGCCCCGCCCACCCCGAAAACACTCCCCACCGCCGGTCCGCCGCCGCCTCGGCCATCCCTCTAGGCCCCCCCGTGCCGAGCTTTTTCTCCGGCGATCCCAACGCCACCGCCCCGCCAACGCCCTGTTGGGGAACGTAGTAATTTCAAAAAAAATTCATACGCACAAGCAAGATCATGGTGATGCATAGCAACGAGAGGGGAGAGTGTTGTCCACGTACCCTCATAGACCGAAAGCGGAAGCGTTAGCACAACGCGGTTGATGTAGTCGTACGTCTTCACGATCCGACCGATCCAAGTACCGAACGTACGGCACCTCCGAGATCAGCACACGTTCAGCTCGATGACGTCCCTCGAACTCCGATCCAGCCGAGCTTTGAGGGAGAGTTCCGTCCGCACGACGGCGTTGTGACGATGATGATGTTCTACCGACGCAGGGCTTCGCCTAAGCACCGCTACGATATTATCGAGGTGGATTATGGTGGAGGGGGGCACCGCACACGGCGAAGAGATCAATAGATCAATTGTTGTGTCTTTGGGGTGCCCCCTGCCCCCGTATATAAAGGAGCAAGGGGGGAGCCGGCCGGCCTAGGAGGAGGGCGCGCCAAGGGGGGAGTCCTACTCCCACCGGGAGTAGGACTCCTCCTTCCTTGTTGGAGTAGGAGAAGGGAAGGGAGAAGGAGAAGGAAGGAAGGGGGCGCCCCCCCTCCCTAGTCCAATTCGGACTAGTCCATGGGGAGGGGTGCGGCCACCCTTTGGGTCCTTTCTGTCCTTTCCCGTATGGCCCATTAAGGCCCAATACGAATTCTCGTAACTCTCCGGTACTCCGAAAAATACCCGAACCACTCGGAACCTTTCCGATGTCCGAATATAGTCGTCCAATATATCGATCTTTACGTCTCGACCATTTCGAGACTCCTCGTCATGTCCCTGATCTCATCCGGGACTCCGAACTCCTTCGGTACATCAAAACACATAAACTCATAATATAACCGTCATCTAACTTTAAGCGTGCGGACCCTACGGGTTCGAGAACTATGTAGACATGACCGAGACACGTCTCCGGTCAATAACCAATAGCGGAACCTGGATGCTCATATTGGATCCCACATATTCTACGAAGATTTTTATCGGTCAAACCGCATAACAACATACGTTGTTCCCTTCGTCATCGGTATGTTACTTGCCCGAGATTCGATCGTCGGTATCTCAATACCTAGTTCAATCTCGTTACCGGCAAGTCTCTTTACTCGTTCTGTAATACATCATCTCGCAACAAACTCATTAGTTGCAATGCTTGCAAGGCCTAAGTGATGTGTATTACCGAGAGGGCCCAGAGATACCTCTCCGACAATCGGAGTGACAAATCCTAATCTCGAAATGCGCCAACTCAACAAGTACCTTCGGCGACACCTGTAGAGCACCTTTATAATCACCCAGTTACGTTGTGACATTTGGTAGCACACAAAGTGTTCCTCCGGTAAACGGGAGTTGCATAATCTCATAGTCATAGGAACATGTATAAGTCATGAAGAAAGCAATAGCAACATACTAAACGATCGAGTGCTAAGCTAACGGAATGGGTCAAGTCAATCACATCATTCTCCTAATGATGTGATCCCGTTAATCAAATGACAACTCATGTCAATGGCTAGGAAACATAACCATCTTTGATCAACGAGCTAGTCAAGTAGAGGCATACTAGTGACACTTTGTTTGTCTATGTATTCACACAAGTATTATGTTTCCGGTTAATACAATTCTAGCATGAATAATAAACATTTATCATGATATATGGAAATAAATAATAACTTCATTATTGCCTCTAGGGCATATTTCCTTCAGTCTCCCACTTGCACTAGAGTCAATAATCTAGATTACACAGTAATGATTCTTACAGCCATGGAGCCTTGGTGCTGATCATGTTTTCCTGGTGGAAGAGGCTTAGTCAACGGGTCTGCAACATTCAGATCCGTATGTATCTTGAAAATTTCTATGTCTCCCACCTGGACTAAATCCCGGATGGAATTGAAGCGTCTTTTGATGTGCTTGGTTCTCTTGTGAAATCTGGATTCCTTTGCTAAGGCAATTGCACCAGTATTGTCACAAAAGATTTTCATCGGACCCGATGCACTAGGTATGACACCTAGATCGGATATGAACTCCTTCATCCAGACTCCTTCATTTGCTGCTTCTGAAGCAACTATGTACTCCGCTTCACACGTAGATCCCGCCACGACGCTTTGTTTAGAACTGCACCAACTGACAGCTCCACCATTCAATGTAAACACGTATCCGGTTTGCGATTTAGAATCGTCCGGATCAGTGTCAAAGCTTGCATCAACGTAACCATTTACGATGAGCTCTTTGTCACCTCCATAAACGAGAAACATATCCTTAGTCCTTTTCAGGTATTTCAGGATGTTCTTGACCGCTGTCCAGTGATCCACTCCTGGATTACTTTGGTACCTTCCTGCTAGACTTATAGCAAGGCATACATCAGGTCTGGTACACATCATTGCATACATGATAGAGCCTATGGCTGAAGCATATGGAACATCTTTCATCTTCTCTCTATCTTCTGCAGTGGTCGGGCATTGAGTCTTACTCAACTTCACACCTTGTAACACAGGCAAGAACCCTTTCTTTGCTTGATCCATTTTGAACTTCTTCAAAACTTTGTCAAGGTATGTGCTTTGTGAAAGTCCAATTAAGCGTCTTGATCTATCTCTATAGATCTTGATGCCCAATATATACGTAGCTTCACCGAGGTCTTTCATTGAAAAACTCTTATTCAAGTATCCCTTTATGCTATCCAGAAATTCTATATCATTTCCAATCTGCAATATGTCATCCACATATAATATCAGAAATGCTACAGAGCTCCCACTCACTTTCTTGTAAATACAGGCTTCTCCAAAAGTCTGTACAAAACCAAATGCTTTGATCACACTATCAAAGCGTTTATTCCAACTCCGAGAGGCTTGCACCAGTCCATAAATGGATCGCTGGAGCTTGCACACTTTGTTAGCTCCCTTTGGAATGACAAAACCTTCCGGTTGCATCATATACAATTCTTTTTCTAGAAATCCATTCAGGAATGCAGTTTTGACATCCATTTGCCAAATTTCATAATCATAAAATGCGGCAATTGCTAACATGATTCGGACAGACTTAAGCATCGCTACGGGGGAGAAGGTCTCATCGTAGTCAATCCCTTGAACTTGTCGAAAACCTTTCGCAACAAGTCGAGCTTTATAGACAGTAACATTACCGTTAGCGTCAGTCTTCTTCTTGAAGATCCATTTATTTTCAATGGCTTGCCGATCATCGGGCAAGTCAACCAAAGTCCATACTTTGTTCTCATACATGGATCCCATCTCGGATTTCATGGCCTCAAGCCATTTTGCGGAATTTGGGCTCACCATCGCTTCTTCATAGTTCGTAGGTTCGTCATGGTCTAGTAATATAACCTCCAGAACAGGATTACCATACCACTCTGGTGCGGATCTAACTCTGGTTGACCTACGAGGTTCAGTAATAACTTGATCTGGAGTTTCATGATCATCATCATTAACTTCCTCACTAATTGGTGTAGGTGTCGCAGAAACCGGTTTCTGTGATGAACTACTTTCCAATAAGGGAGCAGGTACAGTTACCTCATCAAGTTCTACTTTCCTCCCTCTCACTTCTTTCGAGAGAAACTCCTTCTCCAGAAAATTTCTGAATTTAGCAACAAAAGTTTTGCCTTCGGATCTGTGATAGAAAGTGTACCCAACAGTCTCCTTTCGGTATCCTATGAAGACACATTTCTCCGATTTGGGTTCGAGCTTATCAGGTTGAAGTTTTTTCACATAAGCATCGCAACCCCAAACTTTAAGAAACGACAACTTTGGTTTCTTGCTAAACCACAGTTCATAAGGCGTCGTCTGAACGGATTTTGTTGGTGCCCTATTTAACGTGAATGCAGCCGTCTCTAAAGCATAACCCCAAAACGATAGCGGTAAATCAGTAAGAGACATCATAGATCGCACCATATCTAGTAAAGTACGATTACGACGTTCGGACACACCATTACGCTGTGGTGTTCCGGGTGGCGTGAGTTGCGAAACTATTCCGCATTGTTTCAAATGAAGACCAAACTCATAACTCAAATATTCTCTTCCACGATCAGATCGTAGAAATTTTATTTTCTTGTTACGATGATTTTCAACTTCACTCTGAAATTCTTTGAACTTTTCAAATGTTTCAGACTTATGTTTCATTAAGTAGATATACCCATATCTGCTCAAATTATCAGTGAAGGTGAGAAAATAACGATATCCGCCACGAGCCTCAATATTCATCGGACCACATACATCTGTATGTATGATTTCCAACAAATCTGTTGCTCTCTCCATAGTTCCGGAGAACGGCGTTTTAGTCATCTTGCCCATGAGGCACGGTTCGCAAGTACCAAGTGATTCATAATCAAGTGGTTCCAAAAGTCCATTAGTATGGAGTTTCTTCATGCGCTTTACACCGATATGACCTAAACGGCAGTGCCACAAATAAGTTGCACTATCATTATCAACTCTGCATCTTTTGGCTTCAATATTATGAATATGTGTATAACTACTATCGAGATTCAACAAAAATAGACCACTCTTCAAGGGTGCATGACCATAAAAGATATTACTCATATAAATAGAACAACCATTATTCTCTGATTTAAATGAATAACCGTCTCACATCAAACAAGATCCAGATATAATGTTCATGCTTAACGCTGGCACCAAATAACAATTATTTAGGTCTAAAACTAATCCCGAAGGTAGATGTAGAGGTAGCGTGCCGACCGCGATCACATCGACTTTGGAACCATTTCCCACGCGCATCGTCACCTCGTCCTTAGCCAATCTTCGCTTAATCCGTAGCCCCTGTTTCGAGTTGCAAATATTAGCAACAGAACCAGTATCAAATACCCAGGTGCTACTGCGAGCATTAGTAAGGTACACATCAATAACATGTATATCACATATACCATTGTTCACCTTGCCATCCTTCTTATCCGCCAAATACTTGGGGCAGTTCCGCTTCCAGTGACCAGTCTGCTTGCAGTAGAAGCACTCAGTCTCAGGCTTAGGTCCAGACTTGGGTTTCTTCTCCTGAACAGCAACTTGCTTGCTGTTCTTCTTGAAGTTCCCCTTCTTCTTCCCTTTGCCCTTTTTCTTGAAACTAGTGGTCTTATTGACCATCAACACTTGATGCTCCTTTTTGATTTCTACCTCCGCAGCCTTTAGCATTGCGAAGAGCTTGGGAATCGTCTTATCCATCCCTTGAATGTTATAGTTCATCACGAAGCTCTTGTAGCTTGGTGGCAGTGATTGAAGAATTCTGTCAATGACGCTATGATCCGGAAGATTAACTCCCAGTTGAATCAAGTGATTGTTATACCCAGACATTTTGAGTATATGCTCACTGACAGAACTATTCTCTTCCATCTTGCATCTGTAGAACTTATTGGAGACTTCATATCTCTCAATCCGTGCATTTGCTTGAAATATTAACTTCAACTCCTGGAACATCTCATATGCTCCTTGACGTTCAAAACGTCGTTGAAGACCCGGCTCTAAGCCGTACAGCATGGCACACTGAACTATCGAGTAGTCATCAGCTTTGCTCTGCCAGACGTTCATAACATCTGGTGTTGCTCCTGCAGCAGGCCTGGCACCCAGCGGTGCTTCCAGGACGTAATTCTTCTGTGCAGCAATGAGGATAATCCTCAAGTTATGGACCCAGTCCGTGTAATTGCTACCATCATCTTTCAACTTTGCTTTCTCAAGGAACGCATTAAAATTCAACGGAACAACAGCACGGGCCATCTATCTACAATTAACATAGACAAGCAAGATACTATCAGGTACTAAGTTCATGATAAATTCAAGTTCAATTAATCATATTACTTAAGAACTCCCACTTAGATAGACATCCATCTAATCCTCTAAGTGATCACGTGATCCATATTAACTAAACCATGTCCGATCATCACGTGAGATGGAGTAGTTTCAACGGTGAACATCACTATGTTGATCATATCTACTTTATGATTCACGCTCGACCTTTCGGTCTCCGTGTTCCGAGGCCATATCTGTTATATGCTAGGCTCGTCAAGTTTAACCTGAGTATTCCGCGTGTGCAACTGTTTTGCACCCGTTGTATTTGAACGTAGAGCCTATCACACCCGATCATCACGTGGTGTCTGAGCACGAAGAACTTTCGCAACGGTGCATACTCAGGGAGAACACTTATACTTTGATAATTTAGTGAGGGGTCATCTTATAATGCTACCGTCAATCAAAGAAAGATAAGATGCATAAAAGGATAAACATCACATGCAATCAATATAAGTGATATGATATGGCCATCATCATCTTGTGCTTGTGATCTCCATCTCCGAAGCACCGTCATGATCATCATCGTCACCGGTGTGACACCTTGATCTCCATCGTAGCATCGTTGTCGCCTCGCCAATCTTATGCTTCGACGACTATCGCTACCGCTTAGTGATAAAGTAAAGCATTACAGGGCGATTGCATTGCATACAATAAAGCGACAACCATATGGCTCCTGCCAGTTGCCGATAACTCGGTTACGAAACATGATCATCTCATACAATAAAATTTAGCATCATGTCTTGACCATAGCACATCACAACATGCCCTGCAAAAACAAGTTAGATGTCCTCTACTTTGTTGTTGCAAGTTTTACATGGCTGCTACGGGCTTAGCAAGAACCGTTCTTACCTACGCATCAAAACCACAACGATAGTTTGTCAAGTTGGTGCTGTTTTAACCTTTGCAAGGACCGGGCGTAGCCACACTCGGTTCAACTAAAGTTGGAGAAACTGACACCCGCCAGCCACCTCTGTGCAAAGCACGTCGGAAGAACCAGTCTCGCGTAAGTGTATGCGTAATGTCGGTCCGGGACGCTTCATCCAACAATACCGCCGAACCAAAGTATGACATGCTGGTAAGCAGTATGACTTGTATCGCCCACAACTCACTTGTGTTCTACTCGTGCATATAACATCTACGCATAAAACCAGGCTCGGATGCCACTGTTGGGGAACGTAGTAATTTCAAAAAAAATTCCTACGCACACGCAAGATCATAGTGATGCATAGCAACGAGAGGCGAGAGTGTTGTCCACGTACCCTCGTAGACCGAAAGCGGAAGCGTTAGCACAACGCGGTTGATGTAGTCGTACGTCTTCACGATCCGACCGATCCAAGTACCGAACGTACGGCACCTCCGAGTTCAGCACACGTTCAGCTCGATGACGTCCCTCGAACTCCGATCCAGCCGAGCTTTGAGGGAGAGTTCCGTCAGCACAACGGCGTGGTGACGATGATGATGTTCTACTGACGCAGGGCTTCGCCTAAGCACCGCTATGATATTATCGAGGAGGATGATGGTGGAGGGGGGCACCGCACACGGCTAAGAGATCAATAGACCAATTGTTGTGTCTTTGGAGTGCCCCCTGCCCCTGTATATAAAGGAGCAAGGGGAGAGGCGGCCGGCCTAGGAGGAGGGCGCGCCAAGGGGGGAGTCCTACTCCCACCGGGAGTAGGACTCCTCCTTTCCTTGTTGGAGTAGGAGAAGGGAAGGGAGAAGGAGAAGGAAGGAAGGCGGCGCCCCCCCTCCCTAGTCCAATTCGGACTAGTCCATGGGGAGGGGTGCGGCCACCCTTTGGGGCCTTTCTCTCCTTTCCCGTATGGCCCATTAAGGCCCAATACTAATTCCCGTAACTCTCCGGTACTCCGAAAAATACCCGAATCACTCGGAACCTTTCCGATGTCCGAATATAGTCGTCCAATATATCGATCTTTACGTCTCGACCATTTCGAGACTCCTCGTCATGTCCCTGATCTCATCCGGGACTCCGAACTCCTTCGGTATATCAAAACACATAAACTCATAATATGACCGTCATCTAACTTTATGCGTGCGGACCCTACGGGTTCGAGAACTATGTAGACATGACCGAGACACGTCTGCGGTCAATAACCAATAGCGGAACCTGGATGCTCATATTGGATCCCACATATTCTACGAAGATTTTTATCGGTCAAACCGCATAACAACATACGTTGTTCCCTTTGTCATCGGTATGTTACTTGCCCGAGATTCGATCGTCGGTATCTCAATACCTAGTTCAATCTCGTTACCGGCAAGTCTCTTTACTCGTTCTGTAATACATCATCTCACAACAAACTCATTAGTTGCAATGCTTGCAAGGCTTAAGTGATGTGTATTACCGAGAGGGCCCAGAGATACCTCTCCGACAATCGGAGTGACAAATCCTAATCTCGAAATACGCCAACCCAACAAGTACCTTCGGAGACACCTGTAGAGCACCTTTATAATCACCCAGTTACGTTGTGACGTTTGGTAGCACACAAAGTGTTCCTCCGGTAAACGGGAGTTGCATAATCTCATAGTCATAGGAACATGTATAAGTCATGAAGAAAGCAATAGCAACATACTAAATGATCGAGTGCTAAGCTAACGGAATGGGTCAAGTCAATCACATCATTCTCCTAATGATGTGATCCCGTTAATCAAATGACAACTCATGTCAATGGCTAGGAAACATAACCATCTTTGATCAACGAGCTAGTCAAGTAGAGGCATACTAGTGACACTTTGTTTGTCTATGTATTCACACAAGTATTATGTTTCCGGTTAATACAATTCTAGCATGAATAATAAACATTTATCATGATATAAGGAAATAAATAATAACTTTATTATTCCCTCTAGGGCATATTTCCTTCACGCCCCGCCACCGCCGGCGACCATCGCCCCCATCCTGAACCCTAAGATAGATAGTGGGGTACCTCTCCGGCGAGCCCCCCTCCCCGCTGCGGCTGGTTCTTCCTTCACCCCGGCGAGCCCCCCCCTGAAAATCGACTGACCCAAAAGTCGATTCGGTCGACTGAAGTGTAGCTAAATCGGAGCAGCATCGCAAGCAAGAGCAAGAGCGAGAGCAGAGGCGCGAGCAAGGGCAATAGCAAGATTAGACTAGGCAGGGGACCGAGAGCAAGAGCAGAGCAGCAACGCGAGCAAGAGCTAAAGCAACAGCAGCTCCTACTGATGTGGACATCGCCGCCGAGGGAGCGATGCCATGGAGGAAGTGGCCGGTGACGCCGCCGTGGATGGAGCCGCACCGTGTCGTCCCGGGACCGAGCGCCGGCAGCACCGTGAGATCGAATCAAGAAGAAAATGCGGCGATTAGTGTACAACCTCTTTGGTGGCACCGATTAGGCCGCAGCTTCATCCGAGATAACGGTGATGATGATGCTCTTCCGGTGGTGTAGGTGAAGACGGTGGTGTGGGAATGGAGGTGGCACGATAGACGAGGGGAACGTCGGGCAGCTTCTTGGAGGTGGAGGACGGGGTGGCTGAACCGGCGGGACGATGAGATCAACGACGGATCCTCATCCGGTACGGTGGATGAGGGACGTCGAGGTGTTGCTGTGGACGACGTCGTCGGGGAAGAGGCTCCGGCTGGGTGGCGGACGGAGCAGAGTGTGGGGTTTCGTCGCGGGTTTTCGCGGCCTCGGTGTACGAATGGGTGGGCGGATGGGATGGCAGTGGGGAACCATGGCTTAGAGACGCACTTGTCCGAAATGTGGGGTAAGTTACGAAAGTACCCCCACCGATTTGAGGCGGTTCTTTCGGTTCAGGGGTACCACGGGCATTTCGCGTGTCGGGATTTCACAGGAGGTGGGAGTTTTCACGCGTGTTGTAATTTCGGAATAGCAAGGCGCGGGTTGAGATGGAGGGAGTTGTCGGAGCACAACGAGACAAAGATATATCTTAAATATTTCGGGCTAACAAGGCGCGGGTTGAAATTTCCGGACAAGCCTAACGTGTACTGTACCAAATCCATGCGCACTACAAATGTCATTCAAAACTTTGAATTCATGTTATGTTCAATTAAAATATTTCGCTACGTGTATAATGCATGCAACCTACTACTCAAATGAACGTTTTAGTGCATTCCAAACGTATATACTACCGCTTCAATATGAACTAAATTTGAATTCGTTTCTCTATTTGAATAAGATCTACAGTAATGATTGTTGTGAAGTGAAAGCATTTGAATTCGTTTCTCTGTTTTAATAAGATCTACAATCATTATTATTGTCAAGTTAAACCATCGTTTGTGTATTATCTTCACAGCACACCACATGATTAGTCTCGAGTTACATATGAACTATGTGTACTATATGAACTCGAACTTGATTTTTTGAATCCACTTTATTTTGATTTCAAATCACATTACATTTCTAGCTCTAGATAGATCTTCATAATCTAAACCATGTCTCATATGTATAATGTGTTTATCACATTATGTATGGTGCCCCGCCCCCTACGCCTACAAGTATTTAGATGTGAGTTGCAAACACCACACATTACCACAAATTCAAATAAAATATGAGAATGTTCGATATATAGTATTGTTTAGATTGTTCGATATTTAGTTGTAAGCTGCAAACGCCACACATTATCACAAATTCAAATAAAATGTGAGATTGTTTGATGTATAGTATGGTTTAGATTGTTCGGCATTTAGTTGTGAGTTGCAAACGCCATGCATTATCACATTATGGTATAACATGTGCACAACACGTGTATCATCGCTATATTCATGCATGCAATGTTTAAAACACTATGATCTCCTATTCAAATATATGAATCCGCTTTCATATCAAAATATGATATTTGTTAGTCTCTTACACCCACACAATCCTCTAACCTTTGTAGCTACCACTAACTTTCTCTCGTGCATGCACACGCCCTCCTCGCCCTCCCCCTCCCTCGGCATTCTATCCACCGGGCACATTCATTTTTTTCTTTAGGTCGTTCTCCCAGAGTCTCCCCAACTCCTTTCCGACACACACCGATCGATAAACCTCTCCAGCAATGCCTGCCTACAACATACACACTATGTCCTTGCCTCGTGTCTCTCATACGGTCAGACACACGTGTAAACTCTCGCCCCTCTTTTCATCGATCTCACAACCGCACACTCCTCCCCCTATCTAGCTAGTAGTTGGGCCTCTCGCACCACCTCCTAGCTCCATTCTCTCTGTCTATCCGTCTCGCTGGGCCTTATTTGCCTATAACAAATGGACGTACACCGACCGATCTCTCGCTATACATATAGCTAGCTAGGTCCTTATAACTCGTTTTTACCCACACGTCAATTGATCTACCTCATTAGTTGTGTCTCTCCCTTCCTCCGACAAACAACAATTGATCTATCGATCTAGTTAGGTTTGCTTACCAAACACATGGTTCCCCTTCATCATCCATGGATGCGTCCTGACAGATCTATCATGCACAGGCACACACAGAAACACATCCCCACTCTTATTGATAACATTGCAGTTCCACCCTCAGTTTGTCTAGTAGGCCTCTCCCACCATCTTCGAGAAGCAACTCCATCACCCATCCAGCACTCTACCCCTCTCCCTCCCTCTCCCTCCCTCCCTCTCTCCTCTCTCTCTCTCTCTGTCCCATCATATTTCCCGTCCTTCAGTTATGTATGGATGTCGACCGATCTCCCTCAAGACATAGCTGGGTCTCTCCTTCTCAACACATATACGAGTCGTTCTACCTCTATAGTTAGGCCTCTGCCTACCCCTCCCCCCACCCCCTCCCCCCACACACACCGATACATCGAGTGCTCTAGTCATGTCTTCCTGCCACACACAAACTTGACATGTGCCCTATAACGTTCCGGTAGGCCAGTCGCCCTATATCTTTGACTTGCACACACACACAATTTCGATGGCTCTCTTCATCGATCTCGCACCCACCCACTTGATCCTCTCTTCGACTCTATCGATAGCTATGACCGCTCCCTCTCTTCTCGTGGATTGCCCGACCCTCTATGTATGATATGGATAGGCCTCCATTTCACACACATTGCATGCAAAATTTTGTTTTAGATATCATCGACACATATTCCCACAAATAATTCACGAAATCAACCCCCCACCCCACCCCCACCCCAAAACAAAAAACAATCACGAACGCGGTTTGTATCTCTCACACACACCCACGTAGGTGGGGGACATGCACGAAGAGAAGAGGTGCATGCACGGCGCACGTACTCCCATCTCTTTCCCAACCACACCCGCGCGGGTACACGGTGGAGCTCATTTCTGTACGAAAAAGGCACCCCACGTGGTAATTTGGCACATGTACTGGTTCTCCACTTGGTGGAGGGAGGATCGTCTACCACGGGTGAACAAACAAATTGCGACTTGACGTGTTATGTTAAAAAAAGAGGCAAACCATGTGGGGCCTACCTTAGAGGCAAGGCTCTATACACTGGAGTACTTTTGATGTGTCCCGTCAACTCGCAGAACGAGGAGAAGCTTGCTTAGTATGCCATCTCCCCCGCCCACGGGCGCGGTGGCTCGCAGGATGAGGTGAAGCTTGCTCCGCCTTACGCCCGCTCCCTCGCCCATGCGCGCGGTGGCTCGCAGGACGAGGAGAAAAATTTACTACTCCCTCCGTTTACTCCTCGTCCCTACTACCTTGGTTATAGAGATTATATCATATTGTTTGGAATATATATGTCCTTTAGTAGATTTCAATATGAACTACTAGTACATACTCCAAACACTGATGTATATAGACATATTTTAGAGTGTAGATTCACTCATTTTGCTCCGTATGTAGCACTCTTCCTCGCCCCTCGACCCTCACCCATGTGGTGGACGTGCAGCAATTCATTCGGTCTCATATAGCCAGAACGATATATACTGCACTAACTGTTGGGGATCGTTGCAGAATTTTAAAATTTTCTACGCATCACCAAGATCCATCTATGGAGTTTACTAGCAACGAGAGGGAAGGAGTGCATCTACATACCCTTGTAGATCGCGAGCGGAAGCGTTCAAGTGAACGGGGTTGATGGAGTCGTACCCGTCGTGATCCAAATCACCGATGACCGAGTGCCGAACGGACGGCACCTCCGCGTTCAACACACGTACGGAGCAGCGACGTCTCCTTCTTCTTGATCCAGCAAGGGGGAAGGAGAGGTTGATGGAGATCCAGCAGCATGACGGCGTGGTGGTGGAAGTAGCGGGGATCCCGGCAGGGCTTCGCCAAGCGCAAGCGGGAGGGAGAGGTGTCACGGGAGGGAGAGGGAGGCGCCAGGGGCTAGGGTACTGCTTCCCTCCCACCCCCCTCTATATATAGGCCCTCTGGGGGGGCGACGGCCCTGGGATCCCATCTACATCGGGGGGGCGGCCGCCAAGGGGGGAAACTTGCCCCCAAGCCAGGTGGGGCGCCCCCCACCCCCAGGGTTTCCAACCCTAGGCGCAGGGGGAGGCCCATGGGGGGCGCACCAGCCCACCAGGGGCTGGTTCCCCTCCCACTTCAGCCCATGGGGCCCTCCGGGATAGGTGGCCCCACCCGGTGGACCCCCGGGACCCTTCCGGTGGTCCCGGTACAATACCGATAACCCCCGAAACTTTCCCGGTGGCCGAAACTGGACTTCCTATATATAATTCTTCACCTCCGGACCATTCCGGAACTTCTCGTGACGTCCGGGATCTCATCCGGGACTCCAAACAACTTTCGGGTTTCCGCATACTAATATCTCTACAACCCTAGCGTCACCGAACCTTAAGTGTGTAGACCCTACAGGTTCGGGAGACATGCAGACATGACCGAGACGCCTCTCCGGTCAATAACCAACAGCGGGATCTAGATACCCATGTTGGCTCCCACATGTTCCATGATGATCTCATCGGATGAACCACGATGTCGAGGATTCAATCAATCCCGTATACAATTCCCTTTGTCAATCGGTATGTTACTTGCCCGAGATTCGATCATCGGTATCCCAATACCTTGTTCAATCTCGTTACCGGCAAGTCTCTTTACTCATACCGTAGTGCATGATCCCGTGGCTAACTCCTTAGTCACATTGAGCTCATTATGATGATGCATTACCGAGTGGGCCCAGAGATACCTCTCCGTCATACGGAGTGACAAATCCCAGTCTCGATCCGTGTCAACCCAACAGACACTTTCAGAGATACCTGTAGTGTACCTTTATAGTCACCTAGTTACGTTGTGACATTTGGTACACCCAAAGCACTCCTACGGCATCCGGGAGTTACACGATCTCATGGTCTAAGGAAAAGATACTTGACATTGCAAAAGCTCTAGCAAACGAACTACACGATCTTTGCGCTATGCTTAGGATTGGGTCTCGTCCATCACATAATTCTCCTAGTGATGTGATCCCGTTATCAATGACATCCAATGTCCATAGTCAGGAAACCATGACTATCTGTTGATAAACGAGCTAGTCAACTAGAGGCTCACTAGGGACATGTTGTGGTCTATGCATTCACACATGTATTACGATTTCCGGATAACACAATTAAGCATGAACAATAGACAATTATCATGAACAAGGAAATATAATAATAACCATTTTATTATTGCCTCTAGGGCATATTTCCAACAGTCTCCCACTTGCACTAGAGTCAATAATCTAGTTACATTGTGATGAATCGAACACCCATAGAGTTCTGGTGTTGATCATGTTTTGCTCTAGGGAGAGGTTTAGTCAACGGATCTGCTACATTCAGGTCCGTATGTACTTTACAAATATCTATGTCTCCATTTTGAACACTTTCACGAATGGAGTTGAAGCGACGCTTGATATGCCTGGTCTTCCTGTGAAACCTGGGCTCCTTTGCAAGGGCAATAGCTCCAGTGTTGTCACAGAAGAGAGTCATCAGGCCCGACGCATTGGGAATCACCCCTAGGTCGGTAATGAACTCCTTCATCCAGTTTGCTTCTTGTGCTGCCTCTGAGGCCGCCATGTACTGCGCTTCACATGTAGATCCCGCCACCATGCTTTGCTTGCAACTGCACCAGCTTACTGCCCCTCCATTCAAAATATACACGTATCCGGTTTGTGACTTAGAGTCATCCAGATCTGTGTCGAAGCTAGCATCGACGTAACCCTTTACGACAAGCTCTTCGTCACCTCCATAAACGAGAAACATATCCTTAGTCCTTTTTAGGTACTTCAGGATATTCTTGACCGCTGTCCAGTGTTCCATGCCGGGATTACTTCGGTACCTTCCTACCAAACTTACGGCAAGGTTTACGCCAGGTCTGGCGCACAGCATGGCATACATAATAGACCCTATGGCCGAGGCATAGGGGATGACACTCATCTTTTCTCTATCTTCTGCCGTGGTCGGGCATTGAGCCGTGCTCAATTGCACACCTTGCAAAACAGACAAGAACCCCTTCTTGGAGTGATCCATATTGAACTTCTTCAATATCTTGTCAAGGTACATACTCTGTGAAAGACCAATGAGGCGTCTTGATCTATCTCTATAGATCTTGATGCCTAATATATAAGCAGCTTCTCCAAGGTCCTTCATTGAAAAACACTTATTCAAATAGGCCTTTATACTTTCCAAGAATTCTATATCATTTCCCATCAATAGTATGTCATCCACATATAATATGAGAAATGCTACAGAGCTCCCACTCACTTTCTTGTAAACACAGGCTTCTCCATAAGTCTGAGTAAACCCAAACGCTTTGATCATCTCATCAAAGCGAATGTTCCAACTCCGAGATGCTTGCACCAGCCCATAGATTGAGCGCTGGAGCTTGCATACTTTGTCAGCATTCTTAGGATCGACAAAACCTTCTGGCTGCATCATATACAATTCTTCCTTAAGGAAGCCGTTAAGGAATGCCGTTTTGACGTCCATTTGCCATATCTCATAATATAGAATGCGGCAATTGCTAACATGATTCGGACGGACTTCAGCTTCACTACGGGTGAGAAAGTCTCATCGTAGTCAACCCCTTGATTGTCGATAACCCTTAGCGACAAGTCGAGCCTTATAGACAGTCACATTACCATCTGCGTCTGTCTTCTTCTTAAAGATCCATTTATTTTCTATGGCTCGCCGATCATCGGGCAAGTCAGTCAAAGTCCATACTTCGTTTTCATACATGGATCCTATCTCGGATTTCATGGCTTCTAGCCATTTGTTGGAATCTGGGCCCGCCATTGCTTCTTCATAGTTCGAAGGTTCACCGTTGTCTAACAACATGATTTCCAGGACAGGGTTGCCGTACCACTCTGGTGCGGAACGTGTCCTTGTGGACCTACGAAGTTCAGCAGTAACTTGATCCGAAGCTTCATGATCATCATCATTAACTTCCTCCCCAGTCGGTGTAGGCACCACAGGAACATCTTCCCGCGCTGCGCTACTTTTCGGTTCGGAAGGGGTGACTATCACCTCATCAAGTTCCACTTTCCCCCCACTTATTTCTTTCGAGAGAAACTCTTTCTCCAGAAAGGACCCGTTCTTGGCAACGAAGATCTAGCCTTCGGATCTGAGGTAGAAGGTATACCCAATAGTTTCCTTAGGGTATCCTATGAAGACGCAATTTTCCGATTTGGGTTCGAGCTTTTCAGGTTGAAGTTTCTTGACATAAGCATCGCATCCCCAAACTTTTAGAAACGACAGCTTAGGTTTCTTCCCAAACCATAATTCATACGGTGTAGTCTCAACGGATTTCGACGGGGCCCTATTTAAAGTGAATGCGGCAGTCACTAAAGCATAGCCCCAAAATGAGAGCGGTAGATGGGTAAGAGACATCATAGATCGCACCATATCCAATAGAGTGCTATTACGACGTTCGGACACACCATTTCGCTGAGGTGTTCCAGGCGGCGTGAGTTGTGAAACTATTCCACATTTCCTTAAGTGTGTGCCAAATTCGTGACTTAAATATTCTCCTCCACGATCTGATCGTAAGAACTTTATTTTCCTGTCACGTTGATTCTCAACCTCACTCTAAAATTCCTTGAACTTTTCAAAGGCCTCAGACTTGTGTTTCATTAGGTAGACATACCCATATCTACTCAAGTCATCAGTGAAAGTGAGAACATAACGATAGCCTCCGCGAGCCTCAACACTCATTGGACCGCATACATCGGTATGTATGATTTCCAATAAGTTGGTTGCTCGCTCCATTGTTCCGGAGAACGGAGTCTTGGTCATCTTACCCATGAGGCATGGTTCGCACGTGTCAAATGATTCGTAATCAAGAGACTCTAAAAGTCCATCGGCATGGAGCTTCTTCATGCGCTTGACACCAATGTGACCAAGGCGGCAATGCCACAAGTATTTTGGACTATCGTTATCAACTTTACATCTTTTGGTATTCACACTATGAATATGTGTAACATCACGTTCGAAATTCATTAAGAATAAACCATTGACCAGCGGGGCATGACCATAAAACATATCTCTCATATAAATAGAACAACCATTATTCTCGGATTTAAATGAGTAGTCATCTCGCATTAAACGAGATCCTGATACAATGTTCATGCTCAAAGCTGGCACTAAATAACAATTATTGAGGTTTAAAACTAATCCCGCAGGTAAATGCAGAGGTAGCGTGCCGACGGCGATCACATCGACCTTGGAACCATTCCCGACGTGCATCGTCACCTCGTCCTTCGCCAGTCTCCGTTTATTCCGCAGCTCCTGTTTTGAGTTACAAATATGAGCAACCGCACCGGTATCAAATACCCAGGAGCTACTACGAGTACTGGTAAGGTACACATCAATTACATGTATATCACATATACCTTTAGTGTTGCCGGCCTTCTTGTCCGCTAAGTATTTGGGGCAGTTCCGCTTCCAGTGACCACTTCCCTTGCAATAAAAGCACTCAGTCTCAGGTTTGGGTCCATTCCTTGGCTTCTTCCCGGCAACTGGCTTACCGGGCACGGCAACTCCCTTGCCGTCTTTCTTGAAGCTTTTCTTACCCTTGCCTTTCTTGAACTTAGTGTTTTTATCAACACTTGATGTTCCTTTTTGATCTCTACCTCTGCTGATTTCAGCATTGAATATACCTCGGGAATGGTCTTTTCCATCCCCTGCATATTGAAGTTCATCGCAAAGCTCTTGTAGCTCGGTGGAAGCGACTGAAGGATTCTGTCAATGACCGCGTCATCCGGGAGATTAACTCCCAGCTGAGACAAGCGGTTGTGTAACCCAGACATTTTGAGTATGTGCTCACTGACAGAACTATTTTCCTCCATTTTACAACTGAAGAACTTGTCGGAGACTTCATATCTCTCGACCCGGGCATGAGCTTGGAAAACCATTTTCAGCTCTTCGAACATCTCATATGCTCCGTGTTTCTCAAAACGCTTTTGAAGCCCCGGTTCTAAGCTGTAAAGCATGCCGCACTGAACGAGGGAGTAATCATCAGCACGTGATTGCCAAGCGTTCATAACGTATTGGTTCTCTGGGACGGGTGCGTCACCTAGCGGTGCTTCTAGGACATAATCTTTCTTGGCAGCTATGAGGATGATCCTCAGGTTCCGAACCCAGTCCGTATAGTTGCTGCCATCATCTTTCAGCTTGGTTTTCTCTAGGAATGCGTTGAAGTTGAGGACAACGTGGGCCATTTGATCTACAAGACATATTGTAAAGATTTTAGACTAAGTTCATGATAATTAAGTTCATCTAATCAAATTATTCAATGAACTCCCACTCAGATAGACATCCCTCTAGTCATCTAAGTGAAACATGATCCGAGTCAACTAGGCCGTGTCCGATCATCACGTGAGACGGACTAGTCAAACATCGGTGAACATCTTCATGTTGATCGTATCTTCTATATGACTCATGCTCGACCTTTCGGTCTTCCGTGTTCCGAGGCCATGTCTGTACATGCTAGGCTCGTCAAGTCAACCTAAGTGTATTGCGTGTGTTCCGAGGCCATGTCTGTACATGCTAGGCTCGTCAACACCCGTTGTATGCGAACGTTAGAATCTATCACACCCGATCATCACGTGGTGCTTCGAAACAACGAACCTTCGCAACGGTGCACAGTTAGGGGGAACACTTTCTTGAAATTATTATAAGGGATCATCTTACTTACTACCGTCGTTCTAAGCAAATAAGATGTAAAACATGATAAACATCACATGCAATCAAATAGTGACATGATATGGCCAATATCATTTTGCTCCTTTTGATCTCCATCTTCGGGGCGCCATGATCATCTTCGTCACCGGCATGACACCATGATCACCATCATCATGATCTCCATCATCGTGTCTCCATGAAGTTGTCACGCCAACGATTACTTCTACTTCTATGGCTAACGTGTTTTAGCAATAAACTAAAGTAATTTACATGCCGTTATTCAATGACACGCAGGTCATACAAAAATAAAGACAACTCCTATGGCTCCTGCCGGTTGTCATACTCATCGACATGCAAGTTGTGATTCCTATTACAAGAACATGATCAATCTCATACATCACATGTATTTCATTCATCACATCCTTTTTGGCCATATCACATCACAAGGCATATGCTGCAAAAACAAGTTAGACGTCCTCTAATTGTTGTTGCATGTTTTTATGTGGCTTCTATAGGTTTCTAGCAAGAACGTTTCTTACCTACGTAAAACCACAACGTGATATGCCAATTTCTATTTACCCTTCATAAGGACCCTTTTCATCGAATCCGTTCCAACTAAAGTGGGAGAGACAGACACCCGCTAGCCACCTTATGCAACTAGCGCATGTCAGTCGGTGGAACCTGTCTCACGTAAGCGTACGTGTAAGGTCGGTCCGGGCCGCTTCATCCCACGATGCCGCCGAAACAAGATAAGACTAGTAGTGGCAAAAAAACTTGACAACATCTACGCCCACAACAATCTTGTGTTCTACTCGTGCATAGTAACTACGCATAGGCCTGGCTCATGATGCCACTGTTGGGGATCGTTGCAGAATTTTAAAATTTTCTACGCATCACCAAGATCCATCTATGGAGTTTACTAGCAACGAGGGGGAAGGAGTGCATCTACATACCCTTGTAGATCGCGAGTGGAAGCGTCCAAGTGAATGGGGTTGATGGAGTCGTACTCGTCGTGATCCAAATCACCGATGACCGAGTGCCGAACGGACGGCACCTCCGCGTTCAACACACGTACGGAGCAGCGACGTCTCCTCCTTCTTGATCCAGCAAGGGGGAAGGAGAGGTTGATGGAGATCCAGCAGCATGACGGCGTGGTGGTGGAAGTAGCGGGGATCCCGGCAGGGCTTCGCCAAGCGCAAGCGGGAGGGAGAGGTGTCACGGGAGGGAGAGGGAGGCGCCAGGGGCTAGGGTACTGCTGCCCTCCCTCCCCCCACTATATATAGGCCCCCTGGGGGGGCGACGGCCCTGGGATCCCATCTACATGGGGGGGGGGCGGCCAAGGGGGGAAACTTGCCCCCCAAGCCAGGTGGGGCGCCCCCACCCCCAGGGTTTCCAACCCTAGGCGCAGGGGGAGGCCCATGGAGGGCGCACCAGCCCACCAGGGGCTGGTTCCCCTCCCACTTCAGCCCATGGGGCCCTCCGGGATAGGTGGCCCCACCCGGTGGACCCCCGGGACCCTTCCGGTGGTCCCGATACAATACCGATAACCCCCGAAACTTTCCCGGTGGCCGAAACTGGACTTCCTATATATAATTCTTCACCTCCGGACCATTCCGGAACTCCTCGTGATGTCCGGGATCTCATCCGGGACTCCGAACAACTTTCGGGTTTCCGCATACTAATATCTCTACAACCCTAGCGTCACCGAACCTTAAGTGTGTAGACCCTACGGGTTCGGGAGACATGCAGACATGACCGAGACGCCTCTCCGGTCAATAACCAACAGCGGGATCTGGATACCCATGTTGGTCCCACATGTTCCACGATGATCTCATCGGATGAACCACGATGTCGAGGATTCAATCAATCCCGTATACAATTCCCTTTGTCAATCGGTATGTTACTTGCCCGAGATTCGATCGTCGGTATCCCAATACCTTGTTCAATCTCGTTACCGGCAAGTCTCTTTACTCGTACCGCAATGCATGATCCCGTGGCTAACTCCTTAGTCACATTGAGCTCATTATGATGATGCGTTACCGAGTGGGCCCAAAGATACCTCTCCGTCATACGGAGTGACAAATCCCAGTCTCGATCCGTGTCAACCCAACAGACACTTTCAGAGATACCTGTAGTGTACCTTTATAGTCACCCAGTTACGTTGTGACGTTTGGTACACCCAAAGCACTCCTACGGCATCCGGGAGTTACACGATCTCATGGTCTAAGGAAAAGATACTTGACATTGCAAAAGCTCTAGCAAACGAACTACACGATCTTTGCGCTATGCTTAGGATTGGGTCTCGTCCATCACATCATTCTCCTAATGATGTGATCCCGTTATCAATGACATCCAATGTCCATAGTCAGGAAACCATGACTATCTGTTGATCAACGAGCTAGTCAACTAGAGGCTCACTAGGGACATGTTGTGGTCTATGTATTCACACATGTATTACGATTTCCGGATAACACAATTATAGCATGAACAATAGACAATTATCATGAACAAGGAAATATAATAATAACCATTTTATTATTGCCTCTAGGGCATATTTCCAACACTAACATTATTGCTCGACTTCCCGAAGAGGCGAAGAGCCAATCGCAAGGTTAATATTTTGGAGATGCCAAGCGCAAGGTTATAGGAGAACGAGTAGTAGGTGCCGCGCCATTTATAAATAAAGTTTTTCTTTCTTCAGTGGCACGTACGCAATATGATAGGTTCATATGGAGAGAAAAGGAAACCGCTCCACTATATACATAGTCAGGACGGGCCAGCCTACACGGTTGCTTGATGGGTTGCTCTCTTCACACTCTCTCGCACAAAACGACTGTGGCCACATCTCTAACATCCCGGTGGATCACGTCCGCTTGGGGAGGGGGTGGATGCTTAGTGTAGATGCGGTGGCCGTCGCCGACGGCGAAAACCCACTGTCGGCACGTCCCGATCAGGGGTCCCCTCCGTTCTCTCTCACAAAGCCGGTGAGGTTGCCTTCGTCCCTTGCTCACTGCCGCGACGTGGGCAGTTGCCGCCTCCCGCCGCCCTCCTCAAGGTTGAGCTACGTCCCTCAGGTACAAATCCCTTTACAGCCGGCTTGCACCACTGCTCCAGCTGCCCACATCACTCCCTGTGGATATTTCTCTACTTCTTTGCCCCGCACATACCTGTACTAGCTTCTACGTACTGTATTTGTGATGAGTTTATGTCTCATCAACTAGTCCCAGTAATCTTAGTCTAATCACGCTTCTTCAATTTCTTTGCCACAGGGATGCTCATCTCGATTTTGGTGAAACTGCACAAAATGATCCGATGGTCAAAAGGTTGCAAACTTCATTTATTAGCAAGCTCGAACGTTGCCAGCAAATTGAAGCCTGGTCAGGGTTCACGGTTCAAGGGCTAGGGACTCCATGGATCGTTTTTTTCTTTAGTTGCCTCTGTTCCAAAATAAGTGTGAACTTTAGTAGTAGTACAACTTTGTACTAAAGTTTGCACAAAGTTGAGACACTTATTTTGGAATGGAGGGAGTACATATTTGCTATGATCTGTCAATCATTGAGATGCAATAGCATGCATGTTAGTCTCCTTTGTATTTGATGAAATGTTGCAACGGGCAACCTTGGACGCAAGATACATGTAACAGAAGCTGGAAGCTTCATAGCATTGTAAAAATTTATCTCGCTGATAAATTACAGTACGTACTATACTAGTACTTCCTACGTTCCTAAATATAAGTCTTTGTAGAGATTTCACCATGAACCACATGCGGATGTATATAGATGCATTTTAAGTGTAGATTCATTCATTTTGTTCCATATGTAGTGGAATCTCTACAAATACTTATCTACTAGTAATAGCTAGCCCCCACTACTAGGAATTCTCTATCCTCTCCTTGAGCCACATCATCAAAATTGATGTAGCCGTTAGATGAAGTAAATCAGTCCATAATAGCCGTCTGATCTAGACGTTGAGAGGCTCCGCACTAAGCCACATGCAAGCATGCAGAAATACCATGGCACATGCATGTGAGTGGGTTTTAAATCACATCAACATGTCTGCATGCAAGCATGCACTGGTAGCATGCATGTAAGTGAGCTTTTAAGTCCCATTAACATGTCAAAAAGAAAAATATAATCCCATTATGCAGTAGGAGTTGGCTGATCTTTTTTCCTTACGTGGGATGATCTAAATGATGACGGGAGTTTATTTAGTTTGGCTACCACATTTGTCATGCGGTTATAGAGTTTTTTTAGTTCTTTGAAATCGATAATTTTGCGCAGAGAGATATACCGCTGTTCCGCGGCAACGCACGGGGACTCATCTAGTAATATTTAGGAATGGAGGGAGTACTATATAAAGAGTTAGGTGTCGCACGGTGATAGTGTGAGGTGGGCCATGTAATCACTGAGCCTGCGTGTTTTCACTGCTCTTGCACGCCTCCGCTGTAAGAATGGAGAAAATTGTAATCTAGTAGTAGTACCTCCTTTCGCCGAAAGCCTGGGACATCCAGCAGTCGTACCACCTCAGTAATAAAGACCAATGAGCCGTCAAATCACATAGACCCAGCAGTAAGTTGGACAGACGAAGCAACCATCACTCTTGCGCCAGTGAGAGGTCGCGTCCGCTCTGCCCGGGCATGAATGCGGCACCGACTCTTTGGACTGGCGCTGACTGTTTCGGGTGGGAAGCGCACGCGGACGATGGAGGGGCTTTGGGTGGGCCAGCCTGGTCAGGAGCGGGCGTGGCAGCTGTCCGCATGTCCCTACCGGACACGCCCGGAAACGAGAGGATGCACCGACTCTCGCGGCTAAAATCGTACACTACACAACATCTCTCTGTAGGAGTAGGCCGATCTGTCGCTCTCTCTAACACACACATGCTGTTAAACACACACACACACACACACACGCACGCACCTTGGTCCCGTTGCACCTTCTAACGTGACTTATTACACCTAGACGGAGGGAGTAGTAAGTATACGAGATACGGTGGCACACTGACTTAAGTCGAATACAAGTGCCCAAAATTTGTGTGCATGTTATAATAAGGATTCACTTAAAATAGTACGTGAGCGAACAAAGGGATCAATTGGACAGTGTTCCCGAGTAGTAGCGAGATGTGTGCGGTAAGATACACCGCTGGCGCTTTTAATTTTTCTTATTAATTTGTTTGTTTCACCCTCTGACTGGTGGGACCCAACATACTACGTGGAGAGAGGTAAGGTGACTAAGGCTGCATTATTTCTGCACCACTGTGGATAGTCTTACCACCAAAGCCACATGACACGATTATGATTGAAATCCCAATGACTCCCACACACACACACAAAAACACGGCATGCTTGTCACACGAATGCAGGAATGTATAAAAGGTTATTTCCCTCTCGTTGAACATAACGGGAG